>NC_138186.1:74576294-75176294 GCF_964194105.1 Spermophilus citellus | reverse complement strand
GACATTTAATGAAGCCTTGAAGGAATGAGGCAACCAGCTGAGAAAGTGTCTGGGGAAGAGCAAATGCACAGGATGGTGCTTTCTGCAAATAGAAGTAGGATTGCAGATAGTAGAATGAAACATACATGATTACTTTATGTATGTATGTGACTGTAGGACCAATGTGATCCTACAATATGTATACTCAGAAAAATGAGAAATTATATCCCATCTATGTATATCAAAGTATATAAGTGCATTCTACTGTCATGTATAACTAATTGAAACAAATAAAAAATTAAAAAAAAAAGAAGTAGGATTGCAGTTTTGGAATGGAGAGAACAAGGGGAAGAGAATTTCCAGTAGATTGGTGAGAGCTTTGGTTTGAGTGTGTTCCCCAAGGGTTCATGTGTTGAAACTGAATCTGTGTTGTGAGGTCATCAGAGGGTGGAAAGTAACCTGGCTATGAGGTAGTAAGAAGGTGGAAACAACCTGGCTGTGGTGTTTGCAAGAGGAGCCTTGGGGAGGTGATTAGGATCAGAAAAAGCACCAGGGTAGAGCCTGTGAATCCTGGTGGTTTATAATAAAGACGGAAACTAGAGGACATTCATGCATGTTCCCTGTCCTGGGACTCTGCTGGCAAGAAGGCCACTGCCATTGTAGCCCCTAGCCCTTCTGCCTCCAAAACCACAAGTCAAACAAACCTCTTTTGTTTAAATCTGTGGTTATTGTGTCATTGGCATCAGAAACAGACTAAGATAGTGAAGTTAGAGGGATTATTAACTTTTGTTGCCAAAAGTCAGGTTGATGCACAAGTTAATGTCATTTTAAGGACAGTGTTATACAATGTTCACAATCGGATGAATACCTGGACCAGGTTATCTTCATGGGTCCTCTCTAGATGCCATGATTCTTTTGTTACAGATGCAGTTTACTCTCACTCAGTAGGTGTCTTTGATTTCCAAACCAGTGGGGAAGAAATGGTGGAAAGCCAGATTCAGAACTGGCTCATATTAAAAAACAAATTGCACAATGGCAAAGAATTTCACTTTTTTTTTTTGCTGTATCCCCAGGAGTTAGAAGTGTGCCCAGCACACAGTGACTACAAGGTGAATATTTATTTGAGGAATGATCAGTTAATTGTACAATCAATTGGCATTCCTTCTCTTCTTGCTAAAGAGGAGTTAACTGAAAGTCATCAACTTGTTCAGATTGAAAAGAACGATTTGTGGTTGTGATATTAATAGACCTTACTCTTATAACCATGAAGATATTTTAAAGAGTAAAAAAAAAAAAAAAAGCCAGGCATGTTGGTGTGCTCCTATAATCCCAGACACTTGGAGGATGAGGCAGGAGGATCCCAAGGTCAAAGCCAGCCTGGGCAATTTAGCAAGACTGTTTCAAAATAAAAAAATAAGAAAGGCTAGGGGCCCAGGTTCTAACCCCAGGACTGAAAAAAAAAAAAAAGAGTGAAACAGTTGGTTATATTATAATTTTGCCTCTTAGAATTTTATATTTGCAGGAGAATCTCTCTCTTTTTTTCTAATTATATGCATGGCATAATTAATTCCTCAGTTGTCTATTCAGATCTCATCTTCTCTATTCGGATGCCATTTCTCTACTACCTTTTCTAAACTTGCCCCCACCTCCCCAGTTCCCTTCACTAGTACTATTTCTTTTTTTCTTTATCTTTGTGGTACTGGGTTTGAATCCAGGCTTCATGCTCTCTTTGCAAGTGCTCCAGCACTGAATTACACCTCCAGTTCACTGTATATTTCCTGAACTCTATCATTTTCATTTTGTGGGTTATCTGATAGATTCTGTCCCTTTAAAAGGATTTGTTTAAGTCCTAATGCACTGTACCTCAGGGTGTGAATTTGTAAATAGGGTGTTAGCAGGCATAGCCTAGATGTGGTTATTAGGGTGGACCCTGGTCCCGTATGATTGCTGTCTTTATAGAAAGGGGAAATGTGGACTCTGACGTTGTTATACAAAGAGGGAAGAATCATGAAGAGCTCTAGAAAGAGCACACTATGTAAACACAGAGGGTTGAAGTGATACATCTCTAAGCCAAGTAATGCCAAAAGCTGCCAGCCAACCACCTGAGCTAGGAAAAGGCAGGGAGGGTTCCTCAGAGGGAGCCTGGCCTTGGCAGACTCAAGTTTAGACTTCTAGCCTTCAGCACCATGAAACAACACATTTCTATTCTTTCAAGTTACCAGTTTGTGGTACTTCATTTCGGCAGCCCTAGGATATAGCACTGGGTATGTGTTATACAAGTTTTTGGGTTGAATTTCTGTCTGTCCTTAAAGTCTTTAAGTTCTATGTGAAAAAAGCACTTTTTCTTGTTCACTTTTTGTACTGCAAGTGCTCAGATCACGACTTGACACTTAATATAGTTTTGCAGAAAGAATATAGGAATGAATATTTCATTTTCCCCCCATTTTTTCTACCATTTGCTTCTTTCTTCAAGATAAATCCAAGTCAAGTTACATAGTGAGCTAGGAACAAAATTTCATTAACATAAGAGTACAGTGGAAATTTTTACTTTGCAATCTATTCTAGTTCTCTAATAAATATTCTAGAGTAGAAACTGTTTTCTTTGGTGGGGAGAGTCCTAAAACAACCCTGAGCACATTCAGGAAGGTAGTGTTGCTAGGGATAGAAACATTGCCTGCACTAGAGAAACTGATGGGTGCTAAGGATCAGGTCATTCTGACTTTGTCAGGGTGTTGTCTGTGCCTCTTGCCTGTTGACTCTGCAACTCAAAAGAGAGGGACAGCAAGTTCTGGCCAGATTGCTCAATTTCCTTCCCCTTTGGTATTACTGACCTCTGCTGTCATAAAGCAGCACCTTTGCTAGCTTCTGTAGCTAGTCTGACTTATAACTGTAAAAACATTTAATAATCAGGCTCATATTCTAGAAAATAAAAATACCCCAGACCTCAAAGGACACAGAGACTTTGCCATTTATCTCCTAAAATGGCCTCTTAGGCTGTGAAATTCACTTGTGAAAACCACATTCAGGGTCACAGGGCTGTCCTACCAGCTTTCAGTTTTACTGAGAGAAGCAGGTGGGGGAAAGGAACCATGATGTGGCTTCCAACTCCCTTTGACCACAGGATGTGTCTTGTGCACCTTGCAGCAAATTCTGGTAACTGAAGTCATACTATGGTCTCTCTCTCTCTCTCTCTCTCTCTCTCTCTCTCTCTCTCTCTCTCTCTCTCTCTCTCTCTCTCTCTCTCTCTCTCCCCCTCCTTCTTTCTAAAAAGAACATGTCTTTACCCTTATCTAATTCAACCACTCATCTGGTCAATCTATATGAGGAAGAAAATTCTGTCCTTTCATTTAGGAGGCAGATGAACAGCCTAACATGACTCATAAACGAAACATTTTTAAGATTAATGATCTTAGTGGAGTCCTTCTGATAAGGCATAGGGTGTTATTCTAAAATAGAAAGAATAAAAACAAGAATGTGCTCATGCCTAACTATTTCGTCTAATATGTGAGTTTTGGAAAGTCCCATATTTCATGAATCATTAGCTTATGTTTTGTTTTGATGTTATACAATCATTTCAAAAACAAGACTGTGTAGAGGTTGCCACCTACTGTTTGCCTGGGAACATGGTAGTGCAATTCACTGGATACAATATTCCTCCCTCTAATTGAATTTCTTTTTCCACAGAAATCATTCTTGTTTCAATCTCCCTTTTATTTAGAAATTATTGATGGATTCATTAACTTACCCATAATTACAAGAAATTCTCCCCTTATACATTGAAAAATCCTGAAGTAGTAACCTAATTTTCCTTAAATCTACTTAAATATTTTGAAATAAAAAATAGGTTTTAGGATTGAAAATTCTGTCCACCAAGATGGAAGCACTGGCAGGTTTGGTGTCTGGTGAATGTCTGAGTTTCCCCCAGTGGCCTTCTTCTGTAACCTCACTAGTGGAAAGGGCATGAAGTCTCTCTGGGATCTGTTTTATAACAACACTAATCCAATTCTCAAGTGTTCCACCCTCATGACATGGTCACTTCCCAGAGGCCCTATTTCCTAATACCAGCTTGGGGGTTTAGGATTTTAATATATGTGTCTGGGCTGTGGGGTACACAAATATTCAGACCATTACACTATAAATATATTTGGATTTCAGTGATTGAATGGCAAATTCTTTTTTATTAGGTTAAACGCTAATTTCTTTCTTACCAAATTAACCTTCTAAACTGTACTTCATGGTTGGATGATATGTGTTAAGGACTATTTTCAGTGTGTTAGTGACTAAAACTAGACGTAAAGTAAAATTTAAAAAAATCTTCACAGTCATATTTCAGGTTAGAGTAAGTGCACTGAGATAATCCATGGTTTGTAGACAGTAACAAATGTAAGTGAAATCTGTGAAATGCTTTATAGTTTGTAAAGTGCTTTGCATATTTCAGTAAATTTTGTCTTAGTAAAAAGCCTGTGAAGTAATTAATACACTATCTATCTTCATATTGCAGATAAGAAAGTTAGAAAGAAATCGAGTTGCTTGTGTTTGTATATAGATGTTCCCTAGACAGTCCAAGCAACCTATAAACTCCGTTTTCTTAACTAAGGTTTATTACTTCTACTATTCCTTATGAGTTTAATTAATTTATGTGATAGGTGCTTAACTTTTTTCAATTTTTGCTTAATGAATAATTTTAAAGTGCTTTCAAATCATTAAGCCATTTTCCTCTAAATCTTTGGGCAGGTCTCTCATAAATGAAATAGACTAAGTATATTTTTATTCTCTGAAGTGGACCTGGACAACTATGTCACAAAATCACAAAATAACACCTGAATGAATTTGGAAGTGGATTGTTTCCCAGTCTCCATTTAAGAACTCAGCCTGCCTAACACCTTGGTAACAGCCTTGTGATACCCGGAGGGAAGAAATCACTTCTTGCCAGGGTGTCTGACCTACAGAAGCTGTGCTGTCATAAATCTGTGTTATTTTAAGTCCTTTTCATTGTTTGTTAACATCCCTGCTTCCTTGATGGCATTGGCCAGGGGCTGCTGTTTCCAGAGGAGACTTGTGTTCTTCCAAATGGGCTCTTCCATCTTCCAACCAAATTTTCCAAAAGAAAATTTCTTCACTGTTGGATCCCTCTCATGTTTTGAATCTAACTTCCCTGTTTCTGACCTCTAGACACAGAATAAAGGACTTATGTTTAGGTCAGAACTTCCTGAATAATTTCTCTACTTTCACTGGTTTGGGACCCTTATTGCCTCATAGAATCCCTTCAGAGCAACACCTTGATTAATGTTTGATTGACTAACTGGTAGAGCTGGGCATGGTGACCTAGACCTGTAATCTCAGTGACTTGGGAGACTGAGGCAGGAGGATACCAAGTTTGAAGTAAGCCTGAGCAATTTAGTGAGGTCCTGTCTCAAAATTAAAAAAATAAAAGGGCTAGGGATGTAGCTCAGTGGTAGAGCACCCCTGAGTTCAATCCCCAATACTGGAAAAAAAAATCTGTAGAAGATGTGTTTATATCCAGGCCTGGGAACAGTGGCCTTTTTCGAATTTTGCTGACCATGCTTCTTATTTGCATAACTGTAAGCTTATAGTCTCCAGTCTCCAGTTTCTGCCTCAACTCTCCCATTTCAGAATCCAAAGGGCCCCCCAAATGAATCACTGTGAAGCACAATTCTGATTAATTTAATATCTTGCTTAAATCAACAACAATAAAAATAACTGTTTGAAGGCCTTCATGGCATTTAAATAAGCTGAACCACCTGTTTCTCTTTGCATCATTTAAATTGAGTCTCCACCCTGTTTGCCCTATGCCCAGGGAGCTCAGTGCTTTGGCTTCTTTCTCTTTTCCTTACCGTCATCTTAACAAATACAAATTTCAATTGTTTCAAAGTTGCATTTCAATGGTAACTCCTCCAAAAAGCTTTGTATTATCGGTGTACCCTTTGAAAGACTTTATTTTATTAAAAAGTCTGTATTTCTAGTGTAGTTAGCATTCCACCTTGGATTAAGATAATTGATGAATGCCTCAGTGCTCCTATTGAGTAGCAGATTCCTCTAGGCCAGAACTGTGTTTGGTTTGTCTCTTTACAATGCCTTTTAGTGCCTTGTAGAGATTATATATTCTACATTTTTGAGCCATTAACTAAAAATCAAAATAAAAACCTGAACATTATATAAACCAAGAGTTTATAGACATTCAGCATGAATGCTTAATTCTATTTCCTCACCTTTATATCAGGCTAATAGTCTGGGTTCTTTCTTTTGTGACTATTTTTCAAGGTCATTGTCTCCTGAGCTGTCATCTTTAAGTTGCATTACATTCTTCAGCTCTTGGCTAATATTGACTAACTCATCTATGCCATCTTTCATTAGAAATAAGTGCTTTTGTTTGATTTTTGGTAACTGAAGAAAGAAGTTTATACTTCAATTTTAAGAAAATTGTCTGAAGGCTGTTTCTCCCTCTGGAGATGGCCCACATTCTCCCTTGAAGGTGCTTCTGCTTCCCTAAATAAACCTCTACATCTTGAAAAAGAAAAGAAAAGAAAATTGTTAAGAGGTAGCTTAGTCTTGTATCTTGTTTTCTCATTCACATAATTAACCTTTCTCTAATACTGGGAATATTTATAAGTCATTCCTGACTAACAAACGGTTTTATGAGTCACATATGACTCAGCAAGTATTTCAGACTTTTGATGAGTTACCATTTATTGAAGCAGCCTCAGAAACATGATTAGTCATTAAGATTGCACGTTTTCAGTTAGTGACTAATTGAAAACAAGGACAGAATAGATATTAGTAACTTTCCAAAATTTAAAAGGACTTTTGCATCAATTATCTCATTCTATTTCATGACAAATGTGTCACTTGGCTGTGAAAAGCTGTGCCTTATTTTAGAGACACTTCCAGATTTTTTTCCCTATTTTTTCATTCAGTCTTTACTTAGAGCAAAATACGTATTTTCTGTAACCACTAACAATAAAGGTAAGGTGGCAAAAAGAAAAGGGGGAAGAGTAAGCATCTTACAGGGAAAGAAAGCCTGAGATTGTTGAGCTGTTCATCCTTGTTCTTGAGGCAGGACATGGTATTTACTCACTGCCTGAGAGTACCCAGTCACTGTACCCTGGAGGGACATCCAGGAACAGAAGCTTGAGGGGACTATGAGCACCAGGGGCTCTTCAACTGCACCTTTCCCAGTCTGTGCTTTTCCTTGTTTTGTCTGATGCCAAGAATGTTTGTCCACTCTACTCTGAGAACAGTGTATGTCCTGCACCCGAAAACCAACCCTAGCCTTGCCCAGCCAGCCTTGTCTTGGGAGAACAGCTCCCTGAAATGAGGCTGCTCCTCTCCACTTAAGTGCTAGCACTGGCCAAGGTTGCTAACTCAAGGAACTGTGTAAGGGCAGCAGGAGAAGTGACACACAGGCTCAGGAGACCCCTCTAGATTTTAAAGCATATTGGAAAGATCCATTTTGGAAAAAAAATGAAAGAAAGAAAAAAAGGAAGGAAGAAAGAAAATGTGGTATCATTATGATAATACTCTGAATTTAAAAAAATATCAATTTTCCCCAACTATTCTACAAAGTGATATAAATTGAAAATACCAAAGAGGTTGTTTTTTTTTTTTTTCATTTTAAAAGAGATTAGTTTTGAAATTCATTCTTAAGGGAAAATATACAAAACTATTCAAGAAACTATTTCAATACTTTGAAAAGGAATCATGAAGGAAGATGTACTTCATAAACTGTTTTTTCTTCTATTCTCACACCACTTGTCTTAGTCAGCTTTGGGTCACTGTGACCAATATACATGATAAGAGCAATTTAGAGGAAAAGTTTATTTTGGCTCATGGTTTTAGAGGAGATTCAGTCTATGGTCAGCTGACTTCATTGCTCTGGGCCCAAGATGAAGCAGAACATCATGGCGGACAAATGAGGCAAAGAAAAGCTGCTCAAGACATGACATCCTACTCTACTGCGACAAAAATATAAACCCCAAAGTCCCACCCCCAGTGACCTACTTCCTCCAGCCACACCCTGCCTACCTATGGTTACCATCCAGTTATTTTTTTTAAATTTAATTTAATTTTTTTTATTAGCTACACATGACATTACAATGATCTTGGCAATTCATACATTTGAATCATTGGGGTATAATTTCTCATTTTTCTGATTGTACAGATTGCAGAATCACACTGGTCATAGAGTCACCTACATACATACAGCAATCATAATGTCTACTCTATTCTGCTGCCCTTCCTATCCCCCCCCCAGTTAATTCTTATCAATGAATTAATCGACTGGTTAGATTACAACTCTCATAACATATCATTTCACTTTTGAACATTCTTGCATTGTTTCCCAAATGAGCTTCTGAGATACCTCATATCTAAATCATAACATCACTCATGCTCAATACCTCACCTTCCATACCAGATATATAGAGTCTCCCTCCCATTTCCATTCTCCAGCAGACACCAACTGGGTGTTCTATATTCAATTCTGATGCTGCCTTGGGTTCAATCATTTTATAGAATGCTCACAGACATCAGGAAAGCATTTTACTTATGTTTACCTGTTTACCATAAAGGATATTACAGAGAATGTAGATGAACAGCCAGATGCAGAGGCAAGATATGGGGGAGGGTACTGAGTTTCCATGTCCCTTCTAGAATTCAGCACCCTTCAGCACCTCCTCGTACTCAGTACTCCAGAGCTCTCCAAACTCACAGTCCAGGGATTTTTAATGGAGGCTCATCACATAGACATGAGTGATTATTAACTCAATTTCAGCTTCTCTCCACCTCTGGAAGAGAAGGGGCTAAAAGTTCCAAGCTTCTCCATGAAAAATTACCTCATTAAAAAAAAAAAAAAAAGACACTCTCATGACCTGGGAAATTCCAAGGGATTAGGAGCTCTGTGTTAAAAACTGGGATCGAAGACCAAATATTAGGACAAAAAAAATTCACCTAACATTCCTAATGCTCAGAAAAGTACAAGGGATTTAGGAACTCTGTTCCAGGGACTGGTGACAAAGAACAAGATTTCTTATTAAATCATAATATTACAAAAGTCAACTTTAAATTTGTGGTAAATAGCACAGAATTAGTGTAAGAATCAACAACTGGATTTACAGAATGGAATATGGAAACCAGCAATGGATAATTTAGTTTTGGAAATTTAGTTTGTGAAAAGGTTGGTCTTTCACTAAGTGGGGAAAATTGTTACATTGAAGATATTATGCCCGAGCCAAGCATGGTGGCGCATACCTGTAATCCCAGCCATTTGGGAGGCTGAGGCAAGAGGATTGCAAATTCAAGGCCAGCCCCAGCAACTGAGCAAGACCCTTGAGCAACTTAGCAAGAGCCTGTCTCAAAATAAAAAGGACTGTGGATGTAGTTCAGTGGTTCAACCCCCAGTACTCTGCCAGGGGGTGTGGAGGGGTGGGACGATGTGTGTGGGGATATTGTGTTTTAGGTTGCTAGTTAGACTTGCTCTTTGTTGCTTTCTTAGTTGTAGAACTTATGATTTCTAGCTGGGCATATGGTTGTTCATAGTAGAGACAATACTTCCCAGTGTCCCTTTACAGATAGGTGACTCTGTGACTAATTCCAGACAAGCGGTATGCGAACGCAAAATTGAGTGCTGTGATCTTAGAGTGACCATGGTCATCTTTGCCCTTCATCCTTCCTGCTGGCTAAAATGAGAGGTTGATATCTGCAACCCTAAGCTATCTCAGCCCACATGTAAAAAGCCAGTGATGTGGTTGGTGGAGCAATAAGATGTAAGGAATAGGGCCGTATTCCTACATTGTAAACCCTTACTTGCCTGTTTTTTGATTTATTTTTGGAGGAAAATAAAATTCTGCTCTATTTAAAATGGGAAACAAAATTTTATTTAGCTATTGTGATTTTGGATTTTCAGTTAGCTCTAGATGAACTCAATCCTAGCTGACAGAGATGTAAGACTATTGGTGACATAGATGTAATGCATTAAAAACATTAAATTTCAAACTTATTAAAAATACCCAAAAGAGCAGCAATAAAAAGACTACCTTATTAAAAACCTGTTAAAGAGGAGAGGAAGAATTCCATACTCAAGCATATATTTCTAAGTCTAGATTTCATCTATTGCTAATATAATTATCTTTTAAAGGAATTACTACTTTTGGGGGGAGGGGGAATAGGATAATGGTGTCAGTTCCAAAAATACATTTGTGGATTTTTTTGCTTTGGGTACAGAATGTATTTTCCCATAGATACAACATCAGGGATTTTGCTTGGGTTCCCTATAAGATAACAATACAGAGGAAAATGCTAGGTTCTGGTAGGCACATAGGACTTTAAACTAGAATACTGATGCCTCTGTTTTTCTAACATAATCATTTTATATGTGTTCAGCATTGTGTGTGTTTACAGTAGTATGACTATAAATGCTGTTTATTATCCAGCCAGATATTATGATTATTTTTCCTTTACTTTCTTTTAAGTTTTTGTTCTCCTTGGGATCAATGGTTTATTTTCTTCATTTGCTTGTCTTTTTATGCTCTGGTCATCAATTTGACCCTATGTTATTAGTTAATTGTTAAATCTCCTCTTAATACATTCAGACTCACCAGGTGTTCTTACCAGGCCATCATTTTGAAGAGTCTCCCCCAGGCCTGGTCTTTGGACCCACTTCTGTGTACAATGGTTTCCCTGTGGACATTTTATACAGCCCATCATCTTGGGGGCTCTTTCCCTTCTTTCATGAGGACGACTCCTGTTTCTTGAAATCCATGATTTCTTCTGTTTTGATTTATTCTCCCTGTAGCGGAGCACATGTTCCAGTAGTCTCATACAAAAGGCTTCAGAATGAAGGATGTTGTGTTTTTGGAATATCTTGTATGTCTTCACACTTGCTGATAGTTTGATGGGCTAAATGGTTTTAAACATTACGTTGCTTTCCTTCAGGATTTCAAAAGCACTGTTCCATTTTCTTCGAGGAGACAGATTGACTGTCAAAAAGTTCAAACCATTCTGACATTCACATTCTTTTGCAACTGTGTTTGCTTCCCACTGTGGAAACACACCACTGATTACCAAATTACCACTGATTTAGAGACTTAAAACGACACCTATTTATTATCTCAGTGCTGTCACTTAGAAGTCACAGTAGGTTTGACTGGGTTTGTTTCTTTTAGGGCCAGTATTAAAGTTTTGATTTGTGGCTGTGCTTTCATCTGGAGGTTTTGGACAAAAATGTACTTACTTCCTAGCTCTTTCAGATTTTTGGCCAAGTTTGGCTTTCTTTTACAGGATTCTGGGGTCCCCATTTCCTTGCCTGTGGTCACCTGAGAGTGCCATGAGTTTCCAGACTCTGCTCTCATGGCTCATCACATTACCTCCTCTCTCTTCAAGAGAGCAACGGAGCACTGAATCCTTCCCATGGCTTCTAGTCTGTTTCCTTTCTGCCAGAGAAAATGGCTTTTAAAAGGCTCATGGCATTAGGTTAAGTCCACATGGAGAATCTTGACATTTTCAAACCAGTGATTTAGTATATTAATTGTATTAGTAAATTCCCTTTACAGCTAGAATAATGTTTGATTGAATAACTAGAGGCTGAAGACCTTATAAAAAACCTATCTTCAGGATTCTGTCTACCACAGTAACCATTTCTGCTTTGCAAAAGAGTTCTCCTTCTCTTTGGCAGTTCTGATATTCCCCTTTGGGAAATGTGATCCTCACCTGACTCAGGGATATCTGTCAGAGTAAAGATTTCCATTATAGATTCTCATGGAACATGACAGAATGGGGCAGGACTGCTAAATTTTTATTTATTTATTTTTTAATGTGGTGCTGAGGATCGAACCCAGTGCCACACATGTGCTAGGCAGTGCTCTACCACTGAGCCACAACCCCAGTCTAGGACTACTTAATTTTTAGATTAAGGAATTGTGTGCTTGGGAATTCCTTTTTGTTTTTAACATACAGACTTATTAAGTTACACAGTTTTGATGGTTCTGTTTTATAAACATAGAATTCAAAGTGATGTTAATTCTTGAATGCTAGGTCATATCTCAGACTGATGAAATAACTGGAAATGAATAAACATGTAAATGAATAGCTAATTTTTATGGTGATTTGGGTTAAAAACGTGAATAGGACTTAATTAAAAAATTATGCCAGCCTAAATAATGAGTTAGTTTACTGACTTATTTTTTTCCTCAACTATTTTATTGGTATGAAATCACAATTACATTATTCAAATTATTATATTTCTAACTATGATATGAGTAGGCAAGTGATTATTATAATTAAAACATAAGAAATTCAAAGCTTTTTATATTATACAAATCTTATTACATTATGAAAATTAAGATGTGAATCTGAAATGATCTCAAATAAGTTTGAGAGGGAGTAATGTTTTGATCAAACTAGGAAAAATGTTCAACTCAAAAGCTTGCTGAATAAACCCCAAAGCATAAGAGAGAGGGGATTAACTATGATATGGTAAAGGTCAAAGTGACATCACTGTGAGAAACAAGCTTGATTCATGCTAATCAGCATAATCAAGCTGATAGAGAGGCCTGAGCTAGACATTGGGAATCTACTGTGGAATTCATGTCTAAATATGGGATTCTGACCTATGTAAAACAGGGGCAGTATTAAATCCCGTTATTTCTCAAGTAACATTTAAGAAAGCTGATTATTAAACTTCCTTACATAGGATACCACTTCAATGCTTTTAATGAGATCGAAGGAACCATAGTATAATGAAATAATTGAGCAATTTTCTACTTATTTTTAATTTTCTGTCTGGATTATTGACACTCAAGTTCAATTTGCTGACTGAATAAAAGCATATATACGGACATAATATATAATTTTGAGACATTAAGAATACTTATTTTATTTATGCTACTTGCCACTCACATTATATTTATTGAATCATAAAATATGTCATGACTGTTTTAAACTTTTAAAGTATTTTAAATCATCGGTTATATGACAATAGAGAAATAATAAAGTCTCAAAAATTTTAAAAATACCATTACTTGAATTCTTTGGACTGAATTATTCTATATTTGGATAAGTGGTATGTATAAGTTGGGGTTCTAGTGATAGAAATCATGTCTGATTGATTTAGGCAGAAAATGAGCTTGTTGTAAAAACTTCCTGGGACAGAACTGGCCCTATAAAAATATCTTCACCACTGAGCACTGGGTGATGTAGCTTGACACTGGTATAACTCATAGGACCCAAGATCCTACTGTTTATACCACTACCATTTCTCCCTTTGGAAACTGATCTTTCAGTCCACTGCTTCTACCTCTAACCTGAAATATTTCTCACTCCTGCTTATTCATATCAGTAGCTCTTGATTTGGAATCCTGGTACCTCTGTGTAGTTGGCTGGTAGAGGACACGTGCTTATGCCTAGAGAAGGTGCATGCAGGTTGGCTGCAGGGGTTAGACATTTGTTTAGTCTTATATCTACTGCTTCTGTTGTGAGAACAAATCCATGGCTTGTGCCAAGATTCGTAAGAGAGTTTCCTTCCTGAGCATATTGATGAGTTAAGCTCAAACTCACACTCAGTTTTTCCTACTGTACTCTCAAGGCAGACCACTTCCGACATCAAAGGTGTGGGATTTTCTCCTAATACACTAAGCAAACAATCAGTTCTACAGTGGACACCAGTAGAATATCTTCTATTGCAATTCAAATCTGACACTATCTACCTCTAGTTAGCATCATATCCCACAGGTTGAGGGCTCAAGTCCCAAGATCACCCCTCTCTCTCACTTAAGATGCTGATCATAAGCCCCAGATGGGTTTACCTAAGCTTCTCACAGACCATAAATCAGGGCTCCCACAATACTCTCCTTGGGTTTGATAAATTTGCTCAAGCAGGTCACAGAACTCACAGAAACACTTAAGTTTCCTGGTTTGTTATAAAGGCTGTGGCAAAGGATATAGAGGAACAAATGTATAGGATGAGTATGGGGGAAGGGACAAGAAGATTCCATATTCATTTTGGGTGTGCCAGTCTCATGTGCGTCTACCTGTTCAATTATCTGGAAACTTCCCAAATACTCATTCTATATTGACCTTTTGGGTTTTTGTGGAGACTTCACTTGAAAAACGTGGACCATGTACAGAAATGTGTTTGTACAAAAGGGTGTGACCTGTGCTAATGGATGGGGAGGAAGCCCAGCAAGACTCATCTGTTCATATTCTTCTTGGTCTCTCTGTGCAGTCTTCCTTCCTCCCAGGTATGGGGCAGCACCCTTTCATAAATGAGGGAATCTTGTGATCTACTATTTAAAACATTTTAATAAATATTTCTTGATATTTATTTGATTTAAATGTAAGGAAGGCATATTGTTCAGTTAAATTAAGAAAACAGTATAATGTGGACTAAAAATTAATAGAAACTAGTCAACTAGATATAGATGTTAACATATTAAAGTAAAAAATTGGATATTATTATTGAAAAAAATTTTTATTTTGGTTGTAGATGGACACATACCTTTATTTTATTTATATGTTATATTTTTATATGTTGCTGAGGATCGAACCCAGCACCTCACTCATGCTGGGCAAGTGCTCTACCACTAAGCCACAACCCCAGCTCCAAAACTGGGTATTATTAAAGGAAAACATTTTTTTTTTAAGCCAGGTGTGGTGGAGTAATCCCAGCAGCTGGGGAGGCTGAGCAGGAGGATTGCAAGTTCAAAGCCAGCCTCAGCAACTTAGCCAGGCCTTAAACAATTTAACAAGACTCTTTCTTTAAATAAAAAATAAAAAGGGCTGGGTATGTGTGGCTCAATGGTTCAGTGTTCCTGGGTTCAATCCTTGGTACCCCCCGCCCCCCAAAAAGTGATCTATTATGCAAATGGTTCAGATAGTTCCTTTATGGCCAGCTCTGAGGCTGAAAGATGAGAGAAGATAAGATTTTTTTTATCTGTTTTGGGGAAGATAAATTCTAGTTCCTATAAATTGCTTTGGGGAGAAAAGAATCAGGTGAAAGGAGAGCAGGAGAAGGTCAGAGACTTTACTTTTCTGAAGCTTGCTTCTGAAGACAAAAACACCCAACTGTATTCTAGTTACTTAGGAAATAGCAAGGACTATGTAAGAGGAATTAACCAGGAATTATGGACAAAGACCAAAACATATGTATCCATAGCATCATATCCTCCAAACATAGATAGGGTTTTAAATGCTAGTCATTAAATAATATGGAAAGCAAAGCAAAGCAAAGTAAAATAATGTAACAATTGACTCGGATTCCATAATAAGGGGCTATGAGTAAATGGTGCTCATAATATATCCTTTATGCATCACACTTAATTTAATTATCACACAGAATTTGAATCTAACTCAATTGATAAAGCAACTAGCAAGCTGAATATTTGTCATTTTAAAGTGACTCACTGAAAATAAAAAAATTAAATTATCTGGTTTTAATAATTTTTTATAAAAATTTAATTCCTACATGGGATTTTCATAATGTTCTGAAATTTAGGGTATTTTCCTTCTCTTCTCGGTTCTTGAAAAATGATTAGGTAGCAATAAGAAGTTGAAAAGCAGACAGCTGCTAGGGAAGAATCAGAAGAGCTGTAAGCATAGTCCAGACAGTTCTTGTGTGCTCTTCTACAAGTTTCTTTTTAAGTTAACATTTTTTGTGTTGTCATTGTTGTTACCAGGGAACCAGGAATTGAACCCAGGGGTAGTTAACCACTGAGCAACATCCCTAACCTTTTTACAATTTTTTACTGAGACAGGGTCTCGCTAAGTTGCTTTGAATTTGTAATCCTCCTGCCTTAGCCTCCCCAGGTTCTGAGATTTCAGGCATGCTCCACTGTGTCTGGTTTAAGTTAATATTTTACATAACCATATAGCCTTTATCAAAATAAGAAATTAATCTTGGCAGAATCCTAATAATCAGAGAATTTCTTTGAATTTCACCAGTTTCCCCATCAATGTCTATTTTTATAATCCAGGATCCCCATTGCATTTAGGAAAGCCATAATTTGTATTATTCTAGCTATTCTATCTGGGCCAATCATCCTAGGTACTTAGTTGGAATTAACTTTTAAGACCAATACATATAAATTAAGAAATCAACTTTATTGGATGGAAGTGAAAGGGCATATAAAACTTGGAATACCACAGGAATCCTAAATAACTATAGGAGACAGGGTATGCATTTTTCTTTCTTTAATATTTTACAAAATCACAGAATATTAGAGTTAGGAGGAAGCTTAGAGGTCATTTGCTACAAAGCTCAGTTTGCACATAGAGGAACTATGTGAATTAAGTGATTTGCTTATAAGGCATGTTGTAGAACTCTGGTCTTAGATCGCCTGACTGTTGCAATTACTGCAGCAGTTCTCAAAGTGTAGTTTGGGGTTCCCTGAGGATTCTAAGATCCTTTGAGGAGACTGAGAGATCACAATTATTTTTATAATACTACTAAGTTACTCTATATGTTTCACTTTTATATTTTCATATGTCTTTAAGGTGTTCCATGACATGAGTTATTATTACAGTAGAATGAATGCAAAAATGGATATGACATTCCAGTGATTTAAATTTTTTTTTTTAGTTGTAGATGGACACAATACCTTTATTTTTATTTGTTTATTTTTATGTGGTGCTGAGGATCGAACTCAGTGCCTCACATGTGCTAGGCAAATGCTCTACCACTGAGCTACAACCCCAGCCCTCCAGTGTTTTTTTTTTTTTTAATTTTTTATTCTAATTTGTTATATATGACAGAGAATGCATTACAATTCATATTGCACATATAGAACACAATTTTTCATATCTCTGGTTGTACACAAATTAGAGTCATATCATTCGTGTCTTCATACATGTACTTAGGGTAATGACATCTGTCTTTCCTACTTCCATGCCTTCTCCCTTTCCCTCCCTCCCCTTTGCTCTATCAAGACTTCATCTAATCCTCCCATGCTCTACCCTCAACCTCATTATGAATCAGCATACTTATATCAGAGAAAATATTTAGCATTTGGTTTTCTGGGATTGGCTAACTTCACTTAGCATTACATTCTCTTATTCCATCCATTTACCTGCAAATGCCATGATTTTATTCTCTTTTAATGCTGAATAGTATTCCATTGTGTATATATATATCACATTTTCTTTATCCACTCTTCAACTGATGGCATCTAGATTGGTTCCACAGTGTAGCTATTGTGAATTGTGCTGCTATAAACATTGTTGTGGCTGTGTCTCTGTAGTATGCTATTTTTAAGTTTTTTGGGTATAGATTGAGAAGTGGGATAGCTGGGACAAATGGTGGTTCCATTCCCAGTTTTCCATGGAATCTCCATACTACTTTCCATATTGTTGCACCAATTTGCAGTCCTATCAGCAATGCACGAGTGTGCCTTTTCCCCCATATCCTCACCAACACTTATTGTTGTTTGCATTCTTAACAGCTGCCATTCTGACTGGAGTGAGATGAAATTTTATAATAGTTTTGATTTGCATTTCTCTAATTGCTAGAGGTGTTGAACATTTTTTCATATATTTATTGATTGATTGCATATCATCTTCTGAGAAGTATCTGTTCAGTTCCTTGGCCCAAATATTGATAGGGGTTTTTTTTTTGGTGTTAATATTTTTGAGTTCTTTATATATCATAGAGATTAGTGCTCTATCTGATGTGAGGTAAAAATTTGCTCCAAAAATGTAGGCTCTCCATTCACCTCATTGATTGTTTCTTTTGCTGAGAATAAGCTTTTTAGTTTGAATCCATCCCATTTATTGATTCTTGATTTTAATTCTTGCACTATAGAAGTCTTATTAAAGAAATTGGGGTGTAATTCGACATGATGGAGATTTGGGCCTACTTTTTCTTTTAATAGATGCAGTGTCTCTGGTTTAATTCCCAGGTCCTTGATCCACTTTGAGTTGAGTTTTGAGAATGGTGAGAGAGAGGGGTTTAATTTCATTTTTTGCATATGGATTTCCAGTTTTCCTAATACCATTTGTTGAATACCTATCTTTTCTCCAATGTATGTTTTTGGCACCTTTGTCTAATATAAGATAATTGTAGTTATGTGGATTTGTCTCTGTGTCCTCTATTCTGTACCATTGGTCTACCAGTCTATTTTGGCACCAATACCATGTTATTTTTGTTACTATTGCTCTGTAGTATAATTTAAGGTCTGGTATAGTGATGCCACCTATTTCACTATTCTTGCTAAGGATTGCTTTAGCTATTCTGGGTCTCTTATTTTTCTAGATGAATTTCTTGATTGCTTTTTCTACTTCTATGAGGAATTTCATTGGGATTTTTGATTGGAATTGCATTAAATCTATATAGTGCTTTTGGTAGTATGGTCATTTTGACAATATTAATTCTGCCTATCCAAGAACAAGGTAGATCTTTCCATCATCTAAGGTCTTCCTTAATTTCTTTCTTTAGCATTTTGCTCTTTCTATTGTAGAGGGTCTTTAACAAGTATTTTATTGTTTTTAGTCTATTGTAAATGGGGTAGTTTTCCTAATTCTCTTCAATGGATTTGCACTTATGAACAGAAATGCCTTTGATTTATGGGTGTTGATTTTATATCCTAATTTTTTGTGCATTTTCTTGTTGAAGGATGAAATAATATTCTATGTATGTCAGTTAAGTCTAAGTTATTGATTGTATTATTGAGTTCTATAGTTTCTTTGTTCAGTTTTTGTTTGGAAGATCTATCCAGTGGTGAAAAAGTGTGATAAAGTCACTCAGAATTATTGTTTTGTGGTCAATTCGACTCTTGAACTTCATAAGAGTTTGTTTGATGAATGTAGATGCTTCATTGTATGGGGCATATATATTTATAATTGTTATGTCTTGTTGATGTATGGTTCCTTTGAGCAGTATGTAGTGTCCTTCTTTATTCCTTTTGATTAACTTTAGCTTGAAGTCTACTTTATTTGATTGAGGATGGAAACCCTTACTTGCTTTCCCATGTGAATGGTATGATTTTCCCCAAACTTTCACCTTCAGTCTGTGGATGTCTTTTCCTATGAGTTGGGTCTCTTGGAGGCAACATATTGCTGGGTCTTTTTATTTTTATTTTTTTATTCAATCTGCTAGTCTATGTCTTTTGATTGGTGAGTTTAGGCCATTAATATTCAGGGTTATTATTGAGATATGATTTGTATTCCCATTTTTATTTATTTTTGGTATTTAACTTGACTTGTTCTCTCCTTTGATTAGTTTTTCCTTTAGTGCAATACTTCCCTTTGCTAATTTTCATCATTGTTTTTTATTTGCTCTTTATGGACTATTTTGCTGAGGATGTTCTGTAGTGCAGGCTTTCTAGTTTAAAATTATTTTAATTTTTGTTTATCATGAAAGGTTTTTATTTCATTATCAAATCTAAAGCTTAATTTTGCTGGATAGAAGATTCTTCGTTGACATCCATTTTCTTTCAGAGCTTGGAATATATTGTTCCAGGATCTCCTTGCTTTGAGGGTCTGGGTTGAAAAATCTGCTGAGGTACAAATTGGTCTCCCACTATATGTGATTTAATTCCTCTGTCTTCTGGCCTACAAGACTCTATCCTTATTCTATATGCTAGGCATTTTCATTATAATGTGCCTTAATGTAGATCTGTTGTAATTTTGTACATTTGGTGTCCTGTAAGCCTCTTGCATGTGGTTTTCCAATTCATTCTTTATGTTTGGTAAATTTTCTGGTATTATCTGATTGAAGAGATTGTGCATAAATCAGTCAAACCAAAACCCTTTGGTTTGAAATTCTGTGCCTTCCTCTATCCCAATGACTCTTAGATTTGTTCTTTTGATGGTGTCGCATAATTCTTGGATGTTTTGTTCATGGTTTCTTACTATCTTCACTGTGTGGTCAACTTTATTTTCCAGATTGTATACTTTGTCTTTATTATCTGATGTTTTGTCTTTCAAGTGATCTAGTCTGTTGATGATGCTTTCTATTGAGTTTTTTATTTGGTTTATTATTTCCTTCATTTCAAGGATTTTTTATTGTTTTTTGTTTTTCAGAGTCTCTATTTCTTGAAGTAACATTTTGATACCTGTATTTGTTTCCTTATTTCTCTATTGGTGTGATCAATGGACGTTTGTATTTGCTCTCTTACCTCTTTGTTGGAGTGATCAATTTTTGCCTGTATTTGCTCATTTAGGTCATTCTTTAATTCACAGATGATTTTAATTATGAGCATTCTAAACTACTTCTCTGACATTTCATCAGCTTCGCTGCCCATGGATTCTGTTATTGTAATATCCTGGTTTGTTTGGGGCACTTTCCTCCCTTGTTTTTTTAGGTTGTCTACATGTCTTCCTTTCTTGCAGTGTGGATCTGAGATATTACAATTTCTACCCTATAATCTTGTAGTATCCATGCAGGTCACCTGTACCTCACCTTGATGTTGCCTTCTAGACCTTGCCAGTGTCCCACAATGGATGCTACTTTACCTAAAGTGGTGACAGCAATAGTGCAGATAGCTCAAGATAACAGTGAGGGTGTCCCAAGATGGATGCAACATTTTTCAGAGATGGGGCAGAAAGGGTGGGCCTTACACTGTCTTTGGGATGCCTGATCTGAGATGCAGCTGCTTCTAGGCCCTGTCTGTTGTGGCAAGGTAGAGGCTACTGTGTGGGGAAGGCTATGGCAATGTCTGCAGTGTCCCAAGATGGAAATGGGTTAGACCTGGGCTGCCAGTTGTTGTTGGTGGGGTGAATCTGGGCCTACCCTGGGCCTGGGCCCCCATGCAGGCCAGTGGAAGTGGTCCTGGGCTGGATCTGAGCTCTGGAAGGTGTCTGTCCAGTGATTTTTATTAACCTAAATTTTAAAATGATTTGCAAATATATAAAATAATATCAATCTTCTATTAGGTTTTTTATATTGTGGAAAATACAGTTATTCCAAAAAATGTATTATTTATGCTAACATGTACTATATTTGTTATTAAACTTCTAGATATGGTAAATATTGATAGATACCACCCATGCAAATGAAAGGTTTTCGGAGTTCTCAAATTTTAAGCACTAAGAAACAGAATGATGATGCCATTAGTAAAAGAAGTAAACATTAACAACACCATCTGTCAAATCTGTTAAATTAATAGTGTTATAAAAATGTATTCTGTGTCACTCTCCTTTTTTATTCCCTAAAATAGCTGGGGGTGTTTTGGAATAATTTTTAACTCATTATATATAATTATAAATACCTTTATGACTTAGAGTTCCAAATTTCATGCTTCTACATTCACAACTGAATATACAAATGCTTAAGGATATGTGGAGATCATTGACAATGCTAAATTAAAATGATTATAACTAGTTTTTTATTGTATCAACTTCACATAATAATCATTTTTTTTCAGGAAGTTTACATTGCTTTTTATACACTGCCTAATTAGATTTATAGAAGAGGCAGGTAGCAGAAATTCTCTTTCTAGAGCAAGTGAAAAGTACGAAAAATAAAATAATTATTGATGCCAATGTGTATTCCCACACACCTTAAAATGCTTGACCCTCTACTTATCCTACTTCAAATTTTATTATTATTATTTTTACTATTACTATTATTTTTGTAGTACTGGGGATTAAATCAGGTTTGTTCTGCCACTGAGCCCTTTGTATTTGTTATTTTGGAATGAGGTCTTGCTAAGTTGCTAAACTTGCCTTGAATTTGCAATCCTCTTGCCTCAGCCCCCTGAGCAGCTGGGATTATAGTGCTACTGCACACAGCTCCATTTTTTTTTAACGATAGATTTCAAATCCCAATCCTGTAAACAGAATACTTTTTTTCTTAGAAAATAGCTGTTTCTGGGTAGAATTAGAAGTGGATGGGTGTGTGGAGGGACTTTTGGGAGCTTCTCTGTTCAGGAGTTCCAGAACTATAAGCTCCAACATTACTCCTCATAGATTTCCCACTACGCTGTCTTCAGTAAGTGGTGTTGATGTCAGTCTTGCAGTTGTCCAGGGAGCAACTGGATACATAGGAAGGAGGGGTAAATCGACACAGCTTCTAGAAGAAACACAGATCTGGGGAAAGAAACCTAGAGGTACCCTTCAGTCACTTTGGCCTCACAATGATGCTAAAACACATCACTGTGATTGATGAGAAAAACTATTTCTTTCTCTGGATTCACCAATTAATCTCACAAATCAGTTATTCCCTTAGTGCCATTAGGCATATTTTTGTCTTGGATCTTTAGCAGTTTAGCACTGGGAAGGCAAGAACTTTGTATTTCATATGTTATACTGTAACGAATACATAAATATGAAACAAAGCCTGAATCATTATGATTCATTTTCTCCTACTGTTGCTCCTACAATGAAAGGATAGATTTAAATCTCAACCTGATTTGCATCCTTTGCTCCTTCAGTCCTATTCAATAATTCATCAGAAGGCAGCAACTAATGGTGAACAACACTCAATTTCCCCTTGTTGGTACTTAGTAAACTTTAGCTTCTGCAATCTGTTTTCGTAAAATGAATTCCACAATTTCTTTCATCATTTTAGTCACTCTTCTCTAGATTCGTTCAATTAGACTACAGCTTCTTACCATGAGAAGTACTTAAATTGAACAATTTTCCTGGATGTTGTCCCATAAGAGAGGAAGCGGATAGGCCTGAATCTTTTATGTTCATGGATTGATGGCAGCAATCACTGTGACAGATACTATTCTCTGAATAGAGTAGGTACCGAACAAATGGTTGTGAATGAAAACTGTTGAATGTGGACTCATTGGTAATCTACTATTATTTTTCCATATATCTCATCTCATACGTTGTTTACTAACATTTTGTTTCTTCTTTGGCAAATTGATTCTAAACAATGGTAAGACTTTAAAACTTTTAATTCATGTTATGGAAATATCAGGGATTTATTACATACCACACGTTCAACCAAGCACAACAAATGATTATAGTAGTTGCCTACACATGTAGCCTAAGATATGGCTCAGAGCCATGCATATATACTGGACTGACAATACAAATGAAGGAATGAATTAATGCTAGCAATGAACTATTGAAGCATCAAGAACTTTCTAACAGGATGTGAAGTATGTATGTATAAATATTTAGAAATAAAATAATTGACTTTATTATTCATAAAAATTGTTTTTCAATATTTTTAGTTTGAGTGAAGTTTAATGTTTTATAATTTTTTTTCTGTTTTCTTTATTTTAAATTTTGTAAGAGGCTCTCACTTAGTTGCCCAGGTTTGCCTTGAATTTGTGATCCTCCTGCTTTACCCTCTCAGGTAGCTGGGATCACAGGTGTGTACTAACATGTTGGGCTTTAATTTTTATATAATGAAACTTCACAGTTAAAGTTACAATGTTCTAGATGATTAATTGGATTCCTTGGATCTTAAGTATCATATTTTCAATCAATATTTTAAAAAACAGATCATAGCTAGGTGCAGTGGCATGTGCCTGTCATCCTAGCAGAGGCTGAGGCAAGAGGATCTCAATTTCGAAGTCAACCTGGGCAATTAAGCAAGACTCTGTCTCAAATGAAACAATAAAAAGGGTTAGGAATGTAGTTCAGTGTGGGAGTGCTTGACTACTATGCACATGGCCCTGGGTTAAATCCCAGCACAGCAGAAAACATGCACAAGTGCACAGCATGTGCCCCATCCCCCCGCAAACAAATCGAAAGAAGAAAAGACAAAAACCCAAACTAATATCTCTAGATGAAGATCACAGATTGTAAATGTATATACTGTGAACCAAATTTTCTTTTTCAGGATTAGCAAACTGGTCACTGGCTAGACTTCAATGCTTTCATAAATAAAATCTCAATAAAACATTGTCATTTGTTTTATACGGTCTATAGTTGCTCTCATCCTACCATGGCAGAGGTAAGCACATGAAATAGAGATTGTGTGCTCTGCAAAGCTTAAAATATGTACTTTTAAAAATTGGGTTTTACAGATAAAGTTCATTCTTACTTAAAAATTCAAGTTTATTCTTTTAATGGTTTCTTTTAAGAATATTTTTACCTTCAAGAATTGTCCTCCCTCATTGAAAAAAATTAAGAAAAACATCAAATTACCAATGTTTGAAAAAGGTGTGGCAAAAATATGTGAAATACATCTTGGTCTAATTTTATATAAATGCCATTCTGAAGGTTTTCCTCTTCTTCAAACCTTCAACTATCTCTCACTTTCTATGGACTAAAGAACCATATAATCTCCCTTGCAGACTGACACAAACTGATGTTTTGGTATTTAGGATGCTCAATATATGATATCAAACATAAACCCTAAAAACTCAAAATCACCTGTGCCCTCTTAATAGGGACTGATATATTTGAATTTGCTACAAGTACTTAAATAGGTTCCCCACTCAGATCAGACAAGTGTAGTCCAAAAAGAATACCAACAGCTTTCTTTAATCTGTGTGCCACCTGATAGACTTTTGTTAATGTAAAAGCACAAGAATTAATGGAATTCCCTCACTTTATATTTATGCATTTGTTTTTGCTTTCTAGGTACTGCATTTTCAAAAAACTGAGTTCATAGTGGTTTAGAGTATGGATGCTGGGGTCATGCTATTAGTTAATGTATAGATACCCACCGATTTGAAGCCCATGTTGTCTTCTTTGTATAAGTAATTATTTAGTACATGATAAAAGCATAATAAAAGATTTCCCTTTCTGTGAAGCAATATCTTAAAAATATTGTAATAAAACTTGAAAGAAAATTATTAACTTCAATAAATTTTCTTCAATTTTTTTATAGTTCTATATCCCAAACTATATTAAAAACAGGTTTTAGATATGTACTATTTTCAAGTCTAAGATGTTCAGCTCAGTTTCAAAGAAATATTATAGATCTTTCTTCATATTGGCTTACATAATATTTAATTAAATGGCACATTTTCAATAACCAGTGAATCTAGGATAAACAATTTTGATAATAAATACAACTTGCTGTTGAAAATTATACAACCACACTAGTGAAAGAAGTATAAGTTGGGTGTTGATTAAGATAGCTAATCTTGAGGTTTAAAGTGAGAACAGAGTCTGACTATGATGAGGAAGGAACTGAATACAACTCACCAGGTTAAATGTTAGGGTGGAGATCCATTGAGTATAAAAGAATTGGAAAGATGATCAGTGAGGAAGTTATCATTGGAAATGAGAATCTCTGTATTAAAATTTCTAACTTGTAACTTGTATCTTATGGCATTATTGTGAGGCTAAGACTGTTTTGTGTGTGATGTGAAAACTCTTTACAAATAAGGAATAAATAAGTTCTAACAATTTACTAAGATCTAATTGTTTATCTGATTTCCTTGACATAAATGTGAAATATTTAAACATGAAATCTCCATGTTTTATGATACTTCTATTATTTTGAATATTAGAGTTAGGTCTAATTATTTTATGGAAGGCTAAAGAAAGAGGGTGTCGTTATGGATGCAAATAGCATTATTTAAATTATCATGTGTTATATAAATAACAGTGATTATCTGGAAACATCAGATATGACTTTTTTCATCTTTATTTTATAACATAAATAGATGAGTCATGTCATTAAAAATTATGAAGAGAATTGGTACTTGAATTTGAATGAAATTTGAAAAATCCAACTATGTCAAGGGTAAATAAGTATAATTTAGTACTTAAAGTTCTAAGAAAAAAAAGGAAAACTTTTCAAATATCTAGTTTTGAAACGAAGAATAGATAATAAAATTCATTAGTAATATAGCAACTGTTCTAACAGTATATTTGAATTCTCTATTGTGATTTGATTAGAAAGAGGCACAGCATCACAAAAAGGAAAAAAAGAAAGAAAAGAAAGAGACATACAGGGTAAACTGAGAAGACATTGAAATTCATTAAGTCAAAAGAGAAACAAAGATAAATGACTAGAAAGACAAAGACTGGAAGAAAAAAAATAAAATAATGACGGTGCAATTGTAGAAGGAAATATTTTCAAGGAACAAAACCCTATGTTGGGTTTTCTTAAAATGCTACATGTAAATTTGTTTGAAGGGATATTATGGTTTGGATATAAAATGTCCCCTCAAACTTCTCAGATTAATGCAAGACTGTTTGGAAATGAAATGATTGGACTGTGATAGATGTAACTTAATCAGTCCATCCTCGTTTGAATGAGCTGGGTGATAACTATAGGCAAGTGGGACATGGATGGAGGAGGTGAGTCATTGGGGACAAGCTGTTGAAGGGTTCATCTTCCCTTCAACCCCTTTCCCCTTCTCTTTGCTTCCTGGATGCCATAAACCAACTAGTGCTCTTCTACCATGTCCTTTTGCCATAATGTGCTGCCTCACTTTGGGGCAGGGCATTGGAGTTGGCTGACAATGAACTTAATCTCTAAAATTGTAAACCAAAATAAACTTTCCTCCTCTAAGTTGTTCTTGTCAGGTATTTTGGTCACAGTGATGCAAATCTAACACAAGCAGGATACATTTTGTTTTAAAGAAAAATACAACCATAAGTTGTATCAATACATTGATACAAGACCATGGACCCATGAAATAGGAGAAGCTCATGGATACACATTGATAAGATGAGATTATCAAAATAAGGCAAGGAAGAACAATGAAACAAGCTAAAAATAAAATTCCCAGAGGAAAAATATCTGAGGTGATGCTATAAAGAAAGGATATTGATCTTTTTATTGGGGCGGGGGGTATCAGGGATTGAACTCAGGAGCACTGGACCATTGAGCCACATCCCCAGCCCTATTTTGTATTTTATTTAGAAATAGGGTCTCACTGAGTTGCTTAACACCTTGTTTTTGCTGAGGCTAGCGTTGAACTCATAAATCTCCTGCCTTAGGTCTCCAGAGCCCCTGGGATAAGAGGCATGTGTCACTGCACCTGGCTGGATTTTGTTCTTAACATGTCCTTATGTAACTTACCCTGAGCAGTTGCTCTGATATAGAGAAGCATTTCAGAATTCTTTACAAAGTGGTTTCTTTTTCCATAGAACAGTTGTACCTATTTTGCATGTGGAAATAGTTTTAAGAGTGGAGGCACACAGTTCTCGGAAGAGGACTGACAAAAACCCAGATGAGGCTCGGGTACAGGGCATTGTGAAAATTAGACACCCTGAGAGCTGCAGAAAAGCAGTAAGAGTGCATCAAACACTGTGATGTTTGATATGGTCCTTTTCTTGGGGAGGTCTGAGAGTCGGCAACAGCTATGTTAAGAATGCAGTTCCAAATGTGCATCAGCATCAGAACTAGGCCTAAACCCCAGATAGACCACAGAGCCAACATGAAGGAAATGAGAACAGCTTTCTCTGCCCTTAGGAAATGGGGCTTTTGCAATGGGAGAGAGTTAGTATTGACTGGTTGGAGTGTGGGCCTGGACCTCTTGAGGCCCAGAAGACCTGGATAGAAGTGTCAGCCATGGAGACTGGACACTCATTCATGGAAAATGCTTAGAGGGCATTGGGTTTGATTCAGAAGAAAGTTCTTGTCCTTGCTCCCTTCCCCCAATTTTACTTGTAGTCACAGTTGAGGGAGCAGAAGTACCATTTCAAACTCCCTTTACTAGTGAAGAGGAAGCATTCCCTATTTCCTCTACGTTAGAATTGTGTTCAGAATTCTATAGGACAGCTTGTAGATGAGCCCATGTTCATTCTGAACCTGCTGGGGTGGGCTGGGATTTGTCAGAGACTGACATTTGGAGAACAAGCGAAAGAAAGATGGCTACATTTATAGACTGAAGGACCAGAATTAATTTTGAGGCTAGAGGGACCCACAAATGAAAATTGGAAATTACAAATGAGTAGATGTTTGCCATTGGTAAAGTATCTGGGTCACTTATAGCATATTTTTCCACTTGTATTTTTGTCTGTGGGCTTTGATAAGAATGGTTGCCTAACAAATGTTTCATCATCTGAGTACAATAATAGATTTCATTCCAGAATACAATTGTTGCATAACAAAATTCAGTATGTTGGAGGTAAAAAGTCAGTCAACACAAATTTAAGCTTTGTATGTCCTTTGTTTGCAGGGAGTCAGGCATAAATGAGCATTTGTCATTTGACTCTTCTAGAGCCTTTCTAGCCTACGTGCCTAGGGCATGACACATCAGAGTCTGATGTTTTTTATCTTTTATTACCTGCTAGATCCCTCTGGAAAGAGCCTCTGTGGAATTCATCATCTGCAGGCTTTGTTAGAGGTATACATATAAATACATGTTGAAAACATTTGTTGCAGATATTGTGGTTTCCAAAGCTGGCTTAAATAAAAAAGTGTTGAGATGAATGATGAAGGGGACCTTCTCCAGGAGGTATGAAGCTAATAATTAAAATGTTATTTATCAAAATGCTGACAGCAAACCTCTTTATTATTCTGTGTAACTATTTGAGGACCAGTAGGAATAAGGATAGCATGATTATATTTGTTATATGTCTGCTTTGGAGAGGTTTGTGAAGAAACACTTCTTTATTATATATTGAGTTTATAAATGTAATAAAAACTAAATAGTTCAGAATTTTCATATAGGAAAGCTTACTTAGTTTGAATAATCATTTAAAATAAATTTGTTAGACACTGAGTTTTAGAAGCACCAGTGTACAATAACATTTTTGTTTCTATGTTGTTATTGAAAGAAAAATATTTGCTTTTCTCAAAGATTTTGTCTCAGTCTAATAAAAGTACTTCAAGATTAAATGACTAAAGGTGAAAACCTGTTCAAATTATATTTGGAATATATGAAATATTAGATAATAATAACCACTTATTGGATCTGGACTGTATTCAGATGATGATTTGTCAACATATAACATTTCTCATCAGTTCTAAATTTGTATGTAAATAACTTCTACTCTTGTATTATCCAAAGACCATTATGAAGGACTAAAATTTGGACTCAGATGCAAAGTGTGGTTATATCTGGGAGGATGAAGATTTTTTTCTTTAGATGAAGTGAGGAAAATATAATGCAAAAAGCATTCCCACTATGTGTAAAATGACATTGTCAATCAGGGCACCATGTACAGAAGTAACATGTAGAGAACTGCTCTGGCTACTTCTGTGTTAAGTGGAGATGATAGCTGACATCTAATATATATGGAGTCATTGAATACACATAATATGTGTAAACCATTTACTTGGGATGGAGCTGGGAATGAATACACTTTCCACCTGAACACTGGGTGAGGCTATGCGAAGAAGGGACTCACTAAGGAGAGCTGTGGCTTGTCTTGTAGTGTCATGTCGTTGTCACATGTTGTGGACATATCCATGAATGAAGGTCAATTTATAACTGCAAATAACAGTTTAGAGAAAGAAACTGAGTGTGATTAGTGTGAACATTTTTAGCTTTTTGAGATTTTTACTTCTATTATTTAACTTCTTGGATTAGGTTTTATGTACTAGTCCTGAGCCTATGGACGAGCTGTGTTTCTTCCCCGACTTGCTCTGTGTTAGCCTAGGATTTCAGGTATTCCATCTTCTTTGAAAGTCCTTAAGACACCCTCCCCAAGACCAGTCTAGACAAAAAGTTGATTGTTCAATCTTATAAGCATATAAAATTCAACAATATGATTTTAATGTACATAATTTTCACAGCAAGAGACATGCTCTACCTTTTGGAAAAAGTTCTGAATAACTGGAACAGAACATTGTATTTAATAGATGTAATTTTAAAGGCAAGCTCAGGCAGGCTCTTTGAATCAGTTCTCCATGGAATAGCCCCCTTCATACTCTCTTGTACAAGGCTATAATTTCAGGAGGAGAAAGAAAATGGGAAGTGGAGGAGAGAGGATGTATGATATTTTCTTTCCAGTTGAACAGTGTTTAGAAAAGGACAGTGCCCGAGGGCCACACCAGATGCTCTGGCACTGTGAGAAACAGCAGCATGAAGTTAACTGCAAAAACATGGCAGCTGAACAAATGCTCCCTGGATGAAGAAGGGCAGATGGTAATGTCAATAAAGTCCCTCAGGATGGTTGCCTCCCTAACCCAAAGAAACTCTGGGTCAGAAGCTTCAGTATAATGAACAGGTAGTAATCTTAGACTTGGTGCTTCTCTAAAGAATATTTTAGTGAGATTCCCTCTTCCTAACTATGTCATAAAGTCAGGCATTCAACCAAATTCTTAGAAGTGGTAAACAGAATAAAATACATTGAAAACACATTTTTATTTCTCTAAGCATGACCTCAAGGGTGTTTAAGTTGTGAAATTGAGGGAAATGGTAGCAAACCATACTAATTAAAATCTATGTATCAAGAGCTTTGTGTGCGATATTGCACCAGGTGAGTTGAATGAGATTGGTTGGTTCTCTGCCTTGCAGGTATTTGTAACTCAACACAGAAAACCCCAGGATAAGTAGGCACTAAGGACTCGTGTTTCTACACGGCAGAAGAAATGGCACCATCTGGAGTGAGATCAGAAGTGCATCCTGCTTGCTGCCTGGGTCTCATAGGGCACTGAGGGTAGCCCTGTGGAAAGCTCTGGTTGACCTGCTAGAGGGTAGACTTCAGGCTAGAGAATTACTTACCTCAACCTACCCATTTCCCTGCTTTATGCTATTATCTGTGTGTCTCTACAGAGACTTTCTGATTCTACTTTTATATTTCAATGAGTTTTGTCACTTAGGATTTAGAATTTTTGCTTTTCTGATTTCAAGGTTTATAGTTAATTTTATATTTATTTTTATTTAACTCTGTTACCTACTTGCAGTTTAGGAGGACTCTGTTTAAGAACTCTTAATGCTAAAAATTATATTTTTGTTTCATTTGTGGTAGTTAAGCACACATTCCTTGAACTCAAATAGGTTTGTTTTAATCTTGGTTCTACTAATTACTAGCTGTGTGACGTGGGGCAAATTTTCATACTTCTCTGTGTTTCATTGGAATATTAATAGTATTGGAAGAGACTTAATTAATACAGTTAAGGGCTTAGAACAATGCTTGGAATATTGAACATCAATTGAAAAGGAGCCATTCCTCATAAATGCTTTATTCTGTTATACTGACCAGTAATATCCCCACTAAGTGTTCAGTTTTGCAAAATTAGGTTTACACTTTTTCTCTTTACATGATAGAATTTTATTTGCCTCTGCTAATAATTATGTGTGATTAATGATTATATAAATAAAAAAATCTATCTACAATTTCTAGCCCAGTAAGGCTTTCCTTAGGTACAATGTTTAGAACTATATTTAATACTTGAGTTATATGCACATTATATTTTTTAATAGGATAGAACACCTTCTCCTCTCCTATTAAAAATATTCCTTTTGATGAGGCCTAGTATTTTTATATGCAACATCTCATTAGTTAATATCTTCACTGATGGTTCTATAATGTGTTAAATCTTTTCCACACTGTATTACAGAGCCCATTATCATAAATGCATATTACATACTATATGTATACTTAATTTTCTCCTACATATCTTTTCTTGCCTTTGAAGTACTTTTCCTCCCATCTACAAAGCCTTCACAAATTACACTGATTTCACATACTCAAATACATATATTTTTAGCTATAAAATTTTAATTTCTTTGAAAAATTTCAGTTCAGTTATGAAAACATTGAGTAAAACCAGCCCAAGCACCAGACCCAAAGAAATGATCAAACTTTTTTGCTTCCTTTATTATTTCACCTTCCTTTAACTTTAGCTTCCTATTATGAAAATTACTTGGTATTAGATTTTTATAAAATTGTTTTTGCTTTCTCTGAAACTGTTGGTTAGATATACTTTCCTTGAATGAAATTTCCTCCTGAAGGTTTTGCCTGGCCTCGTTCCCAGGGGTGCTGTTCCTGTCCATTTGACAGCTTGTTGGGAATGAAAGTGAGATCCACAGCTCTTCACGTGGGAGCAACTACATCATTCACATCTGGGCATTTCTTTCACACAGAGGCCCTTATTAATGATAATTGCTCTATATTTTTTGAATAGATGTGAAAATCTGTCAGATTGGATATTTTATTGCAAAAGTGATGAAGACTGAAAAGTTGGAAAGTTGGAAGAAGAACTAGAAATTATCCAGGTTTCCCATGACATTTGACTGCCTAATCCCTCTACAGCTGTGCTTGGGATGAGAACCTGGACACTTGTGCAGATAGTGCAGCCAATTTTGAGCCCCTTATATTAAGTAGAATTCTAATTTCTGTAATACCCAAGATGCTTGCTTGGATTTTCCTTTTGTGCTTTGCTTCACCTCAAAGGACAGAGATGCTATTGAACTCTCACTTGAAATGTGAAGTTTAAAAAGTGATGAATTTCTTGCTGCCTTTTTAATAAGAGTGTTTAGCAGTTAGTATTAATCAAAAGGCAACATCTTTCATTTTGAGCATTTTTTCCCTATTAAGTTTGCAAGTAGTATGAAGAAATAAGTAAAAGGACAGTTTAAACCCCACAGATTTGAAATCTGCTGTTTCCTAACTATGAAGTGGGGTGAGTTGCTGCATCAGTCAGAGCCTCAGTTGCCTCACTGGAAAAATGTCAACTTAAAAATGTCCAATTTCCTATGAATTGGGAAATGGTGTTCTTCTGGGTTCTCATCTATAATGGTCACAGACACTATCTAATTTAGTTTAGACTGAAGTGACTTTGCAGAAATAGCTTGTTTGAAGGAGTGAATCATTTACTGAATCAGAAAAAAAAAGTGTTCCAACTTTTCAAATAAGCTCCAAATGAAGCTCACTTAAGAAGTGCTGGTAAACCAGACAACCCCAAAGGAGAATAGTTTGGGCAGGTATCTCAATCATATGTGAAACAGATTTGGGACTAGAAGCATAGTAAATCATCCATGGTTTAGATTTAAGGTGTTCCCCAAAGGCTATATAGACAGTATGGATTTGGTGAATCTGGTGGTTTTTAACATCTCTGAAGTTACTTTATTTTCTATTGTTTCTTTTCTTTTTGTTTTATTTGTTCCTTTTAGGTATTCATGATAGTAGAGTATATTTTGACATACATACATGGAGTATAACTTGTTCTAGGTAGGATCTCGTTCTTGTGGTTTACATGATGTGGATTGTCACTGGTCATGTATTCATATGGGAACATAGGAAAGTTATGTCTGATTCATTCTATGTCTTTCCTATTTCCATCCCCCTTCCTTTCCTTCATTTCCCTTTGTCTAATCAATTAACTTCTATTATTCCCTCTCCCATAATTGTATCTTAATGTTTAGGACATCCATTTGAAATGTTTAGCTATGTTACTGAGAACCATGAGATTTAATATTTGTTCCATGTCTTAAAGAGAGTAACCATAATCTTGGAGAAAGCATGACATTGAGGATAAACAGAATAAAAACGAACAAAACAAACAACAGCAGCAGCAGCAACAACAACAAAACTACCCTAAAAAAAGGTGGAATTTATAGGTTAAGGGACAGAGTCTTTGCAGATCATCTTTTCACAAGTTTGAGACTCTTTCTCTAAGCTTTTCCAGAGAACACTTTGAAAGAGTTCATGTAATATTTTATCCAAAATAAAGTTGTTTTGATTACATTAATCTCTTAAGTTGCCATCAGGTCCTGCCAGACATTCAATACAATCTTATTTAGAAAGTTTAATGAAGGATAGATCTGAGTCAAATGTGCTTTCTAGCTTCATATTTCAAAATTGTGAGCCTGGTTGTCATTCAGTCATTTATTCATCCATTGACTAGAAAACATTTACTTGATTCCTATTTCATGTAGTCAATGTTATACACAAGGATACATCTAAAATACTACCTTCTACTGTTACACTTTTGTTTCCTGAGTAGGTCCTTTATCATTGTCTGCTGTACCTATGTCTCCTTAGACTTTTAGTCTTGGATATCTTTACTCAGTTGAGCACCCTTGTGTTGGTTTACATATGAGTGTTCACCCACAAGCTCATTCATGAAACAATCCAAGATCAGAGGTGAAATGATTAGATTATGAAACATATAACTTAACCAGTGGATTAATTCACTGATAGCTATTAACTAGGTGGCAGATAGGATGCACCTAGAGGAAACAGGTCACTGGGGTTGTGCCTTTGGGTTTATATTTTGTCTTTGGCAAGCAGAGCTCTCTCTGCTTTCTTGTTACCTTGTCCTGAACCATGTTCCCTCTGCCACTCTTTAAACCATAATGTCCTGCCTCATCTCAGGCCCAGAGCTATGGAGACAGATGACTACGTACCAAAGACTGATACCTTGAGCCCCCAGATAAACTTTTCCTGCCAGTTGTTCTTGACAGATCTTTTGGTTACAGCAATGAAAGAGCTGACTAGAGCAACCCCCATCCTTCGAGAGAAAATCAGAAGCTTTACAACTCTCACCTTTTTGGAGAAGAAAGATCAAGGGTTTAAAATGAGGTTTAAATTCAGATTCTGCCACTTAAAGAGTGAACTTTATTTTTTACAGAAAAACAAATACTACTTCTTACTACATCTGGAAAGTAAAAAATTTGAACTCATAGAAACAGAGAGCAAAATGGAGGTTATTAGAAGCTGGAAAGTAGAAGGACTTGGAAGATGTTAGTCAAACAACACAAAATTTCAGTTAGATAAGAGGAGTAAGTTCAAGAGATCTATTGTACATCATGGTGTCTACAGTTAATAAAAAACAATTTGTATTTGCTAAGAAAGGAGATTTTAAGTATCCTCACCACAGAATAAATATGTGAAGCAACTTGCCATATATTAAATAGCTTTATTTAACCATTTCTCAATGTATACATATGTCAAAAAATTACTTGTACTCAATAAACATGATTTTTACCTGTCAATTAAAATAAGTAAAAGTTGAAAAAAGAAAAAAGATTTATTTATCACTCTCCTCCTCCCAAATAAAACATTAATCATCTTTGAGTGGGATGGCTATAGCAAATTACCCACAGGGTTAATTTTTTAGTTGTGTCTGGAAAAGTAGATAATGCTCTCTCTGTGATAAGCCAGAAAAATCAATAGGAACCTACACAAGAAGGAAATGTGGATCTGAGGAATGATGAAAATAGTTGGAATAGATGGAGACAGTGTTTTTGTGTGAAAATGGTATGATATAGAAACTAAAGAAATTGGTAGAGCTGGATTATTCAAGGGCTCAGAGAATATTAATTTAAAATTTTCCTGAAGGTTGAGGGAAATTGTGGGAGTATGCTCAGTGAGAAATATCAAGAACAAAACTGTGATTTAGAGAAACACCATGGCAGTGGTATAAGGGCAGGCAGGAGAAGGGCAACTCTGGATGCCAGAGAGCAGTAGGGTAAAGAGAGTAGTAATCCCGGTGACAAGAAAGGAAATGGAAGCACTCATTTGTAAATAGTGAACCCACTGAAAAGAATTACCACAAAGCATTTAACTTTTCCAATTTAGCTCCAGGCTGCTTTCAGATATTCACTATTATAATAAAGGTGGCAGTACACATTCACAATTTTATACATTTGGGATTATTAGACTACATTGCCAGTGGTAGGAAGATTGGGTTAATAGGTATGAATATTTTTAGGTTATTTGATGCAAGTTTTTATGTGCTAGTTTGAATATTTATGCTGTAAATATTTTAACTCATTTTCTCCTTTCTTTTTTTAAAGAATACACTTTAAGGTTATTGAAGGCATAGTCTTCTCTCATTGACATATTCTTACAAATTTGATAAACATTGATCTTTTTCCTTTCTTTTTTTCATAGCTATATTGAGGTAAAATTGAAGTACAATAAAATGCACATATTTGAAGTATGCAATTTGATCAGTTTTGACATGTTTTGACACATATGCAACCAATACAATCAATATAAAAAGGATTTCCATTACTTTTTTTAAAAATTTGAAATCATGCAGGCTATATTTCCTGCATGACTATTACATTAGAAATCAATTACCTTAAGATATATAGAACCTCATTCCCACTTGTCAGCTAATTCAAAATTAAGTGGCTCACAAATAGAGGAAGAAAGCTCAAGTGATAGTAAAAGCTTAAAATATCAGAATCTCTGGGATGAAACAGTACTCAGATGAACATTTATAATTTAAAGTACTATATTAGAAAGAAGCTAGATTAACAATCACAATTATTTTCAAATTAGGTAGTAGGAAGGAAAAATAAGAGTAGGAGCAGAAATAAATGAAATAGAGAAGAAACAATACAGCTAAAAGTTGATAAAAATCAAATAACTCTAATCAAGAAAAAAGCAAGAACACAAGGATCTATGTGCTGCTGAGATGAATATGTATTCAGTCATTGATGGATGAAATATTTTATATATGTCTGAAAAGTATAAATTATCATGTATTTTTTAGTTCTATAGTTTCTTTATTTAGTTTTGTTTGGAGGATCTCTCCAGTGGTAATAGAGGCATGTTAAAGCTACCCAGTATTATTGTGTTGTGATCTATTTGATTCTTGAAACTGAGAAGGGTTTGTTTGATATACATAGAGGCTCCATTGTTCGAGGCATAAATATTTATGATCATTATGTCTTGTTGATGTGTAATTCCCTTAAGCAGTATGAAGTATTCTTCTTTCTCTTCTGATTAACTTTGGCTTGAAGTCAACTTTATCTGATATAAGGATAGAAACTCCTTTTTTTTTTTTTTTTTGAGATCCATGTGAATGATGTTTTTTGCTCATCCTTTTACCTTCTGTCTGTGGATGTCTTTGCCTGTGAGGTCAGTCTCATGAAGACAGCATATTGTTGGGTCTTGTTTTTTTAATCCAATCTGCCAGTCTGTGTTTTGATTCATGGGTTTAGTCCATTTACATTCAATGTTATTATTGAGAAATTATTTTTAATCCCTTGCATTTTGATTTACTTCTGGGTTTTACTTTGAATTAGTTTCTCCTTTGATTGGCTATTCTTCTAGTGTCATTCCTCTCATGGCTGGTTTTCACTTCTGTTTTTCATTTCTTCTTCAAGAAATATTTTATTGAGAATGTTTCGAAGTGCATGCTTTATAGCTGTGAATTCTTTTAACTTTTGTTTATCATAGAAGGTTTTTCTTTCATCATCAATTCTAAAGCTTAATGTTGATGTGTATAGCATTCTAGCCTGGCATCCATTTTCTTTCAGAGCTTGGAATGTATTATTCTAAGACCTTCTAGCTCTGAGGGTCTGGACTGAGAAATCAGCTGAGATCTGAGGTGGTTTTCCTGTAACTGTAACTTGCCTTTTTTCTTCTGGCAGCTTTTAAAATTTTATTCTTATTCTGAATGTTAGGCATTTTCATAATAATGTGACTTGGTGTGGGTTTGTTCTAATTTTGTATAGTTGGGGTCCTGTAAACCTCTTGTATTTGATTTTCCATTTCATCTTTTAGGTTTCAGAAATTTTCTGATATTATTTCATTGAAAAGATTGTGCATTCTTTTGGTTTGTATCTCCAAACCTTTATCTATCGATAAATCTTAAATTTATTCTCTTCAGGCTATTCCATATTTCTTGGAAGTTCTGTTCATGGTCTTTTCACATCTTTTCTCCATGGTCAATTTTGTTTTCAAGATTGTATATTTTGCCTTCATTGCCCAAGGTTCTGTCTTGCAAGTGATGTAGGTGATGCTGCCTACTGAATTCTTAATTTGGTTTATTGATTTCTTCATTTCAAGGATTTCTGCTTGATTTTTTTCAGAGTCTCTATCTCTTTATTTTCTTTCTGATTTTACTCCTTATATCATCCTTTACTTTGCAGATTAGTTTGACTATGTCCATTATAAATTCCTTCTCTGACATTTCTTTCACCATGGTGTCATTGGATTCTGTTATTGAAGGATCTTGGTTTGTCTCAGGTGATTTGTTCCCTTGCTTTTTCATGTTGTTTGTGTGTCCACCCATGTATCAGTATGGATATGAGGTAGTAGAGTTTCTATGCTGTGGACTTGTTGTGTCCCTGAAGGTTTCCAGCACTTCACCATTTAGAGAGAGACAAATAATAACAAGCAATGCAAACAATGTACCGCATTAAACCTAATAGTTCCTGCTATGATGTCTAAAATGTTAATTATCACAATAAACAGAAATAATATGATTGTATTGTATTGCATGCAATAAAAATAGCAAGCTTGCAAAAGGTTTTACAATTTCAAATGGTGGATAGGGAGATAATAGAAGTGATATAGGATGTAATGATTATGAGGGAGGAGGATAAAAGATAGAAGTAAAAAATTTGAAGAAGAGTGAAAGAGAGAACAATAGAGATTGACTGTTGGTGGAAGAAAAGAGAAAGAGAATCAAGGGAAACAGGTAAAGGAAAAAAATATATATATATTAAAAATAATCTTAAAAATAAAAATAAAAGAATACAAAAGAAAACTAAAATATACTAATCAAACATTATAGCCCTCAAAAAAAGCTGATCCATGAGAAATAACTGACTTTAAAAATGCTAGAAATGAGAAGAAAACAAATATGAGTGTGTATAAATGTTCACACACCATTAAGACCACAATTTAACAGAGAAAAGAAAAAAAGGAAAAAGGAAAAAAAATAAAATAAAAAAAGAAAACTTAAAAAATTCTTTCTGTTGGAGTTCAAAAGATTGTCAGCTTCTCTTCTCAACAGTTTTAGGTGGGCTCATATGGAGCATGGTGCTCCACCCTCTGGATTGCTGGAGTAAGAGTGGTAATCCCATGGATGAAATTCCTGGAGCAGGGTTTAGGCTTAGATGGGCTCCATGCTCTTTGCTGAATGTCAATTGGTCTGGAGATTTTGAATCAATGCACCTCCTGTGCCCAGTACTTGCTGGTCCATGCTGGAAGACTGTACCCTAGGAATCACCCCTAGGTTTCACTTGTGTGGTGGGGGACCCAATTCTTAGTCCCCTATGTCATTTCCTGGTCTCAGGTTCAGTCTCCAAACAATCTTTCCCACCCCTGCCCTTTCAAATTCCAGGCCAGACACATTTTTCCTATCCTGTCCTGCAAGCAGCCAGATTGAGGGGGAGGGATAGAGCTAGCTGGGTGTGTTTCCACGACCAGTTGTTCCCCTTGTGAACCTCTCTCCACATTTGACTTTCTCCTGGTCACTTAAGCACTCTATGGAGTGCAATGTGTGTTTACTGGGCCTGTATTTCGGGCCAAACTTGGGTTTGCAGGAATTGGCTCCCTCAGTTGCTGGCTCCAATGCCATGGCTGGAAATTGTTCCTTCTTTTGTCCTCTGCATGCTGCCTGGAGAGATGTCAGCTTCTTTTCCTCAGAAGGATATTGTGCAGCATGCCTTTCAGTTCAGTCGGCCAATGTCCTTAATCTCTAAATGCCCTGTATGCAGACACTCCTCAGGTCTCCTGAAAATGTGGATTTTTTAATTCCCTTATCCCTCCAGTTTGCTCATGGAGGGACCGCTCTGTCTGGTGCTTCAAGCTCAGCTGCTGCAGTGGCTACATCACTGGGAATTTCTTCCTTTTAATATATCCAACCTCCTGAGTCCATGATCTACTTTAAATTTCCAATTTTAAATTCTAGTAAAGCCCCTGTCTCCTTATTTGTTTGGTTCACCCACCTTGCTGAGAAGCTGCCTGTCTGCTTTCTTGGTTTCACACCATAGAGCAACCAGGAAAGCAACCTCCTCTATTCCACTATCCCGAAAAACCCCTCTGATCCATTTTATCACTAACAAAGGTTAAAACTTGATGACGGTTTATTATTCACTCATTCATTTATTTTGATTACTTACTATTTTGTTAAAATGCAAGTATTTGGTAAATAAATGCATTGATGATTGTACCTCAAACTATCCCTATTATACAGAATTCAAAACAAAGGTTTCTAAAGTATTGACATTGAAAGGTAACTGTAAGGGAAAATTAGAAGTAAGTGAATGAAATCAGTGATATTTAGAATGTAAATAACACTGGTTATTATATTGGAAGGAAATTTATTAGGTCAAATTAAGGTCTAAATTTAATGCTTGACAGAACTCCTTTAGGTTTAGCCTCTTTTGGTTAATTTGATTGAGCCATTGAGTTGAAATGCAAAATGACTAAGTTATATTAAGCCTCATAAACAACCTTCAGAAGAAGCACTATGATGATAAAAGTACAACTTATGAAAATATCTTTTATTCAAAACACTCTTTATGGCCATTCAAGTGTATGAGGCAAAGCAGTCATCTGATGGAATGATGGGATGGGAAAAGCTGCTCTGGTGGAAATATTGAGATCAAATCAAACTATTGTAGTAGAGGATTGGGATTGCCTAACTTAGGTTGAATTATATTTGCATATTTATATTATGTATCAACATAAAATTACATACCTGTGCTTATTATGCTCATGGTTCTTCCAACCTGGTTAGTCTCACATCTTCTCTGTCTTCACTCGAATGTCATCTCTTCTATTTAAGTTTAGCCTAGTTCCCCCAGGTATACCAAGACTTAACCTATAAAATATTACATCTATTTAATAATAGCATAAATGTTGAGTACTGCATACAAGAGTATGTTGGTCATATTGCAATCCCTTAGACTCTTCAGAACTTCTTTACCTGTTTTCATCTCTATGAGAAGGACTGTAGCTTATTGTGTTCAGAATCTACAGATGCATATGTAGGAGATTAGAGCCTGGCTAGTGGGAACTCTCTAAGCTGGTAAATGCTCCTCACCAACCTCTAGGACCTTGCCCCAGCTTTTCAGCATCCCTGCACCACAGCATGGTGAGGGAGCATTCTCAATGTAGTGTTCATTAAGGATAAGTTCAGTGCTTGGTATACTGGAACTAACTGGCTGGGTTCAAATCCTAATTCCACTTCTTATAAGATGCAATATTTTGGTCTTCTGTTGACTCAGGTGTCCTCATCTCTAAAACAGGGATGGTAATGTATTTTTTTCTCCCTAGAGTTTGGTTTGAGATCAAATGATTTCATAATAATGTAGTATATTTAGAAGACAACTGACACATAGTAGGCATAAGAAGAATGTTTTATTTTTATGAGCTGTACTAATAGCAACTTATTTTGACCATCATTCACTTTTCAGTGTCACCCTATATACCACTGAGGGGAAAATATGGGTGGTCACTGTTGACACACATTCTACCTTGTGGAAGTCAGGGTAACCTGATGTGCCCTGGGATCCTCTAAAGTAGCTGCACATTCTGAACTGCATTCCAGTTGTGTGATACCTGGTTGTGGATAGCCGAGAAAATTTTCTTGTCTTTTTCACTCCCCATCTTTAATTTTGAATTATTTGGAAATATTTAAACATCATGAAATTTTAAGTGAAAATCCAAGTTTCTAGAATTACTTGTAAATTTTTAGAACTAGCAGTTCTGGGGCCATGTTTTGACATGATAGTGACTGGATAGAGCTAAGAGCTGATTCCTTCCTGGAAGCAAGTATTGACTCTTCTGTTCATCAGCTGGCTCACTGCATCTTTGTTATCTGCTTCTTATTGAGTTTGCTATCCTTGAATTAGGGTAACCTAAGCATCTCTCTTTCTTTATATCATGAATGCCTTTACTTCCATAAAAATACTTTATTGCTCATACTAGATTATATGATTCTTTGTGAATCATGTTTTATTTATTTTTATGTCTTTGACTTTGGCTTATACATATTAGGTTACATCCTCATTCTTTGGATGGAGGAAGTCAAGATTCTTGAGACATGAGTTAAGATGATTTTTGCCCTTATACAGGAAAGAATTATGAAAAAAATAATTGAAAGAGAATGTATAATTTAGGAAGTCAAGTCTTATGAGTTATGTAGACAACCTTATGTATTAGAGATGGAATTCTATTTATGTCAACTGTCAGGTTATAATGACGCATGAAGAACTGCAAATAAATGCCTTAGATTTGAATTATTCTTCTTCTTTGCTAGTCATTTGATCTTGAACAAATTACCTAATCATTATGGGCTTTTTTGTTGTTGTTGTTTTGGCAAAAATTTAGGTAAGAATAAATATTCCCCCAGTGATATGGTAAGTATTAAATGAAATATAAAATGTTGTTTGGCTATAAAAATGCTTTTAAAATGTTAATATATTTGAGGTTCATAGTTATATTTTAGTATTTACAGAAGAGAGAACAGGACTCCAGAAAAAACTTGCTACTTAGTAGAAAAGAGAATTAGAGTCCAAACCTTATGTATCTTGGTTAGTAGGTTAGTTCTTTTCCCCACTAAAACATCATTTATATTGTATTTAAGGGCAATTGAAAGTCTAGAAATTTAGAATAGTCTGCTGGAGGTAGGATACACCAGAAATCCAGTAAATTTGTTTCAGATATTATAGCAATATCCATGCTCTGATTGATGCCAGAGACCGGAACTTCTGACCCTGTGTCAATAGAAATAAAGGCATATGAGCACATGGGCCAAACTTTATTGGGAGGGTTTTATCTCAAGGAAAGGGAGGCAGTACTGACAGAGAGTCAGGCTGCTCCCCAAATGAAGAAATGGGCCAGTTTTTTATTGAGTTGTTGGGGTGGGACAGGGTCTGGTAATTCCCTTTTGGTTGTGAGTGTGGTATTTCTTTTCAAGAAATATCTTCCTGAGAAAAAATCAAAACCATAGAGTGCTGGGGATCCCAAAAGCCAACGGTGTGACCCCGGAGATCCAGGCTGTCTGATTCGCGCGGCCTGCCCCGAGGCTACAGAAGGCGTGGTGCCCCAGAGAAGGGGTTAAATAGTCAGCAGGGAATTAAGTGGCTGCGACACGGTGGTATCCCACCAGCTAAACCCAAGCCCGCACTGACCCCCGGGCTGAGTTCGGGATTGTTGGCGGGGACGGAAGCGGTACAGCCCCACCCCCCACAAGGGACACTCCACTAAGGTAACCAGCGGCCACCATCTTGGACAGCGGAAGTAAACACCGCCACTCGCCGACAGATTGCAACAACAAACAGGTGTGTGTCACCCAGCTCAGCCCCCATACATAGGGGGATTTCGCTTAAAATCTCTCCTAGACTTTCAGGGGGAGGGACTATCAGAGTGAGCCTGCATAAAGACTAAAGGAGAGCTAGAGGCACCTGACCCTCAACCCGCCCCCCTCCCATCAGCGGCCAAAACAAAACCTGTCTAGCCAGCGCTGGGGAGGGGCAAGCAGAAAAAATCAAAACCATAGAGTGCTGGGGATCCCAAAAGCCAACGGTGTGACCCCGGAGATCCAGGCTGTCTGATTCGCGCGGCCTGCCCCGAGGCTACAGAAGGCGTGGCGCCCCAGAGAAGGGGTTAACGAGTCAGCAGGGAATTAAGTGGCTGCGACACGGTGGTATCCCACCAGCTAAGCCCAAGCCCGCACTGACCCCCGGGCTGAGTTCGGGATTGTTGGCGGGGACGGAAGCGGTACAGCCCCACCCCCCACAAGGGACACTCCACTAAGGTAACCAGCGGCCACCATTTTGGACAGCTGAAGTATCCACCGCCACTGTCCGACAGATTGCAACAACAAAACAGGCACAGAGTACAGTTTGAACTGCCGAGAATCATCACTGAGGGGAAATCTGGTCTAGCAGGAGAAACCAAGGCTAGCAGGAGAAACCAGGAGCCTAGAGGCAAGGCCCTCGCGACTGGGCAGCTGTAAACTGCAGGCCCACCGGCGACAGTTCACCCACTGCCCGCGTAACTTGGCGGTAGGAGAACGCCCTCCCGTTGGTGACGGATCACCTGCCCGCGGCCTGTGATACTGGGCGGCTGGAGTCTACCCGCCTGCCACGACCGGGAGCTGAAACCACACAGAGACAGTCCAGTCACACCCCCCCATTAGGGCACCCCAGCAAGGAGACTGGGGCCCGTCATAGCAGAGTAGTGTCGTCACTGGAGCTCGAACGTCGGAATTCCTTCCCAGCGGAATCCACGTTAGCAGGCATACTTCAACAACACAAAGGAGAGACATCAGAGTAATACAGAAACAAAACAAATCTATAGAGGAGAGCAGAAACACGACAATCAAAAAGAGCTGGAAAGTAACGTGGACAACATGAGAAAACAAGGGAAAAAAGGATTACAAACAATGCAAGACTACTCAATTCTACAGGAGGACATAGAAACTTCAGAAACAGGTATAGGGAAAGAACTCAAGGCATACCTAACTCGAATGGAAAGGAATATTAGAGAAGACATGAGACAGCAAGTCCAAGAAATAAAAATATATTTTGAAAATGAATTAAACAAACAAATTCAAATGGCAAAGAACGAGCTCTACCAGGAGATAGAGATATTAAAAAAAAATCAAACAATAATCCTAGAATTCCAGGAAACTATAAACCAAATTAAAAACTCAAACGAGAATATTACAAATAGACTTGATCAAGTAGAAGTCAGAACATCAGATAATGAAGACAAAGTTTATCAACTTGAAAAGAATATAGTCAACACAGAAAAGATGCTTAATTCCCACGAGCAATCTATTCAAGAGATATGGGATGTCATAAAAAAACCAAATCTGAGAGTCATAGGGATAGAAGAAGGCACAGAGATTCAAACCAAAGGAATGGACAGCATATTAAATGAAATAATTCTAGAAAACTTCCCAGAGATGAAAGATGGAATGGATTGCCAAATCCTGGAAGCCTACAGGACCCCAAACATTCAAAACCATAATAGACCAACCCCAAGACATATAATTATGAAGATAGCCAACGTACAGAACAAGGAGAGAATATTAAAAGCTACGAGAGAAAAGAGGCAGATTACTTTCAGGGGTAAACCAATTAGGCTAACGACAGATTTCTCATCACAAACTTTGAAAGCGAGAAGATCCTGGAATAACGTATTTCAAACGCTGAAAAATAATGGATTCCAACCAAGAATACTATATCCAGCAAAATTGAGCTTCAAATTTGACAATGAAATTAAAATCTTTCACGATAAACAAAAGCTAAAAGAATTTGCAGCAAGAAAACCAGCTCTGCAAAGCATTTTGAACAAAACACTACAAGAAGAGGATGTGAAAAATAGTGCCCAAAACTAACAGCAGGAAGTATCTCAGTAAAGGGGGAGGAAAATAACCAAAAAGCAAAACTAACCAAACTAAAATAAATAAATAAAGAAGCATGACTGGAAATACAAATCATATCTCAATTGTAACCTTAAATGTTAATGGCCTAAACTCACCAATCAAGAGACATAGGCTAGTAAACTGGATCAAAAAAACAAATCCAACAATATGCTGCCTTCAAGAGACTCATATGATAGGAAAAGACATACACAGGCTGAAGGTAAAAGGTTGGGAAAAATCATACCACTCACATGGCCCTCGGAAGCAAGCAGGAGTGGCCATACTCATATCGAATAAAATCAACTTCAAACCTAAGTTAATCAAGAAGGACAAAGAAGGTCACTATATACTGTTAAAAGGAACCATCCACCAACAAGACATAACAATCATCAATTTGTATGCACCCAACAATGGAGCTGCAACGTTCATAAAACAAACTCTCCTCAAGTTCAAGAGTCAAATAGACCACAACACAATAATTATGGGTGACTTCAACACACCGCTCTCGCCATTAGACAGATCCTCTAGACAAAAACTGAATAAAGAAACTATAAAACTCAACAGCACAATCAATAATCTAGACTTAACCGACATATATAGAATATATCAACCATCATCAAGTGGATACACGTTCTTCTCAGCAGCACATGGATCCTACTCAAAGATAGACCATATATTATGCCATAAGACAACTCTTAGTAAATATAAAGGCGTGGAGATAATACCATGCACCATATCTGACCATAATGGAATGAAATTGGAAATCAATGATAAGAGAAGGAAGGAAAAATCCTACATCACATGGAAAATGAACAATATGTTATTGAATGATCAATGGGTTATAGAAGACATAAAGGAGGAGATGAAAAAATTCTTAGAGTCAAATGATAACACAGACACAACATACCGGAATTTATGGGACACAATGAAAGCAGTTTTAAGAGGGAAATTCATTTCTTGGAGTTCTTACCTCAAAAAAAGAAAAAACCAACAAATAAATGAACTCACACAACACCTCAAAAATCTAGAAAAGGAAGAGCAAAACAACAGCAAATGTAGTAGAAGACAAGAAATAATTAAAATTAGAGCAGAAATCAATGAAATTGAAACAAAAGAAACCATTGAAAAAATAGATAAAACTAAAAGTTGGTTCTTTGAAAAAATAAATAAGATAGACAAGCCCTTAGCCACGCTAACGAAAAGAAGAAGAGAGAGAACTCAAATTACTAACATACGGGATGAAAAAGGCAATATCACAACAGACACTACAGAAATACAGAAGATAATTAGAAAGTATTTTGAAACCCTATATTCTAATAAAATAGAAGATAACGAAGATATCGATAAATTTCTTAAGGCATATGAATTGCCCAGATTGAGACAGGAAGACACACACAATTTAAACAGACCAATAACAAAAGAAGAAATAGAAGAAGCCATCAAAAGACTACCAACTAAGAAAAGCCCTGGACCAGATGGGTATACAGCGGAGTTCTACAAAACCTTCAAAGAAGAATTAATACCAATACTTTTCAAGCTATTTCAAGAAATAGAAAAAGAAGGAGCTCTTCCAAATTCATTCTATGAGGCCAACATCACTTTGATCCCAAAACCAGACAAAGATACTTCAAAGAAAGAAAACTACAGACCAATATCTCTAATGAACTTGGATGCAAAAATTCTCAATAAAATTCTGGCGAATCGAATACAAAAACATATCAGAAAACTTGTGCACCATGATCAAGTAGGATTCATTCCTGGGATGCAAGGATGGTTCAATATACGGAAATCAATAAATGCTATCCACCACATCAATAGACTTAAAGACAAGAACCACATGATCGTCTCGATGGATGCAGAAAAAGCATTTGACAAAGTACAGCATCCCTTTATGTTCAAAACACTAGAAAAACTAGGGATAACAGGAACTTACCTCAACATTGTAAAAGCTATCTATGCTAAGCCTCAGGCTAGCATCATTCTGAATGGAGAAAAATTGAAGGCATTCCCTCTAAAATCTGGAACAAGACAGGGATGCCCTCTATCACCACTTCTATTCAATTTAGTTCTCGAAGTACTAGCCAGAGCAATTAGACAGACAAAAGAAATTAAAGGCATAAAAATAGGAAAAGAAGAAATTAAACTATCGCTATTTGCGGATGACATGATAATATACTTAACAGACCCAAAAGAGTCTACAAAGAAGCTGCTAGAGTTAATAAATGAATTCAGCAAAGTGGCAGGTTATAAAATCAACACGCATAAATCAAAGGCATTCCTATATATCAGCAACAAAACTTCTGAAATGGAAATAAGGAAAACCACTCCATTCACAATATCCTCAAAGAAAATAAGATACTTGGGTATCAACCTAACAAAAGAGGTGAAAGATTTATACAATGAAAACTACAGAACCCTAAAGAGAGAGATAGAAGAAGATCTCAGAAGATGGAAAAATGTACCCTGTTCATGGATAGGCAGAACTAACATCATCAAAATGGCGATATTACCCAAAGTTCTCTATAGGTTTAATGCGATGCCAATCAAAATACCAACGGCATTTCTTGTAGAAATAGACAAAGCAATCATGAAATTCATATGGAAAAACAAAAGACCCAGAATAGCAAAAGCAATTCTAAGCAGGAAGTGTGAATCTGGAGGCATAGCGATACCAGAGGTCAAACTGTACTACAAAGCAATAGTAACAAAAACAGCATGGTACTGGTACCAAAACAGGCGGGTGGACCAATGGTACAGAATAGAAGACACAGAGACTAATCCACAAAGTTACAACTATCTTATATTTGATAAAGGGGCTAAAAGCATGCAATGGAGGAAGGATAGCATCTTCAACAAATGGTGCTGGGAAAATTGGAAATCCATGTGCAACAAAATGAAATTGAATCCCTTTCTCTCGCCATCCACAAAAATTAACTCAAAATGGATCAGGGAGCTAGATATCAAATCAGAGACACTGCGTCTGATAGAAGAAAAAGTTGGCTACGATCTACAAATTGTGGGGTCGGGCTCCAAATTCCTTAATAGGACACCCATAGCCCAAGAGTTAACAACCAGAATAAACAAATGGGACTTACTTAAACTAAAAAGTTTTTTCTCAGCAAGAGAAACAATAAAAGAGGTAAATAGAGAGCCTACATCCTGGGAACAAATCTTTACCCCCCACACCTCTGATAGAGCCCTAATATCCAGAATGTACAAAGAACTCAAAAAATTAAATAATAAGATAACAAATAACCCAATTAACAAATGGGCCAAGGACCTCAACAGACACTTCTCAGAGGAGGACATACAATCAATCAACAAGTTCATGAAAAAATGCTCACCATCTCTAGCAATCAGAGAAATGCAAATCAAAACCACCCTAAGATACCATCTCACTCCAATAAGATTGGCAGCCATTATGAAGTCAAACAACAACAAGTGTTGGCGGGGATGTGGGGAAAAAGGTACACTTGTACACTGCTGGTGGGGCTGCAAAATGGTGAGGCCAATTTGGAAAGCAGTATGGAGATTCCTGGGAAAGCTGGGAATGGAACCACCATTTGACCCAGCTATTGCACTTCTTGGACTATTCCCTGAGGACCTTAAAAGAGCGCACTATAGGGATATGTCGCGTCCCCCTTGCCCGCAAGGAAGACGCAACACCGGGAATCTTCTTCCAGTCGTTTATTCAGGTTCTCGAGATCTCTTCCACTCTACTCTCTTCTTCATCTTCCTCTTCTTCATCTTCTTCCCCGAATGCTCCTACCAGCCTTAATAAAGCATCTCAAGCCCCAATGCGAAGCTGCCACGTGGAGCTTTCTCATAGGGTGTTAGAAAACCACGCACCAACTCTCCCAATTAAGGAGTTGTTTGTCACAAACCATAGTCGAGCCAGCGCCATCTTGTAATGGCGACCGCAGTCCGCAGAAACGGCTCACTACAGTTCCCCCTTTTGTTTTCTAAAAACAATACAGGCGAGAGTAGAGGTCCTATCCCACTGTGCAGAAGTGGCTGCATAGTATGGCTCAGCCCCAAGGAGGGCCCTTCCCCAGATCTGAGACCATATCAGCCGACGCTTTTCTCGTGGGACGGGGCGTGGACGCGTCTAACCCGCATGCAATAGGACATGCTCTCCTTGAGGTCCACTTCAAGGATCACTCAAGTGCAGTGCCTTGCCTCGCATCCTGTATCGTGATGGACGAAGGGGGATAGCCGAGGCTGAACTGTGGCTGTTTAGAAACACAACGACAAACAAGTTGGTAACACCCTAAAAGAAAGGCACGGGTAATCTGTGCAAGCCAGACTTGAGGTGAAATGCCATTACTCATACTAAGCCTTCAACCAGGAACCTTATCAGACCCAAACAGGTCAGGACGTTCCCACATGACCGTTATTGGCTGAATATGAAAACAGACACCACAAATCTTTCAAGGCCTTGTGAGCTCCTTCAAGGTCTTGTGAGCTGGCCTCTTTGACATGCACAAAAATCAGGGCTGGATCCAAGCCCTGGGGGCCGGGGGGAATCCGTGCCAGCAGTTCCCCCCCTTTTGTTTGTTGCACGTCAAAGGGAATCAAGTAGCCCCTGTTTTAGGTCGTTCACTGCCCCTACACTGCTTACCCGTCTTTGGGGAGGCCCCATTTCCCTGTCTTAGGTTGCAGTGCAAGCGTGAAAGTTGCCCGTCTCTGGGTACTACAAGATCAGCTTGTTGTTGCCAAGGCGTTCAGTGGTATCTATTCAGCCAGTCATTATTGGGTCTTTAATTGGTTCCGGTTCAACAAGGCATAGAGTAAAAATAAAGAAGAAAAAGGGGGCAAAAGGAGGAAGGCATGAAGCAGGGATCATTGTAGAAAAATCATCTTCGAATTGGTCGGAGACAAACTTCAGCAAGATCATCCTTGGTCTGCAGGCGTTGATAATGGATCTGTATTGGCTTAGAAGTCAGAATGTTAATTTGGTCTTTAATAAATTGTGTCATTCTCTTACCTAGGCAGGGGCCTACAGCAGCTATAAGGAGGAGACCGAAAAGCGGTCCCATTACAGTGGATATCAAAGGAGTTAACCATGGGGTATTTTTAAACCACTGTTCAAACCATCCTTGTTGTGCTTCAAACTCCTTTTGTCTTTTAGCCAATCTTTCCGTGACCTTTTCCATAGTTTCACGGATTACCCCAGCATGATCTGCATAAAAACAACACTGTTCCTTTAAGGCTACACATAGTCCTCCTTCCCTTAGGAATAATAAATCTAGTCCCCTCCTATTTTGTAACACAACTTCTGAGAGGGAGGTGAGGGACTTTTCCAAAGCAGTAATTGACTTGGCCATGGCTGTTAAATCTTATAGCTGGGTAGAGAATAACATTTAAGATCTACAGTGGTATTAGAGGATAATTTAGACAGTATTACTACCCCTTCATAATAGGGCGGCCTGGAGGTCAAGCATAGCCAGCAATCTTGGGTCCTGTTAGGACTAGTGGCATTGAGAGCGAAAAAGGCTCCTTGGATCAAATCAAAAAGACGATCTCCAGTTCCAGGGTGTATGGGCCCAGGGGCACAATCAAAGGTTTGATAGCCCACAGTTATTGTTTGACCGCTGGGGGAAGATATTACTGCTGGGGCTATAGGCTGTTTGGGTCCAGATGGGGCCTTTTGATCTCCGAGCACCTGATTGGGTCCTATTAAACTTCCAGTAGGCTGTTCTGTGGTCAATTTAAGCCGAAAAAGCAGGCCAGGATTGTACTGTCCGGGGGTGTAAATACGCAGCCCCCAGAGATATCCTTAAGTCCAATCTGGCTGCTGTTTTCCATTGGAAGTAAACTGAATAGTAATATCTGATTCTCCCTCTATTGTTTGCCAGAAGTGGGTAACATCAGTTTGCCAGACATCATTGGTGTGTAAGCCTCTAGGATTAACACTTAGACTAGGGGAATGAATGAATGGAGCACACACTGGGCATAAGGAAACAATTTGTAGAGTCTGATCACGTGAGCACCCCGCACAGAAGCGTAAGGATTGTGCATTTAGATGGAATTTAGCATGGAGCTAAGGAGTTGATCCGTTTGTAATTGTTCCATGATAGTAAATTGTCTGCCAATATAAGGGGTTGCCTCAATAACTGAGGCTAAATTAGCAACATAGAGACTATCAGTATACACATCAAGTGGAATGGAATTGTATAATTTAAGGGCCATAATTAGAGCCCCAACTTCTGATATTTGGGCAGACAGTCTAGGAACAGGGTGTCGAATTACTTGAGATCCATCAAAAACAACAACAAACCCCCCTCTTGCTCCGTCTGTATAAACAGTCTGAGCTCCCGGGATAGATTCCCCTTTAATAATTTTAGGAGAAATAATAGGACACTTTTTAAGGTCTTCTAGAAGTTTATGTCGGGGAGAGTGATTATCAATTTGACCTTTGAAATTACAAGGGAAGAGACACCAAAGATCATGTTCTTGTTGGAAATTTAAAATCATATCCTGGGTATAAGGTTGAATGAGAATGTCAAAAGTCTTTCCAAACAGTGCATCACCCAAATATTTGGCCTTCCAGATCAAATTTGTCACTAGTTCATAAAAGGGAGTTATTACCCGAGAGTTAGAAGCAGGTAAATGGACCCAATAGATGGGACCTATTTGTCAAAACACTGTAGTAGGAGTTAATTTTGATGGCAGGATTATAAATGATAGGGGTATAGAATAGTTTATCTGGGTAACCTGCATATCTTGTAGGGCCTTCTCTATCAGTCTTAATGATTGTAGAGCCTCAGGTGTGGGATTCTCTTGTAGGGCCTTCTCTATCAGTCTTAATGATTGTAGAGCCTCAGGTGTGGGATTCTCTTGTAGGGCCTTCTCTATCAGTCTTAATGATTGTAGAGCCTCAGGTGTGGGATTCCTGACTGAGCTGGGGGAAGGGTCTCCTTGGAGGAGATCATACAGAGGCTTAAGTTCCTGGAAAGAGAGGAGTTGGCACTGTTGTCAAAGTTATAAACATACCTCTTAAGAGAGGGGGAAAGGGAGAAACCTTTAGCAACTTGACGTTTCTCCCAAGAATGATCCTGACAAGGCGTAAATGTTGGGGGGAAACCAAGATTAGGGGTACAGTAAGGAGAGGCCTTAAAATGAGTGGCATTATAAAGACTATTAGAAGAAGGAGGCACTGGGATTAGTACTTCGGAGATAATAGCCAAGGTAGTTATGTTCAAAGCAGAGCTATTTACGGGGGTTCCTGAGCCTGATTGTTCCCCTGAGGCTACTTAGCTCAATACAGCACTGAGAATGCTCCCTGAGACCTGACTGGACCGCAATGGGTCCTTCCAGTTAATCAAATTCTTGGTCTTAAGGCTAATACAATGAGCGTTCCCGAAGCCAAAACAAGAAACTCCTGTGAGATTAACTTGAGATTGATTAAAAATGCTTTCCACCTGAGTTAGTGTGAAGGCGGCATCCACTCCATAAGTGCGCACAGACTCCGCCAGGGTCTTCAATTTATCATCTTATGAGTTTAACATAGAAACCTGTGGAATCAAATTTTGTCTGAAAAAGATATCTTCCGTTAGCATTTACAGGTAGGCATTTTTTTTTTTTAAAAAATACAGTTTCTGAGTAGCTCCGGTAGAAATCTGAAACGCAGCAGTACAGGTTAGTGGCTGGAAGGCGGGACTAGAAGTCCTGTCTGAGTGACTGTGGAAGAACCAATCGGTAGCCCCCAAGAGTGTGGGAGGTGGGACCAGGAAGCCGCTCTTCCGCCAGGCAGCCCATGGTTACCATGGTGATGCAAGCAACACGGAGTCCGTCGCTCACCCTCAGGGCAAAAGTTCCCCAAGATTTCCTAGCCGACCGCACCTTGCCTGATTTTGTTTGCATTTTTCCCCGCCTGGCCAAGCTCTTACTGCGGCAGCAGCCTGCTATGTTTCTGGACCATCCCCGCACACTCCGGCTTCCGGGCCGGGGCGGGCTCCTGTTCCCTTTTCCCGGCTGCAGTGGGCGTCCCTGGGCATAGATCCCAGGGTCATAATTAATTTGCTGCTGCGGCACCCATGGCACAGCAACAAAAGGAACACAGAAAACGAAAGACACAGACGACAAAAAAAAAACACAGAAAACAAAAGTGAAAGTACACATAGCAGCTGCAATAAAATATGAGGCTCTCTCTTTCTTTGTAGAGGAGCTGACCCCGCTTTGGTCGCGGATCCCACTTACTGGGACTATCCCCGCTTTGGTCGCGGGTCCCACTTACCTGGGACTATCCCCGCTTTGGTCGCGGATCCCACTTACTGGGACTATCCCCGCTTTGGTCGCGGGTCCCACTTACCTGGGACTATCCGGTGCACCACCCCTGACGACTGAAAGTTCTGGTTCCCGGGTTTCGGCACCACTTGTCGCGTCCCCCTTGCCCGCAAGGAAGACGCAACACCGGGAATCTTCTTCCAGTCGTTTATTCAGGTTCTCGAGATCTCTTCCACTCTACTCTCTTCTTCATCTTCCTCTTCTTCATCTTCTTCCCCGAATGCTCCTACCAGCCTTAATAAAGCATCTCAAGCCCCAATGCGAAGCTGCCACGTGGAGCTTTCTCATAGGGTGTTAGAAAACCACGCACCAACTCTCCCAATTAAGGAGTTGTTTGTCACAAACCACAGTCGAGCCAGCGCCATCTTGTAATGGCGACCGCAGTCCGCAGAAACGGCTCACTACAGGGATACGGCTGCATCAATGATTATAGCGGCACAATTCACAATAGCTAGACTGTGGAACCAACCTAGATGCCCTTCAATAGATGAATGGATAAAGAAAATGTGGCATCTATACACAATGGAATATTATGCAGCACTAAGAAATGACAAAATCATAGAATTTGCAGGGAAATGGATGGCATTAGAGCAGATTATGCTAAGTGAAGCTAGCCAAGCCCTAAAAAACAAATGCCAAATGTCTGCTTTGATATAAAGAGAACAACTAAGAACAGAACAGGAAGGAAGAGCATGTGGAAAAGACTACAGATAACAAAGACGAATGGGGGGAGAGAAACGGAGAGAGAAGGGAAAGCATATGGAAATGGTAGGAGACCTTCAAGGATACATAAAATTACAAGAGGCTATGAGGGGCAAGGGGGAGGGAAAAAAAGGGAGAGAATTGAACAACAGCAGGGGAGATAGAGAGGGAAGATGGGAGGGGAGGGGAGGGGAGGGGTGATAGTAGGGGTTAGGAAAGGTAGCAGAATACAACAGACACTAATATGGCATTATGTAAAAATGTGAATATGTAACAGATGTGATTCTGCAATCTATATTTGGGGTGAAAATGGGAGTTCAAAACACAATTTGAGTCTAATGTATGAAAGATGATATATCATGAGCTATGTAATGCTTTAAATAATCAATAAAAAATTAAAAAAAAAAAAAAGAATAATTTTGAAATCTTTGAAACTTGCAAATGCAGTAGTTCCTTTCTGTTCTTAAAGACTTTAATAAACTTAAGACAAAAGGAAAAAAAAAAAAAAAAAGAAATATCTTCCTTGTGGAAGGTACAGATCATAGTTATTCACTATTGGAGACATTGTGGCACCAATATTCTGGTTTTTATGGTGCATCTAACTTGCAATAAGATTGCTAAAAAATGCAGCTGAGAAGGAGAAAAGAAAAGAAAGAAAGAAATGCACACCAGTTTTAAGGAATGACAAGCCAGGAGCTAAGCCTTGGGTGGGTTTTTCCATCTTCTGTTCCCATTATGGTCCTTGTTTCATGATCATCCTGGCATATGAAAAGAAAATCAAAAGATTAAATGATGTACATTCTTCATTTGGAAAAAAAAACCTTTTAAAAAGCGTTTGTATAGAATAAGAGGCATAGACTGCAACTTCATTTTTTTGGGTTTTTATTGGTGAAAATTTCAGGTTAATACCCAGGTAAATTGCCTTTGTTTCTGTCTTAAGAAATTTTTCTTTTTTTCTCTTTTATATGAGAACAGACAAATGTTTCTAAGTGAATGTTCTCTGGGTTTGGTCCTCTGGCTTTTAGAAAGCAGAATGACATTTTGAAAATCAGAAGACAATTATGGAAAATGCATCTTCCATTCACTATTGGGGCCTTGGGCAAGTTACTCTTGATCTCACTTTTCTTATTTGTAAGATATTCTTACCTCTAGGGTTATGCTGAGGAAATGTGCCTGGCAATGTGTTTCATTTTAGCATATTGTTACTCTATTGTTTATTCATGGAGGGATCTTAGTTTATCTTATCTGATTCCTTGAACTTAAAAGGGGACTCCCTAACAGGCGAAATCAAGACAATTGTTATTTGGCCCAGATTCCTTTGATATTTATGTATCTGGCTAAAACTTTCATTTTCTAAACAAGAATGACAAGCCAGGAGCTAAGCTTTTTTTTTTTTTTTTTTTTTTTTAAATCAGAGACACGTATTTGCAAAATAGGAATAAAATTAATGTGGATTTCTAGCAATGCAATTTTAGAAATAAGGAATATGTTTAATAAGATTATTTATCACTGTCAGATCCCATCAAAAATGTATTGGGACAAAATTTGCAAATGTATGCACAAAATCTTCAAATACTATAAAAATTACTTTATTACATGATTAGTACCATATAATTCAAATATAAAATTATCTGGAGTTCATCTACAATTTTCTAATAAGTAAAGTTATAAAATTACAAAAGTTTTTGTTCTATGAAATATGTATTTGTTAGTATAATAAAAATAATAACAGTGATTAGAATTACATATAACCACAGAAAAAGTGTCCTTTTTTTTTCCCTCATTTATCCTTTAGAGGCTGAATTGGTTTTATTTATAAATTGGTACAGCTCTTCCCCAGCATCTATGCTGGTTATATATTTGTAAAACTTATCCCCAGATATAGAAACCCTCAGAACTTGATCTTTAAAAAGACAATAGCTCAAAACACCTGGAGTACAGTTTTTAATCACACTACTCTCCCCTTGAATGACAATGAGAGGTTTGCAACTTTAAAAACATCAATATCAGCTTTACAAAACAATTTTTATTTTCAGTGTCAGCTGTTGTGTTCCAGAACCATAGGGATGATTTTTTTTCTCCCCACTATTGGTACTGAAACACCTGAGCTCCTCAGAACCAGCCTCTGCCTCACTGACCAGTTCTCTGCTGGAAACATCTCCTTAATGATTATGATTTGATTGCTAAAGTTAGGGTATTTTATTTTAAATAAACTTCTCATTTTTTCTCAAATTATAAAATAGTTTGAGTCAGACATTTGCTTTACACAGTCACAAAACAGCACTTTATAAATGAAAGTACTTTTCGGAGCAAAGTAAATACTGATGCAAGATGGATGAGGGAAGATAAGTAAAAAGAAAGAATCCAATTCTGCTTATACCTTCACTCCAACAGATTGCAGATTCTAAAAAACACAGAAATTATAAAAGAAAACTATTTAAATGACAGGGGTTTATGAAATTATTTATTAACACATAATATAAACTATCTCAAAGTAAAACAAAACAAAACAAACAACAAAAAAACAACAACAACCAAAACCAAGCAACCTGGTTAGACAAGATTTTAATTTATTTAATGAAATTTTCTACCTCATAAATAAAAGGTGATACAGAAAATCCAACCTGTTTGAGTTATTCCAACGGATGAGGAAGGGACAATTTTTTCCCCTTTCTTATAAAAAAATCTCCTACACACATTTTAAAACCCAGCTCTCTAATTGTCATGTTTTTGATATCTTAATTTAATAATTTGCATGACATTATTATTTGGATTTTTGTTTTCTAATAATTACAGGACACAACAAAGGATGAAGGTAATGAGACTGAAGCCAGCAGGATGAGTAAATTGAGAAGAACAAGGAAGAAAGCCACCAAATCACATCTCTGTTCAATGGAAGTGGGAGAAACGAATGCAGCCAGTTCCAATGGTATCTAACTACTATGAACTGTCAAGGATGCTGTGGTCCATGATAATCTCTATTTGGTGTTCTTTTTCATAAAACATTTCCTTTTTTCCCCCCCTTTGGGAAAAGTAAACAAACAATAAAGTGAAATTTATTGCTACGTAAGTCACATAAAAGATGGCAGATATAAGCTTACAATGTAAATTTATAAAAAAGAATCAAAATAGTCACAATTTAAAGAGGGTTAGAACTAGGATGATTGTAGTGGGATAAAAGAGAAAGAAACAGAAGAACAAAAAAAAGTAGGAAGAGTCATACCTTTCTGCACCGAAAGCAAATATAAAGAACTTTACTGAAGATTTGAGAGACCACAAGAAAGATGTAGAACAAGTTTTCATACCACATGTTGGAATTCTAACTAGATTCCAATAGATCTGAAACAGTGTTGAAACAAAGAGTTAATTTGGACAACAAACCAGGAACAGTGGTGTTCCAAGGCAGGTGCACAAGAAATTGCCTGCACATGGTAGTAGTAAAATTCAGCCAGATGTTTTGAAGATTTTAGTATTGCTGTAAAATTCTCTACATATCACACACTTCCATAAGGCCTGCAACTAGGGGGGACTACTCCTGTTCTTTCCTTTGGTCACTGTCTAGGAATACACTGTTTTTAAGGATATATATATATATATATATTTTTTTTTCTTTTCTTTCTTTGTGGTGCTGGGGATCAAACCCAGGGTCTTATGCATATACGTAACTGCTGTACCACTGAGGCGTACCCTCTATCCCCTCTTCACATTGTATCAAAAGACAATTGGAACAATGGTGACATGTTTAATATTTTCCCTTATTACTACAGAGAGGATCAGAAACCAAATGACATGCCACAAAATGGGGGTTTCAAACAAACCAGTTGTGAGACTTGGCTATGCTGAGTCTCATCTGTCCCACAACGACAAGGACTCTCAGGATCAAACAACAATGATAAAACAGTCACCCTTCAAGATGTCTTCCAATGCTCCTGGTGGTGAATCTAACTCAAACTCTGGTAAGGATTTACTGATAAAGATTCTGGAACAAATGAGCGTATGGTTCTAACTACTAATTCTAGGTTTGTATTTGAATTGGAGGTAATGTGATGTTAGTTGAGGGATGCTAGCCTTAGAATCACAACACAAGAAAATTTGTACCTCTATCACTTGTATAGTAATTTGCAGTTTTCTTAAGCCTGTTTGTTCCTTATCTGGAAATTGTAGGGCTTATAACTGAAAAATCCTTCAAGTCTTTTCTAAAAATGAAATTCTGTTATTTTTAGGTTTCTGAGTTACTGATAAACAGCTATTTTGGTACATCAGTGTATTGGATACAAGTGGTAGAAACTAGTTAAAAAGAGGTATTTATTCTGTGAAGGCATCTAAAGAAAGACTTGAACAATCAGGGTTTGGAAAAGTGGAAATATAGTGGGTTGTGAAGTGACAGGAATAGTGGCTATGCTGTTACTCTCACTTCTGAAACCAATTACAAGTTTTGGAGTTCCACAAGGCTAAGCTTAGTTTTGAAAACTTGGTAGGACTTGGAGAAGCCATCATACTAAGGTCACAGTTTACTAAAACAAAAGGATGCAGATTAAAATCAGCCATGGGACAAAGTCAGGAAAGTACTAAGCACAGAGTGTACACTTGTCCTCTCCCAATGGATAAATGCAGTAGAATTTTTGCCAACTTGGGAAACTCAGTTGAATTTGGTATCCAGGATCTTTATTTGGAGTCAATGATTAACTGGTCATGTAACTGGGCTCAGTCTCCAGTCCTTTTGTGGGTCAAGCTGATACTGTGTAATTCAAATCTCCTCCATAGATGACATTGTTAGACTTTCTGGCATTGCCCAGAGCTCCTAGGTGCACAGATGTTCTTTTCAGACAGATCATTCCAAGGGCTTAGAAATGATCACTTGCGATCAAGGGCAAACCTCTTCTTTGGAAAGATTACATTCCTTCCTACATACAGTGCCTGACCAGGAACTGGAGAGTGGGAAATGAACACTAACAGACTCCACATGTATTAGTCTTCTATGGCTACCATAACAAATGATCACAAAGTTAGCATTAGAAAAAACACAAAATAAAGAAGTCTAGGTTGACTTAGTTGGTTTCTTTCCTTTAGATTTTGTGAGACTGAAATCAAGCTATTGTCATCTAAAGACTTGGAAATAACATACTTCCAAGTTCATTCAATATGTGGGGAGAATTCAGTTCCTTCTTGTTGTAGGACTGAGATTCCTGTTTCCTTGTCAGCTGTCAATTGGAGGTGGCACTTTACTCTAAAAACCCTTCCTTTGTTCTGCATCAGAAAGGCAGCACTGCCCAAATGCTTCTCATGTTAGGAGTCTCTTTGAATTCCTCTTTTTCTCTTTTTTTCTGCTTCCAGCTGGAGAAAGTTCTCTGCTTTTAAGGGCTCACCTGGATAATGTAAGATAAACTCCTAATTTTAAGGTCTATAACTCTAATTTTACCCGAAATATCTCTTTTGCCATGCCATTTATAGATTCCAGGGATTAGGGCATGGTAAAATCTTAAGCAGGTGTTCGGCTTACCATATGACCTCTCATCTCTGATATTCTCTGTGCTTTCGCCATGATGTGAAGAACATGAGCATTGACAGCCTCTAAATATCAGGAGCTGTCAATACAAATGTCTACAGGTACCACAGAGGTAATAAAAATGAGAGGGATGGGCTGATGTAGGGAAATGAGTGGACCTGGTCATGAGAAATTACAGCAGAGTTCAAAATAACTGTGGCCCAAGAGCCAAATTGAACTGGTTGATCAGTTTTTGTTTAAAAAAGCAACACACACACACACACATTTGTGTAGGTGTATGGTTGCTCTCATGCAAAACGGCAGAGTCAAGTAGCTGTAAAAGATACCATGTGGCCTACAAAGTTGCAAATATTTACTATGTGATCCTTTACAGAAAATGTTTGCTACCTTATGAGCTAGCAGATGCATACCTCAACCAGGCTACCTCAGAACTCCAGCCAATTACTACTATGAAGAAATATGCAGCAAGTTACCAGATTCAGTTTCAAAAATCTTACAAGAAAAATTTTACATGAATATTTCAAATAATCAGCTGTTGTTAACTAATTAAAAAAGGTTTCTAAACACCTGGAAGATTAATCAGAAAACATCTGCTGGCTGTATTGACTCTTCCATATGCAGTGTGTGATTTTTGTTTTATATATTCTAGTTTCAGTTACAAAAGAGTGTTGGGATTTACCATATATTAGTTGTAACTAAAAAGTGTGGGGAAAAATTTGTGCTGTCATCTCTCTTTGCTCCAACCACCACAAATAGGGGATGGGTACATTACTTACTCAATTAATTTGGAAGCTCCTGCTTTGGTCCAGGCTGAATTAAGTTCTCTACAGTTTCTAAATACCAGTTTATAATTCCCAAACAAACCACTAATATACCATTTGAAAATGAATATAAATACCAAGCCCCAACATGAGTATAAGAAATTTTGACGAGGTATATTCTTCTTTGTGATAACTAATTTGGGTTTTTCCAAAACCTGTGTACTTTTTCAAAGATAAGCCCTTATTCCTCTCATTTTTTTTTTCATGGTTTGGGCCTGGTCATAATGCCAACTGGACTTTCTGACACTGTCTAAGCTGATGTGATGTGGCCAGAGGGTGGGGTCACCTTTGAAGTAACAGGGTGGTCTCCCTGTAGCAATGTGTGTAAAGGATGATGGGCCCTTGGAAAGGACTGTGGCATCCCAGGCGTTCAATAAGCTGAATGGATTACAGAGTGTGTCTAAAATGCACTTTTACCCTTTTTTGAATTGGTATTTCTGAAAGCCCAACTGCCTACTCAATCTGCCTTTTATAAGTGACCACGACTTGTTCTCTGTAACTGAAATACGACTTCATTGTCACTGAACACAGACAACATTTCTCCAGTGCCTTCTAGAGTTTTGTGTTTTTTTTTTAAATTTCTTATTTTTTCCCTAAACATTCACAGCAGTAAAACTTCCTGTACAAAAACACATTGATTTAATTTATTAGTCCTCTGAGGGGATAGGATAGGAGAGCACCTCCCAGGAATCACACTGTAAGAAAAACAAATGAGCCCCTGAACTGGCAATTATCTGCCTGCTATTCATCATGTGCAGCTGGGAAAGGCTGACCAAAACACTTAATTGTAAGTAACAAGTATGATTTATTTGAAGAAAAGAAATTCAGACAATGATGCAGCAAGATTAGTTGATGCCTTGAAAATGAAATTAGATTGGATAGGGCTTTCATATTTGGTGAAAGAGTTGAATTGGTAAATGAAAAATTTAGTACTAAAGATACATACTAAAATATGTGATGTCAATTTTTTAAAATTTTAAACAATTTTTACTAGAGCATTATAGTTATACATAATAATTGGGTTTCTTTTGACAAAATCATACATGTGTGAAATTTAATGTCATGTCCCTATTCCCCCACTTTCCCCTCTACTCCTCCCTGCCCCATCTTCTTTTCTCTACTCTTTCTTTTGCTCATTTATTTATTTTTGATTGGTTCTTTCTACTTATTCATAAAGATGAAATTCTTTTTTTAAAATTTTATTTTTTTTATTGGTTGTTCACAACATTACAAAGCTCTTGACATATCATATTTCATACATTAGATTGAAGTGGGTTATGAACCCCCAATTTTACCCCAAATGCAGATTGCAGAATCACGTTAGTTACACATCCACAATTTTACATAATGCCCTATTAGTAATTGTTGTATTCTGCTACCTTTCCTATCCCCTACTATCCCCCCTCCCCTCCCCTCCCATCTTCTCTCTCTACCCCATCTACTGTAATTCATTTCTCTCCTTGTTTATTTTCCCATTCCCCTCACAACCTCTTATATGTAATTTTGTATAGCAATGAGGGTCTCCCTTCATTTCCATGCAATTTCCCATTTCTCTCCCTTTCCCTCCCATCTCATGTCTCTGTTTAATGTTAATCTTTTCTTCCTGCTCTTCCTCCCTGCTCTGTTCATAGTTGCTCTCATTATATCAAAGAAGACATTTGGTATTTGTTTTTTAGGGATTGGCTAGCTTCACTAAGCATAATCTGCTCTAGTGCCATCCATTTCCCTGCAAATTCTATGATTTTGTCATTTTTTTATTGCTGCATAGTACTCCATTGTGTATAGATGCCACATTTTTTTTATCCATTCATCTATTGAAGGGCATCTGGGTCGGTTCCACAGTCTAGCTATTGTGAATTGTGCTGCTATGAACATCGATGTGGCAGTATCCCTGTAGCATGCTCTCTTAAGGTCTTCAGGGAATAGTCCGAGAAGGGCAATAGCAGGGTCAAATGGTGGTTCCATTCCCAGCTTTCCCAGGAATCTCCAAACTGCTTTCCAAATTGGCCGCACCAATTTGCAGTCCCACCAGCAATGTACAAGTGTACCCTTTTCTCCACATCCTCGCCAGCACTTGTTGTTGTTTGACTTCATAGTGGCTGCCAATCTTACTGGAGTGAGATGGTATCTTAGGGTGGTTTTGATTTGCATTTCTCTGACTGCTAGAGATGGTGAGCATTTTTTCATGTACTTGTTGATTGATTGTATATCCTCCTCTGAGAAGTGTCTGTTCAGGTCCTTGGCCCATTTGTTGATTGGGTTATTTGTTATCTTATTGTCTAATTTTTTGAGTTCTTTGTATACTCTGGATATTAGGGCTCTATCTGAAGTGTGAGGAGTAAAAATTTGTTCCCAGGATGTAGGCTCCATATTTACCTCTCTTATTGTTTCTCTTGCTGAGAAAAAACTTTTTAGTTTAAGTAAGTCCCATTTGTTGATTCTTGTTATTAACTCTTGTGCTATGGGTGTCCTATTAAGGAATTTGGAGCCCGACCCCACAATATGTAGATCGGAGCCAACTTTTTCTTCTATCAGGCGCAGAGTCTCTGATTTGATATCAAGCTCCTTGATCCATTTTGAGTTAACTTTTGTGCATGGCGAGAGAGAGGGATTCAGTTTCATTTTGTTGCATATGGATTTCCAGTTTTCCCAACACCATTTGTTGAAGATGCTATCCTTCCTCCATTGCATGCTTTTAGCCCCTTTATCAAATATAAGGTAGTTGTAACTTTGTGGATTAGTCTCTGTGTCCTCTATTCTATAACAAATCAAAAAATTCTTAGAGATAAATTAAAATACAGACACAACATATCGGAATCTATGGGACACAATGAACGCAGTTTTAAGAGGAACATTCATCGCCTGGTGGTCATTGCTCAAAAAAAGAAAAAAACAACAAATAAATGAGCTCACACTTCATCTCAAAGCCCTAGAAAAGGAAGAGCAAAACAACAGCAAATGTAGCAGAAGGCAAGAAATAATTAAAATCAGAGCGGAAATCAATGAAATTGAAACAAAAGAAACTATTGAAAAAATTAACAAAACTAAAAGTTGGTTCTTCGAAAAAATAAATAAGATCGACAGACCTTTAGCCATGCTAACGAAGAGAAGAAGAGAGAGAACTCAAATTACTAACATACGGGATGAAAAAGGCAATATCACAACAGATGCTACAGAAATACAGAAGACAATTAGAAATTATTTTGAAAACTTATATTCCAATAAAATAGAAGATAGTGAAGACATCGATAAATTTCTTAAGTCATATGATTTGCCCAGACTGAGTCAGGAGGATACACACAATTTGAACAGACCAATATCAATGGATGAAATTGAAGAAGCCATCAAAAGACTACCAACCAAGAAAAGCCCAGGACCGGATGGGTATACAGCGGAGTTTTACAAAACCTTTAAAGAAGAATTAATACCAATACTTTTCAAGTTATTTCAGGAAATAGAAAAAGAGGGAGCTCTTCCAAATTCATTCTATGAGGCCAACATCACCCTGATTCCGAAACCAGACAAAGACACCTCAAAGAAAGAAAACTACAGACCAATATCTCTAATGAACCTAGATGCAAAAATCCTCAATAAAATTCTGGCGAATCGAATACAAAAACACATCAAAAAAATTGTGCACCATGATCAAGTAGGATTCATCCCTGGGATGCAAGGATGGTTCAATATACAGAAATCAATAAATGTTATTCACCACATCAATAGACTTAAAGATAAGAACCATATGATCATCTCGATAGACGCAGAGAAAGCATTCGACAATGTACAGCATCCCTTTATGTTCAAAACATTAGAAAAACTAGGGATAACAGGAACTTACCTTGACATTGTAAAAGCTATCTATGCTAAGCCTCAGGCTAGCATCATTCTGAATGGACAAAAGTTAAAGGCATTCCCTCTAAAATCTGGAACAAGACAGGGATGCCCTCTATCACCACTTCTATTCAATATAGTTCTCGAAACACTGGCCAGAGCAATTAGACAGATGAAAGAAATTAAAGGCATAAAAATAGGAAAAGAAGAACTTAAATTATCACTATTTGCAGATGACATGATTCTATACCTAGAAGACCCAAAAGGGTCTACAAAGAAACTACTAGAACTAATAAATGAATTCAGCAAAGTGGCAGGATATAAAATCAACACGCATAAATCAAAGGCATTTCTGTATATCAGTGACAAAACTTCTGAAACGGAAATGAGGAAAACCACTCCATTCACAATATCCTCAAAAAAGAAAAATACTTGGGAATCAACCTAACAAAAGAGGTGAAAGATTTATACAATGAAAACTACAGAACCCTAAAGAGAGAAGTAGAAGAAGATCTTAGAAGATGGAAAAATATACCCTGTTCATGGATAGGCAGAACTAACATCATCAAAATGGCGATATTACCAAAAGTTCTCTATAGGTTTAATGCAATGCCAATCAAAATCCCAATGGCATTTCTTGTAGAAATAGATAAAACAATCATGAAATTCATATGGAAAAATAAAAGACCCAGAATAGCAAAAGCAATTCTAAGCAGAAAGTGTGAATCAGGCGGTATAGCGATACCAGATTTCAAACTATATTACAGAGCAATAGTGACAAAAACAGCATGGTACTGGTACCAAAACAGGTGGGTGGACCAATGGTATAGAATAGAGGACACAGAGACTAATCCACAAAGTTACAACTACCTTATATTTGATAAAGGGGCTAAAAGCATGCAATGGAGGAAGGATAGCATCTTCAACAAATGGTGTTGGGAAAACTGGAAATCCATATGCAACAAAATGAAACTGAATCCCTCTCTCTCGCCATGCACAAAAGTTAACTCAAAATGGATCAAGGAGCTTGATATCAAATCAGAGACTCTGCGCCTGATAGAAGAAAAAGTTGGCTCCGATCTACATATTGTGGGGTCGGGCTCCAAATTCCTTAATAGGACACCCATAGCACAAGAGTTAATAACAAGAATCAACAAATGGGACTTGCTTAAACTAAAAAGTTTTTTCTCAGCAAGAGAAACAATAAGAGAGGTAAATATGGAGCCTACATCCTGGGAACAAATTTTTACTCCTCACACTTCAGATAGAGCCCTAATATCCAGAGTATACAAAGAACTCAAAAAATTAGACAATAAGATAACAAATAACCCAATCAACAAATGGGCCAAGGACCTGAACAGACACTTCTCAGAGGAGGATATACAATCAATCAACAAGTACATGAAAAAATGCTCACCATCTCTAGCAGTCAGAGAAATGCAAATCAAAACCACCCTAAGATACCATCTCACTCCAGTAAGATTGGCAGCCACTATGAAGTCAAACAACAACAAGTGCTGGCGAGGATGTGGAGAAAAGGGTACACTTGTACATTGCTGGTGGGACTGCAAATTGGTGCGGCCAATTTGGAAAGCAGTTTGGAGATTCCTGGGAAAGCTGGGAATGGAACCACCATTTGACCCTGCTATTGCCCTTCTCGGACTATTCCCTGAAGACCTTAAGAGAGCATGCTACAGGGATACTGCCACATTGATGTTCATAGCAGCACAATTCACAATAGCTAGACTGTGGAACCGACCCAGATGCCCTTCAATAGATGAATGGATAAAAAAAAATGTGGCATCTATACACAATGGAGTACTATGCAGCAATAAAAAATGACAAAATCATAGAATTTGCAGGGAAATGGATGGCACTAGAGCAGATTATGCTTAGTGAAGCTAGCCAAATACCAAATGTCTTCTTTGATATAATGAGAGCAACTATGAACAGAGCAGGGAGGAAGAGCAGGAAGAAAAGATTAACATTAAACAGAGACATGAGATGGGAGGGAAAGGGAGAGAAATGGGAAATTGCATGGAAATGAAGGGAGACCCTCATTGCTATACAAAATTACATATAAGAGGTTGTGAGGGGAATGGGAAAATAAACAAGGAGAGAAATGAATTACAGTAGATGGGGTAGAGAGAGAAGATGGGAGGGGAGGGGAGGGGGGATAGTAGGGGATAGGAAAGGTAGCAGAATATAACAATTACTAATAGGGCATTATGTAAAATTGTGGATGTGTAACCGAAGTGATTCTGCAATCTGCATTTGGGGTAAAATTGGGGGTTCATAACCCACTTCAATCTAATGTATGAAATATGATATGTCAAGAGCTTTGTAATGTTGTGAACAACCAATAAAAAAAATAAAATAAAATGGTTCAAGGACCTAGGAATTTAAAAAAAATAAAGATGAAATTCCTTGTGGTATATTTGTGTATGCATATAATGTGAGTTTGTTGAATTTATTCCACATTTCTCATCTCTCCTCCCTCCCTCTCAATCTCCTTTTTCTACGTTGGTGATGATTTCTAAATCTTATGATACCTGATCCTCTCCTACTGCTTTCCCTTATTATACTCTAGCTTCCACAGAAAACATTTGTCCTTTAACTTTCTGAGTCTGGCTTATTTCACTTTGCATGATGTTCTCCATTTCTATTCCTTTGCCAGCAAATTCCATAATTTCATTCTCTATGGTTGAGTAAAACTCATTGTGTAATTAAACCACATTTTCTTAATCCACTCATCTATTGATGGGCATGTGATACAATTTTTACTTATTAATTTGACAAGGTCAAATCAAGTATACATTCATTCATTCATTCACTCATCCAACTACTTACTTGTTAGAGGAGTGGTCATTGAGTGCCTACCATATACCAGCACTGCTGCGGGTATTGAGGATGCACCAGCAAGTAAAATTGGGCCCCTTCTCTCATGGGGCTCATGGGCAAAGGAGGAATGACTGATGGTAGGAGGCAGTGAGTTCTCTGAAGAAAATGGAAAGGGATAAAATACTACCATCAGCTGAATTGTGTCTTTTAAAAATTCTTGTGTTAAAGCTGTTCCTCAGTATCTAAGAATGTGACAGAATCTGGAGACAGTGTCTTTAAATAGGTAACTAAGGTTAAAGGAAGTAAGTCAGATGGGTTCTATTCCAGTATTGTCTGGTGTCTTCATAAGTGGAGAAAAGGAAACAGACTTGCACAGAGGGAATGTCATGTGAAGATATTGGAAGATGATGATCATCCATAAGCCGAAGAGAAAGGCCTCAGAAGATGTAGCTCCACTGATAACTTTGATCTTCAACTTCTACCCTCCAGAATTATGAAAAATCAAACTTCTGTCGTATGATCAGAAATATTTGCTGTGCAGCTCTAGCAAACTAATACATATACTCACTGACCAGCCTGAGGACAACTTGAATTGGAAGTTGCTATCTACATTTTGATCAAGGCTCACAGAATTAATATCTCAGTTGATTTTTTTAGCTCTTTCAGATTATAAAATCTTCTCACTTACACGTGCTGGCATGTTTATTGCCTATTGTTGCCAATGTTAGGTAATTTAACATTTTATGAGGGTAGGACTTTTTCTGGATGCTTCCTAGTTATACATATCCGGTATGAAATCCAGTATGAAAACTATGTGGTGATTAAAAAAAAATATCAATCTTAGTGGCTGAATATTTTTCTTATTTTAAAATATTCTTAGTTGTTGTAGAAAATTTAGAAGATATAGGTAAGGCAAATAACTAATAAGATTACCTATCATCCTATTACTGGAGAACCTGTAAAATTACCCTTTTCCTTTAAAGATGCCTTCTTTATAGCTTATATATAATTGTTTATTATTTTTAGAACACTGAGAATTTGGAAATTTATGCATTCTAAAAATGCTTATAAATTTTATTTAAGAAGCATTATTCAAGTTGGGCTATTCACCCAAAATTTCAGAATAAGCTGGGAACACAGCAATTGTTAATTTAGCATGAAACATTGTAATTGCTACAACTTAATTGTTTGTGTTAAATGGAAGGTAGTTATAAAGCCTCAGGAGTCTCAGAGTAGCCAAACATATCAGTGACAGGACATTATCTCTGATATATTTGCATAGGTAGAACCAGTAATTTGTTTTCCTCATGCTTCATGTATTTAAAATCTACTTAATCTGTTTTTAAACTGTCAATTTTATGCTTATTTTTAAAGCCTAATTATATCTTGAAAAGGATACTCAGGTATCACTGTAAAATTATTGCTGTTCAATGTCAGCCATGTGACAGATTGACGGGTGTTCAAATGCAGGCATGATCACAGTGTCATTTACTAGGGTTGGAGTAATTGTGCTCACTTTATGCGTTTAAGTAGCACTTACATGGTGCTTACGGTCTGCCAGTAACTGTTAAGTAACTTGTTTAATCCTCATAACAAGCTTATGAAGTAGGTAATATTTTATCTATGAGAAAGCAGAGGCACAGAGAGGATAAGAAAGTTGCCAGGCAAAGGCAGGATTTGAAAGGAGGCAGATGGGCTGAACCAATATACTCTGTGATGCCTCCCACAAGTTCTGCCAGTAACTAACATTTATAATGTGTATTATGTGCTGTAGACATATTCATTCATTTTGTGGTAATGAGCCCCCCGTGAGGAGTCAAGAAGCCCAGATTCTAGTTTTCGTCTTGGCAATGAACTGAAAATGTGACTTGGGGATCTCATTGTGCCCCTCTGGGACTCAAGATGATGAATTGGTCAGGTTAGAGGATTTATCTCCAGCCTTCTGTAGCTCTGAAGTTTTAGAATTTGCAGACTATCTTAATAGCTTTGAAAAGAATATTTTATTATGTTTTTAATTTTAAAACTAAGTATGCAATTTAGATTTTTCATCTATACTCTCATTCTTAAAAAGCTTTTATTGCTTATTTAAACAAATTTTAGATTTGACAGAGATATGGATTCAGGTGAAAAAAACCAATACAGACAAAACAAAAAACCGACCAAACAAACAAAGCCACAGGAAATAAATTTAAACAAACAATAATTTTATCTTAGATCATACAGGAACTTTTAATTTAGGTAATATCAGGTAACTCTGGAAGACCCCACATTGTTCAATGATATACAGACTTTTATGGTGCCAATACTATCCAGTTATGCAAATATGTTCTAATTTCCATAAGCAAAGAAATTTTCAGTAAGTACCTACATATGATAATGCTATATCCTTATGCAGACTTTATGTTCACTTAACCTAGTCCTAACTGGTAAATAATTTTTAAAATGCTGTTTAGACACAAGGTTCTTGGGAGCATGGCAAAAGGCAGGGTAAGAAAGGTTAAGACAGGACTCACATGATGGTTACATTTTGCTAACCCTCACAATGACTAGTTCCTTGTTCTCTTGTCTCTAGTTAGCTTCTCAGTTTATCATGATGGAATGACTTAGAGCCTTCTTTATTTTTACAGATCGCAACAGGGACAACACTGAAATTTTGACTACACCTCAGCTTTCTTCTAGAATCAAACACATTAAACAAGAGATGGCCAAAAATCACCTCCAGTTTGTGAGATTTGAAGCAACAGACCTGCATGGTGTGTCCAGATCTAAGAGTATCCCTGCACACTTTTTCCAAGTGAGTTTTACACAAAATTAGGATTGAATGTGATTTCATGACCATTAACAAGCAAATGGTCCTTATTACTTGTCCTTATTTTCTTGTAACCCACACAGCAATTCAAGCTGAAAACCAATAATTTATTTTGCTTTTCCTTGTCTCTATCCAAACATGTTATTGTCCCCCAAGGAGCTGAACATATACTCTCAGCTTTCGAACAACAATTCCTTTTATCCAATAGAAGCACAAAACTAATTAAGACTGGTAATTTTAGTCCTTCTGCCTGGAATAATTTCCCTCCACAGAATTATCTTTTCTCTTCTTACTGCAATTATAAAGATTATATTTTATTTGACATGAGAAAATTGCAACAGAAGACCCAAGAGCAAATATGAAAGGGAAAAATGATTAAATAGAAAGAATTTGGTAGATAAAAAGAATATCCCTTTTAGCTCTAACTCTGATAAGAAAATATCCCATTGTTATTGGATGACTTAATGTATATTAAGTTCTTGAAAATAGTGATATCAAGAAACATTGCATTTGGGGATATATTTCGAAACTTTCTAAGTTTTTTTAATGGTTAGTTTATACCATATACTTGTTGGTTTATTTATTTTTCTGTTCTGGGGATTGAACCCAGGGATGCTTTCACACTGAACTTCATCCCTAGATTTTTTTAAAAAATTGTTTTTTTCTGTACTGGGGAGTGAACCCAGGGGTACTCTACTGCTGAGCCACATTCTCAGCCATTTAATTTTTTTTTTGAGTCAGAGTCTAACTAAGATGTTCAGACAGGCTTCAAATTTACTATCTTCCTGTTGCTGACCACAGAGAGGTGCCACTGTGCCTGGCTCATATGTCTATTTTAATGATTGATTTGTTGTAATATTTCATTATGTTTCTTAGGAAGGGGTATCATTCAATAGTATTTAAGAAAGTATAGAGTTAAGTATCCTCCAAGTTTAAGTATTTTAAGTATGTCATATTTTTATTATTTTAATATTAAATTATGATTTTTCATATTTTGCTTATGTTAAGAAAATTGGTATATCTTAAAAATCCAGTTTGAAAGATTCCAACAGGCTCAAAGTTGTTTCTTAAGAACCCATCAGAGCAAGCCTACAATACCACCAACTCTGAAGGCTGAGGCAGGAGGATAACAAGTTTGAAGCCAGCTTCAGCAAGTTAGCAAGACCCTGTCTCAAAAAATAAAAAGGGTTGGGGAGGTAACTGAGTGGTAGAGAACCCCTGTGTTCTATCCATATATTGCAAACAAACAAATAAAGCATTTGTTTCTCAAGAAATTCTTTGTACTTATTTGACTGCAAATATTTTTTCTTCTTTATTCAGTTAAGGACACCTGCTAGTTAATTTTGATAACAAAATGTGAAATTTGCCATAGGCAGGTCCAGAAGATGATGCATATGAATCTCTTTCAATCAATAAGAGACTGAAACTGGCACTTCAGCCACTTGCCAGACCTCAGTATAAAACTGTTTGCTATTCAGCTTTTTTTGGGGGGGTCAAATTCTAATCATTTATTTCATTAATGGCAAGCTACATATTTAGAATATTACTTCAGTTTTTCAATGGAACACATTTACACAATATAACTCAACGTGCTGCTTACATTTGCTGAAGACTGATGTGCTGGACATAAAAATAAATTGACCTCTTGTTTTTCAAACTACTATGGAAAATATTTCCAATTTTTTGTTCTATGTCCACATATCACAATCACTTTTTTAATGGAGTTCAGCTAGGAAAAAGTCTGTTTGTCATGGGAATTTTGGTATAACTCATAATACAGTTTCTCAATTAATAGATTTATTCTTCATTTCCTAATGATTCACTTTCTTATTTCATTATCTAGTTTTTATTATTTTATTCTCACTTAACAATCAGAGTATACACACATTTTTTAGAAAACATCTGACATTCATTTTGGAACTTTCAAAGATATAAATCATAATGAATATTTATATCATGAATATTTGTAATTTAAGATAAATAATTTGTTTTGGAAAATTTATTAAGGAATAGACATTAGAAACAGATTCATTTATGCAAGCTGATCTAAACAACATTTCCCACACAATTATGCATGGGAAACTGATTAGATCAAGTGTGGTGTCAATAATTTGAGTCTGCTCAGGGCTTAGTAAAAAGTAATTTAGCTCTTTAGAAAAGTAATTTTAAAACATCTTTCCTATTTGTGGACAAAAAAATATCAATTTGAAAATTATTAGACTAGGAAAGTGTAGAAAGATAATATAATCCATTTTTTTATTTATAGACGAAGAAAATGAGGCCCAGAAAAGTTAAGAAAAATCTTTCTAAAAATTAGGCAGACAGGCAGCAAAAGAGTGAGGATGTTAGTATGTGAGTCTGCACTTCCAACTCAATTCTTTTTTCCCCACTGCATCTACTGCCTCCAGCTCAGCTTTAAAATGTCCTTTTATTTTTCATTTGAGCTCAGTATTTTTTTTTAAAAGAGAGAGTGAGAGAGAGAGAGAGAGAGAGAGAGAGAGAGAGAGAGAGAGAATTTTTAATATTTATTTTTTAGTTCTTGGCAGACACAACATCTTTGTTGGTATGTGGTGCTGAGGATCGAACCCGGGCCGCACGCATACCAGGCGAGCGCGCTACCGCTTGAGCCACATCCCCAGCCCCTCAGTATTTTTTTTATTAAATAAAAATATTGATTTTTTTTCGAGAAAAACAAATCATCTCGTAAGAATGAAGGAAAAAACCCAAAACTGTTAAATAGTTTTTAAAAAGCCAAAAGGGGAACCGAGGATAAAATGGTGTCTATATTTTTTGGAGAATTTGCCATGTGCTTGGTACTGGGATAACTGTTTTACAAGCATAAGCACATTTTAACCTTACAACCAGTTCATACTATCTTTGTTTTTTTTTTTTTTTAAAAATTAAAATTATGGTGGTTCGTTCTATCTTTGATCTAATCAAAATAGAACATACTGCCCTAGAACTAATTCTTGGTTTATTTCAATGGGTGACCTTCATTGTGGTCCAAATTTTGATTGCCACAGGGTTTTGAATTATTCTACAAGAATTTTTTTTTGAGTTCAGAGTGATTTATATTGAACTGTGAAGTTGTCCCCATGCTTTATAAAAAATCTTTTTATATCTCTAAACAAAACTTAAGATAATTTATTATCATGAACAAGATACATTCATGTGTATTTACATATTTCCCAGAAAATATGGGAAAGAATTTAAATTCAGCATATTCAAAAAAGAATAAAAAAATGAGAGTGCTAGAAGAGTGTTCAGAAAAATACAGATTAAATAGCCTGAAGAAAATGTGACTTTTTACTGTTCCACATGTTTGTGAAGGACTGTTGGAATGAAGTGGTAATCAACTTTTCTCCACTGTTCACAGTGAAGTGAGTACAAACACAAATTTAAATTGCAACAAGTCTTAGAAGTTTCATGAATAAAATTCATTATCCCTCATTTTAGATACACAGAACTAATATAAGATGTTCAAACTAAAAAGTAGACAAGCAGGGAAATAACATTATTTCTTGCAGTGCAAATTTAAATTGAGGAGTCCATATGGGAGCATTCTAAGATTCCATAATGTTTGTGTGCATATGTGTGTGTGTGGGCGGGGGTGTGCGCATGTGCACACAATATTAATGTGTATATGTTCTTGAGTAATTTGCAAAGTTAAATAGGCACCAAAGATGCTTAGTTAACTCAACTTCATTGCTGGTAAAAGCACATTTGGATCAGCCAAGTCAGTTGGCATTTGAAAGTATGTGCAGAGACAGTGGAGGGTGAAGGAGGCAGTGGCTCAGGGTCACAGTATGTGAGTCTGCACTTCCAGCTCAGTTCTTTTTTCCCCATGCACCTACTGCCTCCAGCTCAGCTTTAAAATATCCTTTTATTCTTCATTTGAACTCAGTACTTTTTTTTATTAAATAAAAATATTGATTTTTTTTAGAAAAACAAATCATCTCTTAAGAATAAAGAAAAAAAACACTGTTAAATAGTTTTTAAAAGGCCAAAAGGGGAACCTAGGATAAAATGGTGCCATATTTTTTGGAGAATTTGCCATGTGCTGGGATAAAAGTGGACCAGTAGATTACCGCTGCTAGCACCAGCCCTCCTTGGTAGCCATGCTTTTTGAGATTTGGGAATAACATAAGGAAATGGTCTCCCTTGCAGAATATTAGCATGTTTTAATAACCATGTGATGCTCATTACTTCATGAAAATCATATTTTATAGCCAGGAACTATTCTCTACCCATTGATGTAATTATCAGCACATGAAGAATTGTTGGAATTTCTACACAATTTCCAGAAATTGTTTTATATGTCTGTTCAACTTTATAACCTCATCACTTCCATGTTGACTGGCACAGAGCAAAAGTTAAATGGTGAAAACCACTGAATCCCAGAGATATATGGCTAGAAGTGCCTTAGCAATCATCCAGTTGAATACTTATGTTTTATAGACAGGGAAGCTGAAGCACATAGTCCACTAAGTTACCTAGTTTCACATCAGTAATTAATAAAAAAAGCTATGGCCAGAGGCCAGATCTGCTGACACCCAGTTCATACTGATTAGAAGGCTACAACATTTTGGCAACTATAACTTTGGAGATATAGGTTCATAGTAACTGATAGGGTTTCTGGGATTCTCTGAGACAGTGAGGTAGTTAATTCTTAAGTGGGTTGTAAAAATGAATAAAGAGAGGAGTGAAACTGTCAGATGACTTGGCTCCTCTGTATTAGACAACTGTCCTGTGTGCTGTAGGTCTGACTGTGTTCAGTTCTATGACAAAGGTTGAGGATCTTTACTGTAGAATTTTGAGAATAGTTAACTCAGGGGATTATAATAGAATAAGCCATAAACATGGCAATGCAGGTATCTCTTCGATGTGAGAATATTTTCTTTGGATATATATGCTGAAGTGAGATAGCTGGATTATGTGGTTGACCTATTTATTGTTGCATAATTCATAATAGCTAAGATATGGAATTAACCTAGATTCCACAAAATTGATGAATGGATAAATAAAAGTAATATAGATACCAATGGAGTACTATTCAGCCATAAAATGAATTCTATCCTGTCATTTGCTGCAAAATGGATGGAATTGGAGGACATTATATTAAGTGAAGTAAGTCAAACAAACAAACAAAAAAGACAAATACCACATGTTCTCTCTATATGTGGATACTGAAAAAAAGTTGTTCTATATCTGCACTCTCTAGAATAATGTTTACTACAGACTGGGAAAAGTGGAGGGAGTGCGGATAGAGGTTGGATAATGGATAACAAAACAGACAGGAATCAAAAGTTCTATAGTTGTACAGCATAGTAAGGTGATTATAGTTCATAATAACCTTTTATGTTTTGTGAATAATTAGAAGAGACATGCTTGAAGGCTCCAAACATAAAGTAATGCTAAGGAGATAGAAACATTAATTACCCTAGTTTTATTAGGACACATTTACACATATGTGGAGTTATCACACTGTATACCCTAAGTATATCCAATTAAAACATTAATTAATTATATATAAATTAAATTATAATATATTATATATTATATAATTATCTTAAATTTTATCTAAATTAAATTATATATAAATTAATATATAGAATAAATAAATCAAAATAAAGCCTTTTCTGAGGTTTTAGCAACTATACTATAAAATAAAAAGTTCTTTACAGAGTACTTTTGATTATGATAATTTAAAATATTTCCATAGGCTTTTATCTTTGTCTTTTCCTATAAAGAGATTTTCTTTATCATAACACCATTTATTTATAAATGTTTATAGCATTTATAACCACTGTTTTCCCATCCATGAGCAAGCATATAAAACCTTCAAGTCTTAAAATATTAAGAATTACTTATAAAAGTGCCTTTGGGGGATGTATTCTGAAATATTTAAAATGTATCTGATGATATTGAGTTAGTGTAAGCAGATGTTAAACATATATGTGTGTATACTATATATAAATATGGTAAATATATGTGTATATTTATCATTAGCATAGCTCTTTCTCAGACTTTTTGTTTGTGTTCAAGTTTCAAAACCGAGTTAATTTATCCTCTTCCTTTTTTAGGAAAAAGTGACCCATGGTGTTTTCATGCCCCGAGGTTATCTTGAATTGATGCCGAATCTGAAGGACAATGAAGTGAATCACATAAGAGCCACCTGTTTTAATAGTGACATAGTCCTGATGCCGGAGTTATCAACCTTTCGAGTTTTGCCATGGGCAGAAAGAACTGCACGAGTGATATGTGACACCTTCACTGTGACTGGGGAACCTTTGCTGACCTCTCCAAGGTATATCGCAAAGAGGCAGCTGCAGCAGCTGCAGGACTCTGGTTTTTCCCTGCTGTCTGCCTTCATCTATGATTTTTGCATTTTTGGTGTGCCCGAAGTTATCAATTCAAAGACCATATCTTTCCCTGCTTCAACATTTCTAAATAATCATGACCAGCCCTTCATGCAGGAACTCGTGGATGGCTTATATCATACTGGGGCCAATGTTGAGAGCTTTTCCTCTTCTACTAGACCTGGTCACATGGAAATCTGTTTTCTGCCAGAATTTGGCATTAGTTCAGCTGATAATGCATTTACCCTCAGAACAGGTGTCAAAGAAGTGGCAAGGAAGTATAATTACATCGCCAGTTTTTTCATTGAGACTGGATTCTGCAATTCGGGAATCTTGTCTCATAGTGTCTGGGACATTGATGGGAAGAAAAACATGTTCTGCAACAATTCTGGAACTGAACAGCTCACGGTCACTGGGAAAAAATGGTTGGCAGGTCTTCTGAAGCATTCTGCTGCTCTCAGCTGCCTGATGGCGCCTGCCGTTAGCTGCCGAAAGCGTTATTCCAAGGAGAGTAAAGACCTGAAGGAGAGTGTGCCTGCGACATGGGGCTACAACGATAACAGCTGTGCCTTTAATATCAAGTGCCATGGCGAGAAAGGCACCCGGATAGAAAATAAACTAGGCTCAGCAACAGCAAACCCTTACCTGGTGCTGGCTGCGACGATAGCTGCAGGCTTGGATGGACTGCAGAACAGCGATGGCGCTTTGGTTGGTCCAGATGAGGGCACAGACCTTTCTCAGTTAAAACCTTCAGAGATCCCTTTGAAACTGGAAGATGCCCTTGTGGCACTGGAGGAAGATCAATGTCTGAGAGAAGCTCTAGGGGAAACTTTTATTCGCTATTTTGTTGCCATGAAGAAATACGAGTTGGAAAATGAAGAAACAGATGCTGAGAGAAATAAATTCTTAGAGTATTTTATTTAGAATAGAACTATTGAGCTTTAGAGATGATAACATGACTTAAGTAGTTGATCTATCTAGAAGAAAAGATTGAGCTTTTGTAATTAACAAGACTACAAATGCATTCACTCTTTTTTGTCCCCATGGATTATTTGATAGATGATACTGCTGAGAGGATTCTGATAACATAGAAGCAATAAAGTTGCAGTGAAACTCCAAGATGCAAATTGAACCAGCTCTTGTCAGTTAGTCATCATTTCCTCTGTGTTATGCTGACCTACAAAGGCATATTCAGTTTGGGGACAATAAATACATTTACACGTTGAAAAAAAAAGACGTAAACAATAGGAAACAATTTAAATGACTAAAAAAATAAGGGAATAATTTCAATCCTACACTTGGGTTGTGACTGCCAGGGAGAAAAATATGTTAATATAATCTTACTAATCAAGACATATTAAGGATATAGTTGCAAGCATCATTATATGTTTTCTAAATACATTAAATAAATATGGCAAAATATGTCATGATGACAAGTCAGTAGAAGTTTTTACATGTCTCTTTTCTTTTCAATTTGATCCACTAGGTCTTGAAAGGTTTAGAGATCTCAAGGTTATGATGATCCCAGGAATCAAATCCAGAAGAAATAGAATTAGGGCTGGGAATCATGAGGTCAGATTTTAAAAATGACCAAAGCCTTTCTTTAAACAATGTCTCATAAAGAAGCCCAATCCATAAAAGATTGTGTGTGTGTGTGTGTGTGTGTGTGTGTGTTTATGCTCTGCCTGCTTTGTTTCTTCTTCTTTTTTTTTTTTTTAGTGCTCAGATTGAACCCAGGGCCTCATACATGCTGGACATGCTTAGCTGCTGAGCTACATCTCTAGCCCTGCTTCATTTTTGGAAACTCTATAATTCTCTGAAACTTCTTGTGCTCTATGGAGTGTGAGAACAACTGCCTAGCTAACCAGGGCTATGTTTGCAGCTTAAGTTTATATTTAAATTACCAATTCTGTTTTCCATAGTGACTGATATTTCTCCAGAGAATATTAAATGTTCCAGGCCTTTGTTTGAATGTGATGGTTTTGCAACTATCACTAAAGTTTAGCATCTTTTGGGAAAAAGTCCAAAATTTATTTACTACCAAATGAAAACACTCTTCACTGCTTTGGATTAAACAGGAGATTTTTATGTTCAATTAAAGCTGACTGTGGTCTCAATTTAGATGGGAAACACACAAGCAGAGCACTAGAATTTGGCTCAGTTCCTCCTATTAAAATTCTTAGTAGCTTAAATAGTGAAAGTTGGGTCTGTCCTTCACTAATTGCTCACCTCTCTTTTCCTTTGAGGCACAAGAATATTTGGAAATACAAGAATAAAGTTCATGGATGGATGAAGTAGTGAGAAAGGTAATGTAGGTTGTGTGCAGAAGAAAAGGCATCAGTCCTGAAATCTCTGAGCATGAAATTGCACACAATTCTTCTTGGGAGGTTTAAGGAGGTACCTCATGGCAGCTTCCTCATTGTCAGTCAATTTTCATTTTCCTTCTGTTCTCAATAAAACTTCAGTATGTCAGTTGGGAAGACATTATGAAAATAAAATGATATTTTTGAGCTTTTATTGAGGCTGAATGTGGTCATATTATCAGGTTTAAGCCAGAGATGTAGGTGGAAGTGTTGTTTGGAAGCTCAAGGAAATGTCCTTGAAGGACAGATGTGGTGTACCTTGCCTTTCCTTCTTTGTCTTTACCCTTTTCATTGATTTGCCTGCAGATGGTGTGACTGAGTGATTCCCTCCAGAAGGTGGAGTAATGAGGTGGAAGCTCTGCTTGCCGGAGCTGAGTTTGACTTACCTGATTTTTACCTGAAAGAGGAACAAACTTCTATCTCCTTTAAGATACAGTGATTCCTCCTCCTTCCCTTCCCCTTTCCCTTCCTTTTCTCCTTCCTCCTTCTCCTCCTCCTCCTCTTCTTTTTCTTCCTCTTCCTCTTTTGTTTCTTCTCCCTTCTTCGTTTCCCTTCTTCTTTCTTCCTTCCTCTTCCTTTCTTCTTCTTTATCTTCTTCTTCTCCTCCTCCTCCTTCTTTCTCTTCCTCTTCTTCTTTTGACTGGAATTGTGGATTTATTGATTTATTTATCTTTTTAATTGTTTGTTTTTTGTTCCTTGAAAGTAAATGCCTTTTTCTTGCTTGTGTGAATGAGTGTGTACATGTGTATGCAGAGCATATTTGAGGGATTTGGAGATGAAAGAATAAAGATATAAGAACCATGAAAGATTGTTTCTACAATCTTTCTACTCCTGGAGAGGAGAATTTGAGTTAATCAGAGGGATCCACTCATGCAAAAATATTTTATTATCTCTCACCATAATAGAGCTATATAGACTGCTTCATAGTTTATAGGCCTTCAAGAAACCTGTCTAGTGCTTTGGCTTGTTTTTGCCTCCATGAATAAAAGATGCTATAAAAAACTCTGTTAATTACAGCATTTGTAGCCTTTATTTCCCTTTCCTTATACATTATTAGTATAACTCTGAAAACACAATTACTCAGGATGCCAGTGTGAGGAAATCACATAATTGGGAATACTACATCTCTATTGAGTGTTTGGTAGTGAGTAGAAAATGTTCAGTTATATATTACAAATCAGTTTATAGCAAAAGTGGGTGTGTCTGTCTTCATTGATTTCAGGTAGGTGTGTGTTGATGTATGTTCTTGTTCTCTAAAGCAAGCCAAAAATAAGGATTGGCATAAGAGAGGTTATGGTCAAAGAAAAAGTGGGTTAGGTAGATGTAAAAGTTCAGTTAACTGGTTTTCTATTTCTCTTATCTGTTCACAAGCTGCCTGTCATTGAGGTCTAAGGAACATTCATTCAATAGCATTTATTGAGCACCTTTTGTATGCTAATCCTTGGCTACAATCCTAGGGGAGACCAAAACAAAGACAATAAACAGATAAGAAAAAGTTTTAGATCTGTGTTTCTTACACAGAACAAAATGTATATTTTTGTAGGCCTAATACTGAACAAACTATTTGGGACACTGCTTTATGGCTCGAAAAGGATGCTTTTCGAATCTCTTTACAGAAATTACTTTCTTATTTTCATTTACCATAATTGTTCTAATCAAAGCTTAGGGGAAAATGTGATTACTGAATTTAAAGTTGTTTATTAAATGAGTATACATAAGAAATGTAAATTAAAAACGATAATGTTTTAAGACTAGAAACTAAAACATAAGTGTCATAGTAAGAAGTTGCTGTTTTCAAGGACATTTTATAATATAAAATTCCATTTTATAGTGTCTGAATAACAATAAAAGCTGAATGATGATTTTGAAGGCAATGAGAGATCTAAAAACTTTAATATGAATAAAAATCAAAACCATGTGGTAAAGCCTGCACTTATCAGCAACACAGAGCAGTCTATTGACATATCTCCATTCAGCTGTTAACAAAGCTGATTTACCAAAATGTTTATGATATAGGTATTATTGGACAATACCTTTAATCTTGGGTTTCCTATTATAGGTATTAGAACTTTTATCTCCAGATTTTACCTATGTGTATAATAACTTTCTGTTAGTGCTCTTCTCTTGTTACCTATAATTACAAGTTTACATGACATTTCCTCATAAGGATGTGAGTTCCAAGAATAAAGGTCACAAGTCTTACTTATATTTGTGTTGATACCTCTTATTTTTTGCAGGTGTTTTAGAAATCAGGAAAAACCAATCAATCAATGCAAATGGTGTAAGCATAATTCACTGCTGTGCTTCTAGAGTATAACACACACACACATTCATATACCAGAGATACTGAGAGACAGAGATAAACATAGCATGACAATGGTTTGTAGTTTTTATTGATCCTAAAGGTTCTCTGTTTCTACAAACTCTTGAGGAAACACAATTTGATAAGTTTGGTCAGGGTCATGGAAAACAGAAAGAGGGAAAAGGCAGGGCAACAGGGGATGGGAAAGGATGGAGGGAAATGGAAAGTATTGGGGAAGGAAATTGACCAAATTATACTGTGTGCCTATATGAATATATTACAAAGAATCTCACTTTAGTGAAGTAAAAAAAAATGGAAAAAAAGAAAACCTCAGAAATCAGGGTGGACTGATCATGATTTTAAGTGCCTATATGAATATATTACAAAGAATCCACTTTAGTGAAGTAAAAAAATCAGGGTGGACGGATCATGATTTTAAGTATGTAATAGACTGCTGGGGCTCTGTAGTGATGGCATTTTGAACAGCACAGAGACCGTAATACTGAAAGAGTGTCAACCTGTATTTGATTCCAATTCTTTCAACACTTTGCTTCTCTGAGTCCTAAATCTCTTTTAATAAAACACACATAGCTTTCTCAGAAAATTATAGAGAACATCAAATAATGCAATAAATGAGAAAGCTCTCCTCACAAGATGTATGCTATATTCAAGGAGCTTAATAAACCTTTGTTTAATCTAAACCTAATATAAGCATTAAATTGTTCCTAGTAATTTGATTAGGGGCATTCTTTGCTTTTCTCCCTTCTCCTTTTGAAAGAGTTCTTTTTCTTTGCATATCCTTTTATGTAGTATTTTTCAGTTAGCTATTGCAAATTTTAGCTACTTTAAGCAGAAAGAAATTTATTAAAAATACATATTTCACAGAAACTGGTAAGGCTAGAAATTCAGTTTTTAAAACTATGCTTGACTTCTCCTGAGAGATCTTCAGCCACTGCTGATGGACAACAGCACTACTAGGACAGTCCCAACACACCTTCCCAGGAGGCCAACACTGTGACCTTGGAGTGTTATTGACCAGAGTGGAGCCCACATGGTTTAATGACTGCATCTAATTAGCAGAGGCTTTACACCTGGGTGTAAGAGAAACTGGAAAGGTGAGGCTCTAATTTCTACTTTTGGGACAAGAGTCCAAAGGGGGAGGAATTCCATAAGCATAAGAAAATTGTTGAAAGGTTCTACATAATTAAAATTATACTATTCTACCCTGTCTTCTGCTTTTTTTCCTTTTTGATTTGATAAATGTTATTGGTACATTATTATAATAAATAAGAGAGAGGTTCATTGTGACATATTCATACATGTGCATAACATAATTTGGTCAATTTCCTTCCCCATTACCTTCCATTTCCCTGCCCGCCCACCCCTCTCTGTCCCCCCGATTCCCTTTATTTTCCTCTTTTCTGTTTTCTATGATTCTCATCAAGCTTAACAAATTGTGTTTCGTCAAGGGTTTCTAGAAGCAGAAAATTTAAAGAAGTTCATTTTAAAGCAGAAATTTGAGGGTCAATAAAAACCATATATCATTGATTGTCAAGAGTATTCATCTCTATCTCTCACTGTGTCCAGGTATATGAATGTGTGTGTATTATATTGTAGAAGCATAGCACTGAATTATGCTCATACCATATGCATTGACTGACTGACATTTTCTGAATTCTGGAACACCTGCAAAGAATAAGAATTATAAATGCAAACATAAGTAAGACCTGTGACCTTTATTCTTGGAATTCATATCCTTATTAGGAAATGTCATGTAAACCTGTAATTACAGGTAACATGAGAAGAGCTGAAACAGGATTTTTTTTCTAAATTTATATTGTTCAGTTGACCATATTAATTTCACCTAGAAAGGGAAGAAATTAATAACTCTATAAATATAATTTTCATAGCACTGCTAACTTAAGATTCACATAAAAGTAATGGCCATCAATTTATCATGCATGTACAAAAGATTTTCTGAATAAATTTTCAGACTTTAGAGAACCTTTGAATTGTAAGCTAGAGGGCAGCAGTGCACCATTGAACAATTATCACATGGTGGCTCAATGTTCATCACAAAGTCTACTATTAAACATGAAAATAACCAGATCATAAATGAATGAAAATTGAGAAGATGTATTAGGGAGACTAACATCATACAGACATTTCCAATCATATGACTTGTATGTGTGTATATTTAGGTTAACAGATATTAAATACAGGCTGAATATCAGAGAGGAGAGGAGACAGACCATAAGAAAGATATAATATGACTGACATTGAAAGGTGTGTTCAGGAGACATTAGGAATGTGAAACCGTGGAAACATCAGCTGCTTTATGTGCTGCCTGAAATGAGTCCAGGGTTCCTAAATTCTGGATGGCTTTACATTGGATTTGGAATAAACAGGTCTGAAGAAATCTAAAAAAGGTCTTTTTAAATTTTACCCTACCAAAATGGTTGTTTAAATATAAAGTGGTTAATTTTAAATTTTAACCTGTGAAAAGAATGCTGGAAGAATATATATTATGCTACTTGTTTGTAGGTCATTTAAGTCCAATCAGATTATTAAAACCTCTGAAACATTTCCAAGTTGAACAAAATTATATGAAGTGCTAGGTTCTTCCTCTGATCACCAAAAACATACATCAACCCACTTTTTATAAAATGTCAATAGAAATTATGACAATGTCTGAAATGAAAAAGAACTATCAGTACTGAATTGTTTTTCAGTTAGATAACAAGTAACATTTCTATTCTAGTTATTAAATAATTATTTTTAGGAGCCATTCTTGTGTAAATTATTGAGGAGGTAAATGGGTGCAAAAGCAGACAACATGTTTGCCTCCCATGATGAGCTTCCAACTCATATTTGTAAGTGTTTGTGAATATAACACAGAATCTGTGTGTTGAGGAGAAGAACAAAACAGCATAGAGGGAGGTGACATGATCAAATAATACCAAGGCCTTGGCTGAACCACAGAGTTCTTCATCTCTAACTACATTCCCCCCAGATGATGGGAGTCATCAGATCCCATGCCTCCAGGACTTGGAAAAGGAAAAAAAAGCATGGTTAAGAAGAAGAAAAGAAAGCTAACACTAACAGGGCTGTGTCAGGCAGTCCTGCTTCCTTAATTCTCCGTCAGCGAAAGGGCATCTTACTTCAGCTTCATCGCTTTTCTTCTTTTCTTCCGCTTGCAATGCAAGAGGAGTCCTCAGTACTCTCAAGAGCTCAGCCCTGTGGCCTTTTCAGGAACCTCTTTTCTACTGTATCTCTAGTATGTTTCTTTTCCATCAGAAGTTAAACATGATGACATATCTAATGTGTGTAGCACACACAGACACAGATACATAACACACACACACACACACACACACACACCAAGAGAAAAAATATTAATCTTTTTTTTTTCAAGCTAATACTTCTTTTACAGAGTTTTTTTTAATATTTATTTTTTAGATTTTGGCAGACACAACATCTTTGTTTGTATGTGGTGCTGAGGATCGAACCCGGGCCGCACACATGCCAGGCGAGCACGCTACCGCTTGAGCCACATCCCCAGCCCCCCAAAAATATTAATCTTATGTGCCTTTCTCACTTCTCTCCTTTTAAAAATCAGATTCATTGTTGTGTTATGTATCCTCATCAGACTTCTTACTATTTACTCCTCACAGCTTCTCACCTCTGCCTTAAACATTCTAGTTTCTTCCTCCACTAATACACTCCAATTGCTCTCACCAAGGTTAACAGGAAAGGCCTCCTGTTAAATCCAGGGGCCATGTCTTATTCTTTATGTTTCAGGATCAGTCGACAGGCAGGATTTGACACCATTCACTTCTGCCTCTTTGTAGGAATGGTTTTCTCTTGAAATGAAGATGCTATAGGCTCTAGGTTTTCTTCTTTCTCAGATTGCTTACAATCTCCTGTGAACGCTTTTCTGCCTGGAATTTATTGTTGACCATTTTTCAGGATCCTTCCATGCTTGATCCTCCTGTTCTAAAATGTGTCCTCATACCATCATATACATTGTGAATACTATGGTTCATTTTTTAAGACTCTGGGTTAGAAGTAATAGAACTCAAAATAAACTTGATTAAACAGAAGGAGTCTTTCTTTTTTTTTTTTTGGTAGAGATAAAAGGATGTTTTCTGGACCCTGGCACCTTAGATACAGGTTTTAGGAATGGCTCTAACTAGGGACTGAAGAACTGGAAGTAATCCAAAACAGTTCCTCCTCGTTCTTATCTCTGTGTTTCTGTTTATGCTAGTATCATGCTTTCTTCCTTGCTGTAGACTGGCTTGCTTTATTTCTTGGCATGGTGGAAAATGAAACAGCATCCCAAATGTGCATCCTTTATGTTCAACAAGAAATCTATCTGAACTGAGATACTCTTAGTCTTAACTCCAAATTCCTTCGTTCAATTTGGATGACTTTGTTATTCCTTATGCAGTTAACTGTCACCTGGAAGGGAGTAGTCACATTGTACAAACTTGGTCGCCATTAAAATAAGGATGGGCCAGGTAGAGGGAATTCTTGTGGAATGTTAAGAAAAACCAGTGGGCACCAGTGGTAAGTCCCACACCTTAAATTTTTATCTACATGCACATGACTGCTGAATCAATTTCTCAAAATGCACTTACACTTGAATGTTCTAGAGGCATCTTGATCTCAACTCATCTAGTTGTCCAACTCATAATCTCTTCCTTAGCATTTTGAACTAAAACTCTACTGCTGGTCCTCTACTATTTTTTGAATTTTCACTAATTTCCCTTTAGGAGAAATTCCTTCTCATGCCTGGTCATAGGTCATCTGCAGCTATCAATGGTTTCAGCCTAGGAGAGCTGGTGGGACATGCGGTCTATTCTCGTCATATAATCAGGGCCTCCCTTAGATCCCTCCTCCTGTGAACCAGTGCCACTTTGGCTCTTTCTGGCACCATAAAACCTCTCAGTCTCTGCCATATCCTCTACTCAGAGAAGGGCCTCAGTGGCCCACTGGCAGCTTTAGCTATGGCTTGCCTTCACCCCACACATTAAGGCTCACAGCAGGCCTGCTATATCTGTATGCTCTTGGCATGTGATCTTGAACAAATAACCTTTTTTTTTTTTTGGAGCCACAATTTACCCATCTATTAAATGAGGGTGGCTTCCTTATTCACAGCAGCAAATTTGTTAAAATAATTCTTTTCTTTCTTTTTTTCTTTTCTTTTCTTTTCTTCTTTTCTTTCTTTCTTTCTTTCTTTCTTTTTTTGATGCCAGGGATTGAACCCAGAGTGTTTAATCATTGAGCCACATCCTCAGCCCTTTTATGGTTTTATTTTGAGACAGGGTTGTGGGAAGCCATTTCTGACACGTGATTGGGTGGCTCCCATTAAGGGCCTGAGGCGTTCTGGCTGTGTCGGAACTTTCCCGGCCCTTTCCTGATGAGAGAACCGGTCCATGTAGGGGTGTGACTGACCACTGACCCCGGGGGCCCAATCACTGACCCTGACCTTGGAATGCGGTCCCCCCCTCAATCTTCATTGGATGGAATTCTCCCCTGAATCTCTTGTTCCCCAATAAAAAGCTACTCCCAGGCATGTTCTCTCTCTCTCTCCTGCTAGCCCTGAGTAATCCTTGCTGCCCTGCTGGGCAGTTAGAGATGGGAACCAGAGAGGGGAGCCGTCTCGGACCTGGCAATAGAAATAAGGTAACTGAGTCTGTGTGTTTTATTTCGATCTCTTCTAGCTAACTTTTATGCCAAGAACCTCATTAATGAAACCATTGCGTTGGTCGCGTGGTGGACAGGGTCTTGCTAAATTGCTTAGGACCTCACTAAATTGCTAAGGGTGGCTTTAAACTTGTGATCCTCCTGCCTCAGCCTTCTAAGCCACTGGGATTACAGGCACCACAATGCCTGACTCTTTTTTTTTTTTAATTTAAGAAAACTACACATAAAATTAGATCATGTTGCTAAGAAGCTTCACAAATGTATTGTGTTAAGTTCTTTTGGACATTCCTTTAAAAATGTGACACTAAACGAGTGTATAATTTAATCATTCGATTAAAACTTTGACTGAAAACTTTGCTGTGAGTTGGAATAACAGAAGCCTAAATAAAGTCAAGTGGAGATTAAAGAAATTTCTTGACTGAAATCTACAGAAAGCATGAACATTTGATTTGGATGCCTTGTGTACTCTACTTCAACTCCTCCTTGCTTCTCTTAATAGTATGAGGCAACAAAGATTTAATTGGTAAGTTCACCAATTGGGATCTATGGAAATGGCAGGATAAAATGGACCCTCCATTCCGGGATACACAGGTATTCAGTCTGGGATGCTTTCTGTTATTCGGTGACCTAATGGTCTTGTTTCATTTTGATCAGGAGTTAATCATTGCTACTGCACTTTTCATGTTTACCAGAGCTCTTCTTTCTTTGTCTTGTTGGTGTGAGAGAAAATAGTGAGAAAGTGAGGTAGTGTCAGGAATCAGTGTTTGCAAGAATGCCCTAGATCATCCCTGTTCAAAGTGGCTCAGAGAGAAGTCCTGCAGCAACTGAAGCATCACCTGAGCTTTGAGATTTGTAGAAATGCAAATCCTCAGGCCCAGAAATGTGCAATTCCACTAGTGCTCCAGGCATTTTCTCTGCATGCTTAAGTTTGAGAAGCACTGTCCTACAAGATCAAGACCCATCCAGTGGTTCACAGAGATTTTCATAAGCCTGGAATCTAAGAGGGAAAAGAAAATCTCAAAGGCTTCTGCTGCTTTCAAGATGTGATTCTCCTTTCTTGTGCCCCTGGGGGCTAACGTTTGTTATTCTAAACTGCAACAGAAGCCAAACAGCTGTTCTCACACCTAGGATATCTTCTTAATACCCAAGGAAGGCTTTTACATGCTTCAAAAAAGTATGTTATCTGCAGCGCTATTAGGTGTACTGTGATGACTATTAATCAAGTTTGCAGCGAAGACAGTTAAAAGCTTCTTGACATGTGAATGATCTCACTTCACTTCATCACTTACTCCTTTTAGGAAGGGGAGAGACTATAAAAAATGGTCTCTGATTGAATGCCTTCCACCTTATTTGGCTTGGGTTGTTGTTAAGAATAGAATGTCAGCAGTACATTTACCCTTATTGCACTATCTGATTGTCCCAGGAGGGAAAATTCTTGCATGATCAAGAGCTTCTGTGATTTTTGTTTGGTACTGGGTAGAGTTAGGCAATGCCTCTTGCTTCTCTTTAATAAGCTCAGTTTTTTCATAAGACAGAAACAGCCATGTCTGAATATGTACTCATAACAGGAAAACATAATTTACACATTGCCTTTGTCCACAAAGGATTTTGCCTTTGTCCAAAAGGATTCTGAAATACATTATTAATTTTAGATATTTTCTCTCTCTCTCTCTCTCTCTCTCTCTCTCTCTCTCTCTCTCTCTCACACACACACACACACACACACACACACACACATACACACACACACACACAAATGAGAGACAGGCAAAAGTGTATTTCCATAATAGATGTAACCCTCCTCATAAAAGCAAAAAGTACAATTTATTTTGTTTTTGTTTGTTTTTGTGATGCTGTGATTGAATCCAGGGCTACAGTTTGCAGAAGCACTTGGTTATTATGCCTATTGAAGATGACTAGTTGTAGGGTCAGATAGAAGAGTCTCTGGAATTCGATGGCCTCAGTTGATGTTCTACAACTCACTGAGTCCTTGAGAAGGTTTTTAAGAATGTCTGTGCTTAGCTTCTCTCTCAGTCAAAAGTCAGAAAACTTATTAATGTGAGGATTAAATTATCAAATGCATGAAAAGCCACTAAAATAGTACCGGGCTTTCATTAAGCATACATTCAATATGTGTGGGTGAACTAAAAAATTATTAATATCTGTGACAATGGAGACAACATGAATTTCTCTTTACTTTTGTCTATACAGTTAGAGACTTTCCCAGTTGGGAATTACAACTTAAAAGAATAATTTTTTAGGGACAGTTATGGTGGGAAGTACATAGAGAAACAAAAGTGGGTCTAGGTGTAGCCATTCTATCTCTATGTCTTCTGGTTTTTAGGTTTGTTTTCCTCCTTCACATTCTCAGTATTTTTCATTGCTCTAAACAGGATAAGGAAGACTTTTTGAGTGAATGTGATTTTTAAAATTTTACTATTTGCAATAGATTTCAAAGGCATTTAATCTTTGACTGACAGAAAATATAATGGTGTATCTGATTCAAGCAGTCCATAAATATCATTGTTCACAGTTATATTCTATACACATGTAAAAAGATGTCAGCATTCACAAATGGAACTTTCTGGAGGAATCCCAGGAATACCAGGACTTTCATCTGCCTGTAAAGTTGAAAGGAAGCTTGCTAACACACTATATCACGACAAATATCTTGAACAATAGAAAATACTGATATGCAGGTCTATTCACTCATTTTATTACTACTAAATACATTTTTTTGTGATAAAATATAAGAGAAATATGCAGGGTTAAAAGAAAGGCAGATTTGAATAATTTATACAAAGGACAAAAACCTAACATATACAAAAAATGATGTTTGACACTGAGGTTTTTTTCTGAAAAGAGCTCATTTTATTAGATTTCAAGGAAAGCAAGCTTATTCTAAGAGTAACAGATTTATGATAACCTTTTAAACAAAAATTCTTTCCTAAAGAATACCTATGATTAAATTTAGAAAAAAATTATAAATTAATATGATATTTATGCCAAGAAACAGGTAAGTTATAGCTTCTTCTTATACAACTTATATAAGTTACAGATTTTTAATGTAATTTCGAAATTTGAAAATCCTACCAAAGATAATGTACTATTTTCCCAAAAGCAAAAAAAAAAAATCATCCCAAGAATAATAATTTACTTTATTTTGTACTATGTAGATTTTATAGTTTGAATAATGATAGACATTTAAAATAGAAAATAAAATATGGGCCAATAAAATCTACACTCAATCTCCATTTATTTCTAAAACACACTGGTATTTCCCCTCTCAGATTTGGCATATTTATACTGTGTACTTTGGCACTAATTATTTTTGATAAGGATGAAATATGTCATTCTTTTTTGCAAAAACAAGATTTGTAGCACACATCTGAAACTGGAAGATGCCCTACTGAGGTTCCTTCTCATGACTTCCATGTAGAAACAGTGGTGCTCGCTACTGTCCATGTTTAGTTAACGCCACAGCTCAGGTTACAGAAGGGCTTCTAAATAAAATTCGAAGTGGATTAATACTTTAAAATTTAAAAAAAAAAAAAATTTTAATTAGTTATACATGAGATTAGTAAAATTCAAAGTTTTGTTACCATAGAGAGAGACAACAAAATCCTCTGGGATCCATATTAAATCAGAAAGTTTCACCATAAAGTGACTCAGTTAGTTTCATGCTATTGTATGGTGATTAAGAGACTCACAATAAAGTTACACCATGAGCTTCTATATATCATAGAGTAAATCAATAGTATTTTACAATAGAATTACATGGTGAGCTTCTCAGCGCTTTATTCTAAATCAATGGAGATTCGAAGTAGGATTCACCTTTCAGCTTCTATGAGTTTCACGGTAAATCAGGAGTCTTTATTCATTTGAAAACTGGATAGTTATTATAACATTAGACAATAAGTCATAAGCATACAATTTCTGATAAGCCTCAAGATAGCTAATGAGTTTCTCATTAGTAGAGCAAAGTGGTAGCCTCTATGATATTAAATAGGGGAGTCAATTAGAGGAAAGAGGCCACTCTTACAGGAGTGGAAAAAAACAATTTCATGAGCTACAGACTTAGGAAGAAACTGAGGGTTAAGAGAAGACTTTCTGTTGTTGGGAGGCAAAATGAAGGTGGGAAAAGGGATTCAGAGAGAATGAGGAAGTTGCAAGAGGAAAGAGGATGGAATGCTCATTAAACTTCAAAGGAAGCCATTCATCAATGAGTAAAATTCCTTCTTTCCAGGGATAGTTATTTGGTTCCATGGTCCTTTTTAATGAAAAGACTTTGGGGAGACATATGGCATTAAGGAGAAACAATTTTGAAATATTTTTTCAACCTTAAAACATTTTCCCAAGTCTGGATACTTCCTGCTTTTCAGCAGAGCACTATTAAATTTCTGTTTAAATAGGGTGAATTCAGGTTGGGTTTTAGTCTATTAAAGAGAGCAGGAATTATAAGTATCAAATTTGATTTTAAAGCAGTTTATCCTATAATCAAATGCTTAGGACTTTCAGACCATTCAAAATGTGTTTTCTGAGTAGACACAGGACCAAATATTTGGGTGATGTAAAAGATTCGAATTATTCCTTACCTTTCTTTTAAGGATGGAAAAGCATAGGCCCAGAAACTTTTCTCTGACTTGCCCAAGGCTGTTAGTTATTGGCAGAGCCAAATCTCTCTAAGGATCTGCTAATTCTCAATTTAGTACTTCTTTTTAAAAATGCTGTACAATGTCAGTTTCTTAGTCTCCTATATTTAAATAGAATTTTTGTCCTGTCACTGGAACTTGTAAAATATTTTTACCCTTGAATCTGCCCTTTTATTTGCATTTTTCTGTGTTTTAAAGTCCCATTGGTTTTCTGCCTAGAGGAATTTTGAATTAAATTGCCTCTTAGGTTCTAAATTTGTTTTAAAACTCATTTTGAATTGGATCATAAAACTGTGAGCTTGTCCTGGTTGAGTTTGGGCCCATCCCCTGATTTAAATTGACTTAGACATAAACTGGAGATAATTTTCAATTTTTCTCTATTTCCCAATCACCAGTCACACTTTTGCTGTCCTGTTTTATGTTCTTATGACAGAAACCGAGGAAAGACTCTCAACTCTTGAGGTGATTTTACAGCACCTTGACCCAGATTCAGATACATTAAGTGGGGGAACCAGAAGTGAGGGGTACATTTTAGGTAAAAAGTATATTCAAAACTGTTACACAAAACACCAGCAGGAAGCAGGATTATGATGGCTCATAGTCCTTCATTTCTTTGTCACCTCGTCAGATTTGGTTGCCTGACCCTGTAGGATCACTGTCACCGTCAGTGGTGGTCTCATGTCTTCTCTCAGGAGTCTGAGTTATCCCCCAACTCAACCTAAAGCTTTTACCCTCTATTGCCTTTTGGGAATCAGGAAAGAAGAAAACGCAGTAAAAACACTGTGGACTTTTAATAATATTTGAGATTTTAATTTTATCTACTGTATGTCTAATCTCACATAGACTAAATGGGAAAAGTTATTTGGAGTCTAGAGCTCCTAACAATTCTGCCTTCTTTTCATCACAGTCCTAAAATGCATAAGAAGATAAAATTTTAAACACTTTTTTTTTTTTTGGTACTGGGGATTGAACCCAGGGACCCTTTACCAATGAGCCACATCCCTAGCCCTTTTTATTTTTATTTATTTGTTTATCTTATGTATGCAAGGCAAGCACTCTACCAACTGAGCTATATCCCCAGCCCCCTTTTTATTTTTTTATTTTGAGACAGGGTCTTACTAAGTTGCTTAGGGCCTTTCCAAGTTTGGGGGGTTGGCTCTGAAGTGGTGATCCTCCCTCTTCAGCTTCTCAAGTTGCCTGAGATTACAGGTATGCGCCATGGCACCCGGCTTAAGGAAGACTACATAACTCTCTGTGCATGTATATCTCTGAGTCTGTGTGTGGATGTATGTAAGCAAATTAGAAATAGGAAATTATCTACATTTCTTTGAATGACTGAAAGTGTTTATAATCAGCTTAAAATCTGTTGGATAAATGAATGAAATTAAAAAATATTTTTCTTACACATTTCAATTTTGGACACTTGAATATTTTGGTTCAGTGGAAGACAGGCCACTCAGAGACAGAAGACCCAGTTCTCTGATTACTGCTGTAGCAACATTTGAGCTATAGACTATATAAATATGTCATCACATTCAGGGTGACAACTGACTCCCAAGAGTGGATCAAGGGAAAATAAAGAGTGAACCAGCAGATAAGCAAAACAACAAAGCCAGATTGAGTATTTCCACTCCTTAATGCAGTGGGTCTCTACTTGATTCTACCTTGTAGTTACCTGGGGAGCTTTAAAAAATGCTGAATCTCAGGTCCCATCCACAGACATCTGGATGTGATTAATCTGGAAAAGTCTTGAGTATCAGAATTTGAAACATCTCAAAAGGTGATTCTAGTGTGCAGCTGAGTCATTCCTAATCTTGGCCTTAGGGAATATTGACTAAGTCTGCTTTTGGTTTAGCCTGTGGTTTCCAAACTTGCTGCAAATGAGAATTCTGTCAGAGACAGAATCTTAGGCCTCTTTTTGGCTTAACTAAACAGAATTACTTGAGGGTGGACTCCCCAAAGCATGCAATTAGTAAAATAACTTTTCAGTGATCTGTTATGTAGCCAGTTATTGAGAAACAGGACTGCTCTGATAATTACTAAGTTAAATTCTGCTGGCTAATGTCCATAGAGCTCCACAGGAACTTCAGCTGACAGTACTATTCATAGCTGATGAGGGAGGAAAGAAGAGTGTAGGGAAGTAGAAGTAGAAGTTATGCTGGAGAACACCTTCCCAAGGGGAGAAAGACTAGGAGATGTAGGAAAAGATGAGAAACAGGTTGTGTTAATTTAATACTATTTAGTAATAAATCTATCTTTTTACATATATAGAAATTAATCTAATAATCCCATTGGAGCTGGATTTGCATCCTGGAGTTTCCACTTACCATCATGCAACCTCAACAAACTTGTTTTTAGTTAAGATGAAATGGGTCCAAGAGCAACAGCTTTGTAAGGTTATTATGAAATGACACATGTAAAGTGCCTTGTGTAGTCTTCATGTAGAAGGCATTGAGTAAGAGGCTGCCATTATTTTTATACTGTACATATAAATTTTTTTCTTAGTGGTAATACATGTAGAGCAGATGACAAGGAGAGAAGGATAATTAAGCAGAAGCATATCAAGCCTGGAACAATCATAAAGCTTAATTGCAATCTATTAAGATAAACAAAAATTTCAAGGTTGTTTTTTTTATTTTAGTCTCATTATATTGCTTTTAAAATGTAGATGGTCTCAAAAATGAAATTTTATTTTGAAATATTTCTTTTAGAAATCATTAGTATCTTCTAGCTAATCATCCAAAAAGCTTTGCAATTATCACCAGTATTATAATCACATCCACAGAATTATTATTTCTCCATTTTAGATACGCAAAAATAGCCCCAATGATCGATTTTGGCTTCATTATGTTGCATTTTCCTTTCTCTTTTCCAAACCCCTGTAAGTTTCTCAAATTATAGGGAAACATAATAAGTAAAACTTGACTCAGAAATTTATTAAATAACATGTCTACTTAACACAATACATCAATTTTAATATATTCAGGCTTCTGAATAGTCCATATGAACAGCAATCTGGCTGTATTCCTTTTACTTCATTTGTAAAGCCTATGATTATAAATGGCAAAAAGAATTAAAACAGCACTTGGTCTGCTGATAGAAAAATCATCTAATCTGCTATCCTTGTGGTCTAGTTTAGAGTGAAAGGACAAGGAAGTTAGAATTTCTAGCTTTGTTAGTATAACTCCCACCATAGAATACTCTCAAGATCTGCAAGTGACTCATAAAACATTTTCCCTTTATAAGCAATATACAATTAGTGACCAATTTTTAAAGCACCATTGATAACTACCAATGGACATTGAAAAGCACAATAAGAACAATTAGCAGAGAAAGACCAAAGTGCCTCTTTGGTAATAGGGATGTGAAACATATGAAACACATCGCCATCTGTTCTCTAGGTGAGTATGGTTAGTGGGAGAAAGACAGAAGAGGTCAAATTCATGTATGAGCTGGAGGTTATGGTGTGAGAGTTTCCAACTTCAAGTATCAATCAGTGCTACAAAATGAATGCTAGAAATTAATTGGTTTCCAAGATAGAAAAGGAAATAAGGCTTCAAGTAGACCTCTATAATGAAGGGAATTTACAATGTATAACATCATAATGTTGATGGGGAGGAGCTTATTGTAAGTAGTTTGTATTTAATTAGAACTTTTAGAAAATTTAGTTTAGATCAGTGATTCATTTTCTCATGACTCTCTGCTATTTTTAAGAGACTGGGCGAGAGCAATGACATGTTAGGATATACTGGGTGCCAGGCATTCTTCTCAATATCTGAACAGCAGCTGTTAGGTGAGAGTTTAATATGCCTTCTATTGTTCATGCAAAAAGAATAGTTTCTGCAAATTGGACTCCTATAATTAGTGAAATGACAGATTCTTCCAGGCTGGAAGAATCAGGTCTTTTCATTGGGTGAGTTCTCCATACATTGTTTTAGGTAGAATAAGGAATAATCTAAGAGCCTAGTTGCCAGTAGGGGTCTCCCAGGGCTGCACATATCTGGTCATCCTTCATAGGGGAGGTAACTTGGTAACCTCTGTCCAAGCTCTGTAGAAGGCTTTTTGCTTTAGATCTTGGATACCAAATTAAGCATCTATGAGTTTCATGTTTGTGTGGTGACATCTCATATGCACAGTATTTTTCTTGGTGTTTATTATTTCATTAATAACATAGATATTAATTCTGCCTACCCACAGATGAATCTTTCTGAAGTATAGATCAGATACTGTTAGCATTTGTACAAAAAGAAATGTGGCTCACTGCTGCCTATAGAACAACATTCCCCAGTTTTCTATCTGCTCTGCCATTCAATACGCCATAACCCAACAAACTAACTCCCTGTGATTTCCATTTTCACTTGGTATTTCTCACTGTTGTCCCTCTTCTCTTGGTATTCCTTTCACCTGAACTTTCATTTTTTTATCCATATCTCTAACTTTCTAGATCTTTGGACCTTCAAAATTCAGCTATAATGTTTTCTTCTTTACCCTACATCTTATTCCACCAACTCAGATCCTAAATTAAATATATATATTTATTTATTATAAATATATATAAATATATATTTATATATTTATGCATATATATATAATTGAATATACATATATAATTAAATATATATAATATCCTTTGAAGTGATCTTGTTTGCACAATAGGAGATTTTGTGGCCAGCAAAAACTCAACCAAGATCTTGAGTTCTCAACCCAACTGAAAGCTGTAAACATTTTCTCACATCTAATATGGACAATATCATGCCAATGTTACCATGTACTCTAAAAGACTTATTAGTTCATTCCTTTTTCATAAGCAGAAAATCTAAATCCTTGTGTTGACAGGGTTTGTTATTAATAGTACTGGTGTGGAATACAGTTCGAAAAAGCTGTTGCTATTTATCTTCAGGTAGTTCATCTGATGTGTTTATTTTTTAATGTCATATCTTAATATATATGCACCTGCTAAGTTTCTAGTGCAAGTTCCAGATGCTTTGGAGAATGTCTCAGATTTTGTCCTAAAGTTTTCGGCATATATTATTATTTATTTCCCTCATGTTCACAGTACCTAGATCATGGAAAGATGAGAACCCACCCTATACAAACCCTACAAAACAATTAAAATAAATATAATAAGGGTAATGGAAGCATTTCTGACTAACTATATCCTAATTACAGGCTGTAAAATATTTTTAGATGAAATAGAAAGAGGATACAGAGAAAGAGAAACTTCAACACACTGCTGGTGGGAATGTAAATTAGTATAGCAATTATGGAAAACACTATGGAAGTTCCTCAAAAAACTAGAAATAGAAGTACCATATGATCTAACAGTACCACTCCTGGATATACATCCAAAGGAAATGAAACCAGCCTGTCGAAAAGACATTTGCACTCTCAAGTTCAATGCAGCACTATTTACAATAGCAAAAAATGGAAACAACCTAACTTCCATGAAGTAATGCATGGATAAAGAACATGTAGATACATACAAAATGGAATACTAATAATAAAAGTAAAATTATGTCATTTGCAACAACATGGATAGAATTGGAAGAAGCTATGTTAAGTGAAATAAGTCAGGCAAAGAGAGACAAATACCACATGTTCTCACTTTTTTCTGACCTATGTCTGTTAGAAGTGATGGAAGGAGATGTTCATTCTGCAGTGCCTGAATTTCACTGGGTTTTCTGGTTATTGTAAAGTTTGGGTGTATGCATACTGCTTTTTCTTTAGTTTAAACTACTAATCCAGGCCTCTCTGTTACCCAGGCTGCTTGACACTAACAGGAGGAACAAAAATCAGATGCACATTAGAAATTTTGCAGAGTTCTTTATTTTCTTCTCTCTTACTTTCCACTCTCTTCCAGCAATTCCCTTACTTCTAATCAGAAGAAACAATTTGATTCTTTTCTTATTTTTAAAGGGTCCTGAAGGCAGAGTTACAACAACTATAATAGTTACAATTTAATTAAATGACATCCTTCACTGAATAAATTACTGAAACCCATAGACATTTAGTCTTCAAATTGTCTTTTAAAAACTCAGAAGGAAAAAGTCTGAAGAAAGCCATGCGTGCTAAGTAACAATTCCATAGGAGCAAGGAGCTCTGATGTTCATTGAACAGTAGGATGACTACAGACCACAGTAATGTACTACACATTTCAAAAAGCTAGAAGATGAGATTTTCAGTTTTCATTGCAAAGGAATGATAAAAACTTGAGGAGATAGATATGCCTAACCTGATTAAAATCATACAATGTAAATGCACATCAAAACCACACATGGAACAAAACCCACACACAAATGTAAACCATTAATATGTACAATCTTTATGTGTCAGTTAAAAAATTAAAGGAAAAACTCCCTTACACATTTGGAAAAAACTCATTAAACAAAGGTTTGGATATCTTTCCAAATGATAATTTTATGCCATTTAAAAATATTGATGATTAATGACATAGTGAAAAGGAATATGAGATTTTACTTAATTGCCAGTACAGTTATAAAGTTATAATCTTGTTTATATCTCTATAGTTCTTCTTCTTCTTATTATTTGTATGGAGATTGAACCTAGGAGTGCTCAACCACTGAACCACATCCCAGCCCTTTTATATTTTATTTGGAGTCAGAGTTTTGCTAAGTTGCTTAGGGACTCACTAAATTGCTGAGGCTGGCTTTGAACTTGTGATCCTCCTGCCTCAGTCTCCCAAGCTGCTGGAATTATAGGCATGTGTCACTGTGCCTGGCTATATCAGTTTTTAATAAATAAAATACTATCAAGTGATTTGATAATACTTATACTTCACAGTTGTATTTATACTCATGGTCCCCAAGGATGCCCATGTTTTAACCAGTTAATCTTAAATAACAAAAAGGACTTTTCAGGTGTGATTAAATTAAGGATATTGAGATGAGGAGACAAACCTGTATGATCTGAGTAGATGTAATTATTAGGGTGCTTCAGGAGGAAGACAAGAGGTCAAATTTAGACAAGATCACCTTTTGACAGGGGTAGAGGCTGTAGTGATGTGGCCAAGAGCTGTAAGAGGCAAGGAACAGATTCTTCCCAAGAGCCTCAGGAAAAACCTTGTTGGAATCTTAGGACACTTTGACTTTTATTTGGCTTCTAATCTCCAGACACATAAGATAATAAATTCTGTTGTTTTAAGCCACGAAATTTGTGGTAATTTGTTATAGCCAAAAGAGGAAAAAAAATAATGCCTATACATATAATTAAACAAATCTACATTTGAAGAAGTTGATAACTAATATGCATTTAGTTAGTATAGTAAGTCATATAAAAATAAAGAATAAGAAATATGATTTGGCTTTTTAATGTAATTAATGTAGATGTAGAGAATTTTTCATAAGATCTTTTTGAATAGATGATTGCAGGCATAGCAACTAAACAATTTATTTCATTATCCTGGAATTTAATATGATTGAGTGGCATGTCAGAGATGGTTGTAGTTAAAATTGGGAAGAAGCAATACTCACTATTGACGTCCATCATCACATCGTTGGGGGTCTTTCAGCACTAGTGCTGTCTCCTTCATTTGAATCTTCTGCTCTACATTCTACTCATTGCAATAAAATGTCAGAGAGATTACTAGTGTCTTGTCATGACTCAGTTTAATTGATTAAATAAAACTAAAGATATTATATATTTGAATAGGTATTTATATATTTTGAAGAAACAACAATGGAAAAATTTTAGGCATCATAAAATCTTTTAGGAAAGGAAATTGAGCAGGGGTGGGGAGTGAAGAGTGGTTCTCAATTCTCAATCTGTGATTCTCTATTAACATACTTTGCATAGAATAGAAATTTGAAGCTGGTACATTTTTAATTTTTAGAATTTCTCAGTAATAATATTTTGTTTATTGTAGAACATTCTGAAAAGACAGATATAAATTGAATGTTTGTGCCCCTGTCCTCCAAATTCATATTGGAACTCAATCCCCATTGTGGTGATATTAAGAGTTGGCCTTGGGGGACATAATTAAGTCACAAGGGCTCTCCACTCATGTTTGGGATTAATAACTTCATAAAAAAGACTTTAGAGCGCCTTCTGCTCCATCTGTCCTTTTACTGTGTAAAGACACAGTGTTCACCCCCTCCAGAGGACACGGCAACATGGTGCCATGCTGGAAGTAGAAAGCAAGGCTTCACAGATGTCACATCCGTCAGCACCTTGGTACTGGACTTTCGGGTCTCCAGAACTGTGAGAAATAAATTTCTTTTCTTTATAATCAAGATCATAGATATGTACAAGGAAAGAAGCATTTCCTTTAACATGAGGTCATACTAAAAATTATTGATAATAATGTTTGGTGTTCCTTTTTGATATTATTTCAGGTATGTTTTTCAAAACATCTGCTGCTACACTTCGTATTTTTTAATTCTATGTTTTTCAGTTATTACATCATGGAACTTCTGGTGTGCCGTCAAGAACTCAAAAGTATTTGGTTTTATCATAAAAGTGAAATTCTGAATTGTTTTACTAATTCGAAATCACATTTTATTATTTTTACAAGGAGGAAAACTTTTAGATATATTCTTATTTTTAATACTGAAAGTTTTTTGATACTGGTTAGGTTAATGTAACTAAAGAAGTGTGGTTATGTTAATTATCACTAAATTGGTAAATAAAATCAATCTTACTATACACAATTTTTAACCAACAATTTTCTTAACAAATGTTTTATGAAGTAGAGCTTGCATTAGCATTCACAATAATTCATGAAAGCATTGAACTTTTCAGTATTAGAAAAATGTTTTCATATTTTTAATAAACAGATTTAGAAGACAAAGAATAAGAATAATTTATTTTAGATTTTTTGTTTATGTGAGATGTATTTTTCTCTTATGTACCTAAATAAAAATGAATGCACAAAACTTTGATTTGTATTCTTTAAAGTCCTCATACTAGAATTTTTCATTTTTCTTGAGATTTCTGAAAAAATACTTTAATTTTGATAAAGACTCAAAGATTTTGGGCAATTACAAATAATGTGTATCCATTCTTCCTAATAGATTTAACAGAATTTGTTCAGCTCTTTCTCTATTTTAGAAATTTTGATTGATTCCTGTTTTCCACCCTTAGAAATAATGCTCTAATGACTTCCTTAAAAATGGAAAATCATTTGTACAGTTGGTAACTTCTATGAAATGGATTCCAGAAGAAGGAAATAGTGAATCATGGGCTATATATATTTTTAAAAAGTTATACACAAAGCTTATGATATTTAGAAAATTTATAACATTTGAACCTTTCATCAGCAGGGTCTGAATATTCTTATTTCATGATGTCATTTAAAAGCACTTGTTAATTTGATAGGCAAGCAATGGCCTCTCATTGTTGATTAACAACATTGCTTTCTTTGATTATTATTGAAAATTAATTATTTTAATAGTTAATTTGAACCTCTTTTGTGACATCTCTGGTCATTATTAAGTACAGGGAGACTTTTAAAAATAGATCTCTTTATATAACAAAGGTATTAATCATTTATTATCGTATTCATTGCAAATATTTTCCCAATCTCTTATTTGTCTTTGTACACATATGAACATCAACTGATACTAAAATTTTATGGAGTTTAGTCCATCACTCTTTCTGCTGTGATTTAGAAAAAAAATTTATCATCTTCAAAAGTTCTTCCAAGTTAACAGATACTCTTATACTTTGAAAAAATTGATTTTGAATTATTTTTTTTCAGTGATACTTCATATTAATTTGAGTCTATTTAGATTTACTTGAGAATGTTTGGAGAGATAATATTAGTAAATACCCTAAATATGGTGCATGTATACATATAAAGCAAAACCTCAATATTAATAATCAAATAGAAAATACAATAATATTAAATGACTTTAACACACCTTGATCACCATTAGATAAATCATCCCGACATAAACTAAGATTCTTCAGAACTAAAAAACAGTATTATTCAAATGGTCCTAACAGACGTTTGGAGAATGTCATTCATCAATGACTGTATTCACTTTTTTCTCAGCAGGCATGAAACATTTTCTAAAATAGATTATATTTTTAGGTCACAAAGCAAATCTTAGCAAGTATAAAAAATAGAGATAATTCCTTTCATAAGCTATCAATCATAATGAAATGAAATTAGAAATCAATGACAAGATAAAAAACAGACACCACTCTAACATCTGGAAATTAAGTAATACATTTCGAATGATGAATGAATAGCAGAAGAAATTAGGGAGAAACAAAAAAAATTCCTAGAAATAAATGAGAATAATGGTACAACATATAAAAATCTCTGGGACAGTATGTAGGCAGTTCTAAAAGGAAAGTTTATAGCACTGAGTTCATATATTTAAAAAATAGAAAGATAACAAATAAATAATCTAATGTTATATCTTAAGGCCTAGAAAAAGAACAAACTTACACCCCAAATCAGTAGAAGACAGGAAATAATTAAAGTCAGAGCCAACAGCAATGGAATTGAGAATAAAACACAATACAAAAGATAACAAAACAAAGAGTTGGTTCTTTGAAAGGACAAACAAGATGACAAACCCTTAGCCAAAGTAACCAAAAGAGAGAGAAGACTTGTATTAAAAAAATTAGAGATGAAAAAGGAAATATAACCACAGACACTACTGAAATTGAGAGGATTATCAGAAACTATTTTGAAAATTCATACTCCAATAAACTAGAAAATCTTGAAGATATCGACATATTCCTAGAGACATCTGACCTACCCAATTGAACCATGAGAATATAGAAAACTTAAGCAGATCAATATCAAATAATAAAATTGAATCAGCCATCAAAATCCTCCCAACAAAGAAAAGTCCAGGACTAGATGGATTCTCGGTTGAGTTCTACCAGGCCCTCAAAGCAGAACTAGTACCAATCCTCCTCAAATTATCCCATGAAATAGAAAAGGGTCTTCATAATAATTCTGCACATTTAGCATCAGAGGCAGTAACCACACTTGTTTTTGCCACACTCTCCTTTCAAGGATGTTTGTCTAGCAAATAGCTTTGCAAGAAAGGCACGATGTGTTCCTCAAAGGCCAGACATGAGGCATACTAACATTATAAAACATCTAGAGTATATCAGGGTTCCTCTAAATTGCAAAACATGATGTGTGCAAACACCAGTGGGCCTATTTACATATGGTACTTGAGGGCAAGGGAAGCAGATGCTAAGTATTCGAGGGCTCGCAAACCTTGGTGGGCTGTGAGTATGAAGTTCTTTTTCTTTCATATAGCATCCAGGAAACTACAGCAAACAAAGGATAATAATTAATTTTAAATAACAGTTGATAAAGTATATTAAGAAGGCAATATTATTTTCTTATATTTGCTACATATACTTAAAAATATCCAAAGTGTATTTGTATCTTTAATCTTATGATAGTGTAAATGTCTTCTTAAAATAATGAAGGTAATACCTTGTTTTATATTGTGTACAATGTAATATTTTGAAGTATACATACATTGTAGAAAACTGGCTAATTAACATACTCATTATGTCACATTGTAATTTTTGTGGTGAAAGCACATAATATGCACTTTCTATACAATGTGATATGTCAATTAATATTAGTATTGTAGAAAAATATTAAAGGACTATTGTTCAATAGTTGGGTCTTTAAAAATTAATGAGTATTTTGAGATCCATTTGATTGCATTTATAAAGAATTTGTTAATAAAATCTGTGTTCCACAGTTTTGGGACTTATTGCCACTTAAATTTTCTTAGCTAAGCAACAGGTCAGACTTAATAAGGATAGCTAAATTAATATTTTTGGAAAAATGAACCAAAAGAACAAAATACTAATTTTGTAGATTATGGATCAGACATTTATAGATAAAGAAAAATTGCTCACATTTAGAACTCCACACATTAATATAGCTAATCACAGTTTTCCAAACTAGATTATATAAAATTATATATATATATATATATATATATATATATATAAATTTCTTATATTTGCTACTTAAAAATATCCAAAGCATATTTTGTAGCATCAGAGGCAGTAACCACACTTTTTTCCCCCACACTCTCCTTTCAAGGATGTTTGTCTAGCAAGTAGCTTTGCAAGAAAGGCATAGTGTATTCCTTAAAGGGCAGACATAAGGCATATTAACAGAAAGAACATTGTAATAAATATATATATCACAATCTAGTTTAAAAAACTGTGTGTTGTGTGTGTGTATACATATCACAATCTAGTTTTAAAAACTGTGTATATATATATATACATATATATGATATATATGTATATATATATTATATATATATATATAGACAGTGACTGTTAGAAATTATGAGCATATGATATAAAATAAATGAAGAGAAATTAAAAATTTCAATTGATCATTTTAATGTTAAATGAGAACAAATGCCTCTCGAATATTTTTCACTATAAAAAGTGTAAAAATGTCTATTTTGTTTTTATGTTTTAGCAACATCTAGCCATTCTCAGTTTTTTCCCATAAAAATTAATGCAAAAATAATACAAAATATAAATTTAACTGTCAGTTTCAACTGCAATAACACAAAGCCAATACCTCATGGCTTGTTCACATAACATGAGGGCTTAGGTTAACTATGGGTTTCACTGAACTGGATTAAGTTATAGCTGTATAGTTCAGGTTTGGCTATGCTCCAAAATATTTTCATTCTGGGATCCAGATGGAAGGAGTACTTTCTATCAGAGACAGTTCTTTTTCTTGTCAGAGGGCAGAGAATCAAGATAACCAAGCCAAATGATGAAGTTGTATTTGCAGCTTCTACCCAGATGTGACAGATATATTCACTCCACTCACATCTTTTTTAAAATTTTTCACTCACATCTTAATGGGCAAGTCTGTCTCTTGATAAGTCCCTAACCTTAGGGCCTGAGAAGTAAATTGGCAAGAGAACAAATAATTGTGATCAAATAATATCATATACTACAACAAAATGTTTATGTTATATAGAATAAAGATGGAAATCTCTTATTAACTAAACACTGTAACAATTGAGACTGGCCAGATGTTGTCATGTAATCAATTGGATTACATTGGGGTATCAGAGGGCCCTGTCCTTCTCATTTCTCATCTATATTTTTGTATTTCTGTCAAACTAACCTATTATTCTCCTTCTGAAATGTCAACTGCAAAATTTCTCATTTTTTTGAGAGAGAGAGAGAGAGAGAGAGAGAGAGAGAGAGAGAGAGAGGGAATTTTTTTTTAGTTTTTGGTGGACACAACATCTTTATTTTATTTTTATGTGGGGCTGAGGATCAAACCTAGCGCCCCATGCATGCCAGGCGTGTGCACTACCGCTTGAGCCACATCCCCAGCCCAATTTCTCATTTTTTTATTGTTTTAAACTATGCATAGTTTAATGCAGATGAGAGCCCTTTAATATTGAGTTGTGATTTAAATTATGTTAGGATTTTCAAATCTTTTTCTAAAACAAGTGTGAGACATTTGTAGAAATCAATGCATCTAGCTGGAGAGTAGGGTTTATTTATTTATTTTTTTTTTGGTAGATCATTAAAAATTGGGCTGGAAAAATGGGTTAGAACCAGAATTGTGCAGTACCAGTTTTGCTACTAATTTGTGAAAAATCAAAAAAAAACAAAAACAAAAACAAAAACAAAAAACAACAACAATAAAAACATTTCATCCTTATCTTGAAGGCAATTTGACTTTTAATTCAGAAAGGAAGTAAAAGTTAACCTAACCATATGACTTTTCTGATGTCCAAATCTTAACCAAATCCTATTTCTTCATGAAGGTTCTGTTAAAATTCTACCCAGATGGCAAAAGCTGTCCACAGGCCACCGTGATCTCTGCTGCACCAGAGTCCAAGGCTCAACCTTGTCAGTCCAAGTGTTGTGCTTTGGTTGTTAAATGGATAAGTGACAAAAAGTTTGGGAACTAAAAGAAATTAGGAACTTATGTGACAGAAGTCATGGTTGAACCTTCATTCTGCATTGAATACAAGGACAACAAAAAGAAACTTTGTTTCATTTTAAATTCCTCATTGATTTTGCTGCCTGTATTTACTTGTCTGACAAAAATGTTAAATAAAATCATTTTGTTTACTTGAAAATATAAAAATACATACACATCAGCTCCCCATGCACATTGTATGCCATGTCTTACCTCTTTCCAGGCAAGCATTGCTACCTTCTGACACTCTAGATTAGCTTGCACTTTCTAGAATTTTATACAAATGGGATCATATTGTAGCTATTTTTTGCTTTGTTTTCTTTTGCTCAAGTAATTGTTTTGAGATTCAATAGACTGTCATGTATATCAGCAATTCATTCCTTGTTACTGCTGAGATGTGTTTCATAGTATAGATACTCTACAATTTTTTAATCTAAAAACTTCTAATGGAACTTTAGGTTATTTCAAATTTTTTGACTATTACTTTTAAAACAGCTATAAATATTTGTGGTTAAGTCTTTGTATCCACACATTCTGTTTTAATTTCTCTTGAATAAATACTGAGGGGTGGAATAGTTAGGTCATCAGATAAATGTGCCTATGTATATAGATGCCTGAAAAAATATTTAGAAGAATACACACCAGATACTTGACAGAGTAATAGCTGGAAAAGGGAAGAACAAGGGAAGGAGAGAAGGGAGATTGACATACATTTATTTTATTTTATTTTGGTCTATATTGTGAGGAGATTTTAAGATGTGTTCATTTTATTGAAAAAATTTCCCTAATATTGTTCAATTCTTGTAGAAAAAATAATTCTGTCCTGCAAGTCTGCCATTCCTAGTCTCCAGCTTCTTCCCTTCACATTTGGCTCAGCTTTAAATTATAAGGATTATTAAGTAGGAGGACTTTTATTGAGTTGGGATTTCTTAGGAATACATTTATAGTGTTACGCAGAGTGAGCAGTCAGGTTCTATATATATAATTTTATATATGTGTATATATACATGCATATGCTTGTGATAACAAGAATTCATTTTTTTAAAATTTTTTAAACAAAAACTTAAGAAAATCTCTGTGTTACACAGTGCACTGCAATGTAAATAAACAAGGGTAATCTGTGTATGTTACTTTTAAATTGTGCTCATCTCATTAAATTAAGCTACTTTATACAAAGTCAATAAAATGTCAGACATGACTAAATAACATATCACAGAGAAAATAGTCTCATTTTCAAACTGCACACCTGCTTTAATTGGAGAAGGAAAGGCCTCTTCAATTTTGGGGGGTCAAATATCCAAAATAGGAATTCACAATATGTACAGTAACTGAATGTAAAATCTCAAAAATCTACAGCTCTTTTAAGCAACAAAATGTTCTAAAAGAAAACTACAAGTAAATGCAATTGTGACTTATATTTGTAGAACAATTTTCCAGAGGCAGTGAGTCCCAAATTGAGTCTAAGATTTCTATTGCTAGTTTTTACTTAGTAGGTGACGATTCATTTAAACTTTTCTAATACTTAACTTCACGTTTAAAAGAGAGATATGGGATTCTGATAGATCATGAGAATTAAATGCATAATGTATGTAAAGTACCAAATGTCACCTGTAATATGACAAATGTTTAGGATTTCCTGCTTTTTGTGATCGGGAAAGTAATCCTGGTATTTTGTCATCACTGAAATATTCCAGGAATGACCTAAATACTTCCAAGTCCCCACCCCTACTGCAAAAGTGGCTCCTCCAGCTCCACAAGTGTCTGTCCATTTGAGCGACTTTCAAAATGAACTTTTGGGTTCAGAGGTGGCCTGGTGCAATTAGCACAGGCTCAGGAGTCAAATGGTCTGGGTCCTCAACCTGGTCCTGCCACTAAGAGTGTGTGAATTGGGTCCTTGTTTGCCCTCTGTGATTAGTTTCCTCATCTGGTTTCCCATTTGTGGATTGTAAAGACCTAGTAACTTAATATGGGTGTTTAAGTCTAGAGTAAGGCCATGCCCACAGTAAAAGCAGTACAACCTCTACTATTATTCACATTGTTTTGCTGCAAGTTGAAATGTCATTGTTCCAGTGCTTTGCTCCTGAAAGGAAGAGCAAACACCCCCCTCTCACATACAGTCCTGTGAACATTACTTTAGCATACTGACTTCCATGTAAGAAACCACAAAAGATGAAGAGAGAGTTTTGCATGGCAAGCCATCTTTAAGTAACTTTGTGCCTCTCTTTTCTCCTGAGGAATTAAATGTGAATCAGAAGGCCCAGTCTTTCCCTCTTGATAAGACTTTATTATTATTATTATTATTTATTGTTTTAATTAGTTACACATGACAGTACAATGATCTTGACATATCATACATTTGAATCAAATGGGGTATAATTTTTCATTATTCTGAGTGTACAGGTTGCAGAATCACAAGCTGGAACTTATGAACCAAACCCCAGCTGCCTCTGTCTGGGATATTTCTATAACATATAGGAACAAGGAATGCATTTTTCACGACAACCATGAAATGTAGTATAAGCATGACATATCAAGCATTGGGCAAAAATCTTAATTTATGGAAACTTTCCAGAGTCATTGCCAGGACATTTCTCAAGCCTAGTGGGCGGAACTTCCAGATATTGAAGACAAAATTATACTAAAAGTTATTCACATTATTCACTGTTTATCTGAAATGTAAATATAACTAGATGTCTTTACTTGCTACTTCTGTCAACCCTGTAGGGATGGTGATGTATGTAGTTTTAAAAGATCATATAATCAGAGAATTTAAACTGAATATAAATATGTGTTGTGAAGTGGACTCTTCAAGAACCTCACTGTCAGGCAGGGAGCTCAGACCCAGAAAGCAAGGTTTGGAGCTCAGCAGGTTGAAGAAGATCCAAGATGCGGTTAGGAAGTTAGACAAGCTTTATTCAGAGATGACAGCAACCTCCAGCCTTCAGCTTCAGATTCAGCCCTGAGCCAGTTCCATTTAGCCCCCAGTCAGTTCCATTTGGCTCCCTGTATCCTTTCCATAGGCCTTTTTTGTTTGCAGGCCAGACAAAGAAGGCACATTGCCAACAGATTACATCAGTGGGCACGTGGTCACAAGCAAATGTTTATGACTTTGAGTACATATGCTGAATCAGTATTTATGACCTTGACTACACACGAACAATAACATACCAGATTCATAGCCAGCCCAAATCTCCCTCAAGGGAGCCTAAATATAGTCATTTGGGGCCTGCCCCAACACCCATCATCCCCAGGTAAATTGCTACTTTTCCTATTCTATTGGCCTTTGTAAGAACCATGCACTGTGAATTTGAGATTATCTCAAAGTTAGCACTCTCATTCCTTGGAAGCTCTTAGTGGCATACACAGCACAATAGAAGAAAAATTCTTCAAACAGAATCTCCAAGATCCAGTCAAATCTGTCATAAATCCTACTCGATTCTTCCTCTCTCCCCTTCAAGCTATTTACATTACATCCCCTCTCATTTCTTCATGCATCCATTTAATATGGGGTTTGGATTTCATTTTTTATAACATTTCTTCTTTATTAATAGTGATATGGTGTGTCTACTTAAAAAGATTCAAGTAAGGAAAACAACTTCAATATAATTTTCCTAGCAAGAAATGTTTCTATATATCACTTGTTAAAATAAATACCTGGCATCCTTTCTGATCATTTTTCAGATTCAGTGATTTTTCTCATTTTTTATGCTTTCAAGTCTTGGCACTTCTTCCCTCTTCTTGGAACATTCTTTTCCTCCCTTGACTTCAAGCCGCTCATTGCTAGTTGTCTTTCTGTTCTCAGCTTGAATGAAACTTCCTCCAAGAAGTTCTTTTGGAATCTTCAGATCCAGGAGAGGTGCCCCGACTATGTGCTTCCTCAGCTTCTGTTCTTTCCATCTGAGTTCTTTTCAGACTGTACTACAATTTTCTGTTCATGTGCCCTCATCCATGCTGAAATCTGTGTTCTGTGTGTATGTAGTACAGTGCTCAGCACATAGAATTATTGCTGAATAAATAAGTGAATTCATATTAGTTCTCTAGGGTCTTATCTGCTACTTAAAAATGAACATTTTATTCCTTACCAACAAAAACAATACCAGATTAAGGATGGGAAAGATATTTTCTCATATTCCTACCTCACAGGGAGAAAACAACTAAATCTTTTGCTGCAGAAAAAAAGGTGAGGAATTGTTGATGAGAATTATTTTCTTATTGTCAACTCCTGAAAGATTTTTTTGGGAAGTGGTTTCTTCAAGTCAATAGACACTGCTTCTGGTTCAGTCAGACTGAGCTCTCAAAATATTTCAGAAAACTGTTGGCTCAGGCAAGAAAGTATCTTTAGAGGTCATTGATATTCACTCCTTAGTGTTTGAAGAAAAAAATCTATTCAAGTTCATAAGACCTTAACAGTATTCTTTGAGCACCATTCATTGTCACAAGGTGTTGTAGTAAATGCATTAAATGTATTAATTTACATCATCAGTTAATTTCTTGCTCATGCAACAGTTTGCATTAGGTGTTCGACTAAGTAAGGTGACTCTCCTCTATGTGATCATGCAGAGATCCAAGCTCTTTTCATCTTGAAGATTTTAGAACATGTCATTTTTGAACATGTCCAATTTTAGAATGTAACATTTTTGTCCAGTTCAATTGGTGAAGGGAACAAGCTGGAAGATAGAAGAAAGTGTGGAGGAAGCACTCCTCTCCTAAAAGTCCTTGCCCATATGGCACACCCATGATTTCTGTTCACATTCCACTGGGCAAAATTTAGCCACCTGGTCAACTGCAAGAGGGATTTTCAAAATGCATGTGCTTGACCCCATAACTATGGAAGAAGGAGACAACAGGTTTTGGTGGAAAGCTAATAATTTTCTGTCCCATGATTTTAGGTCTCTGGCAATACCAGCTACCATAGCCAGTATCTTCAGGGAGTCACAAAATAGGTAATTTCACCACTCCTCTCTATTTTTCTCAGACATCATGCAAAATGTAGACTCCATTAATTTCTTTGATTCCTGTGTCTCTTTTGTACTCACAATATTGGTATGTTCGCTAGCATAGGCCATCATGTTACTTCTGTTTTCTCTTTTAACAATTCCTACTATGTCTGGGCTAGTAATTAATCTGCAATCATTAAAAAATGAATAAAAACATAAATATGCTCTGCATGGTTCCAGTCCCACTACAAACATGTGCCCATTCAGTTCTCACATGTTTGCTTTAACTGGGAAACAGAATTTTCTTGAAGAGACTAATTCTTTGTGGCTCCTTTGAATATAAGTTACTCATTCCCCTTGTTTCATTTTGGAAGCATTCGGCTAATTTTCTGTTGCCACTTGGCCTTAGTGAAAATATGGAAGGAGATTTTGCTGGCCCCTGCAAGTCTCATGCCATCTGTGTGTTTCACTGTGAATCATCACTGTCATATTTTGAACTCCAACATAACCATATTCATTGAGGAACTGAGCACGTGGTTGGCATTACTCCTGTTGCTAATTCATTCTTCTTTGCTTTCCATGCTGTGACTGCAAAACAATATTATCTTTCTTTTTATACACTACATTGTTATGGCAAAGTTTCTACCAGCCTGATGGTAAAAAAAAAAAAAAAAAGAAAAATCATTTCACTGTCATGATATCCCATCATCTATTTTTCTATCAGTTTCCTAGAAGGCTTTCTCACTTGTATCCTTGAAATTGTCTCATAATCCGTCATATTTGCTTCCCTGTTACTTCTTGAGAAATTGTTACTCCTTTGAGCAGAGATGTCCTCTGCTGGAGCTCACTGTTGACACACATGTAGGAGAGGGCCTCTTACTCTACCCATTGAAAATTAGGTTCAAATGCTAGATAGGGCTTGCCTAGTGATTTATCACAGCACAGCAAGGTCAAACTTAAAACTTTTTAGTAAGACTTTTATTGTTCTTATTTAAGAACAATGAGAGGAAGTACACCAAAATCATAGGTATACGCTACATATTTATCTTCAAGTTCTTGCAAAGATGAGCTACCTATCCATGTGGTATTATCCCACTGAATTGCCTTTACACACTGTTGAAAATGAATTGATCATATATTTCTGGATTCTCTATTGTGTATCCATTGTTAAAGATCTACATTTATACTAAATTGACTTGACTACTGTAGCTTTAAAATATCTCTGAAAATTAGTTAAGTAAATGCCCTCTTGTTGGTGATGGATTCCTCCTGCTTTTGTGTATCCCCCAAATCTTTAATTCACCTTTGTTTTTCAAGGATATATATTTTTTACTGTGTATACATTAATAGGTTTGCAGATATTTTTCTTTCATTATGTTAGAGATCTTGTTCCATTGTAGTTTAGCTTCCAAGGTTTTCTATGATAAGTCTGCTTATCTGTGGTCTTTCTATATAGTGTTTCTTTCTCTGGCTGGTGTAAGAAATTCTATATTTCACTAGTTCTAAACAATTTTATTACTATGTACTTTGGAGTGCTCTTATTTATGTTTCTTGTCCTCGAGGTTCAGTGAAATTCTTGGATCCATAGAACTATCCTAATTTAAAAATAATCAAGCAATTATTTCTTCAGATATTTTCTCTCCTCCACTTCCTTTGGTAACTCCAATTATATGTATACTAAGTCACTTGAAATTGCTTCACAGTTTACTGATATTCTGTTCATTTATTTCAGTGTTTTTTCTGTTTCACTTCAATTTGTATAGTTTCTATTGCTATGTCTTCAAGTTCATTGATTCTCTCTATTTTTGCTTATGTCTAATCTGCTCTTCATCCTATCAGTTTATTTTTCATATTAGACATGACAGTTTTTATATTTAGAAGTTAAACTTGCATCTTTCATATCTTCATGGCCCTTCTTCATATGCTCATTCTTCTAGCTACTTGAATTATGAAATACCATTATAATAACTCTTTTGATGTTGTTGCTTACTGTTTCTATCATCTTACATTAATTCTGGATCAGTTTCAATTATTTTTTTTCTTCATTTGGGGTTGCATTTTCCAGTTTATACCCTGGTAATATTTATGGAATGCCTGGAATTGTGAGGTTTATGATTCTGGCTACTGGGTATTTTTGTATTTCTGAAAATATTCTTAAGATTTGTTCTTATTTACATTTAAGACACTTGGAAAGAGTTTGACTTTTTGGAAAGCAGTTTGGAGATTCCTGGGAAAGATGGGAATGGAACCACCATTTGACCCTGCTATTGCCCTTCTCGGACTATTCCCTGAAGACCTTAAAAGAGCATGCTACAGGGTTACTGCCACATCGATGTTCACAGCAGCACAATTCACAATAGCTAGACTGTGGAACCAACCTAGATGCCCTTCAATAGATGAATGGATAAAAAAAATGTGGCATCTATACACAATGGAGTATTATGCAGCACTAAGAAATGACAAAATCATAGAATTTTCAGGGAAATGGATGGCATTAGAGCATATTATGCTAAGTGAAGCTAGCCAAGCCCTAAAAAACAAATGCCAAATGTCTTCTTTGATATAAAGAGAGCAACTAAGAACAGAACAGGAAGGAAGAGCATGAGGAAAAGACTAATAGTAAACAAAGACGAATGGGGGGAGAGAAAGGGAGAGAGAAGGGAAAGCATATGGAAATGGTAGGAGACCTTCAATGATACACAAAATTATAAGAGGTTATGAGGGGCAAGGGGGAGGGGGGGAAAAGGGGAGAGAATTGAAGAACAGCAGAGGAGGTAGAGAGGGAAGATGGGAAGGGAGGGGAGGGGAGGGGGGATAGTAGGGGATAGGAAAGGTAGCAGAATACAACAGTCACTAATATGACATTATGTAATAATGTGAGTATGTAACAGTTGTGATTCTGCAATCTGTATTTGGGGTAAAAATGGGAGTTCAAAACCCAATTGAGTCTAATGTATGAAAGATGATATATCATGAGCTCTGTAATGTTTTGAACAATCAATAAAAAAAAAGATAATTAACTACACTAGGAAACATCAATAAAAACTCTAGAATTTCTAAATTTTTCAGATTCAGCCTCAATTAACACCTTTAGTAGGTTATGGTCAGTCTTGTTTTTTTGGTGTCCAAATCTCAATACAACTGTTTTTCCAAGTTTTCTCTCCAGTTTGAAGGCTGCAGTCTTCAGGCCTGCAGGCATTTCCTGGTGTGTGAGGACCTCTATTTCTGACTTCTGGTGAGAAGCTGCACAAATAACACTGCCCTCAAAAATATGCACTATCACTATGGAAAAATACCATCTAAATCCATATTAACAATGACACACATTTGACAGTGTCATGGGGAGTGTTCCTTGAAGCACACTGATGTCATTTTCTTAGACTTAAGAAGTCTGGATTAAAGTATAAATTCAAACCTCAAGTTCTTAAAGAGTGGACCTCTTTGTAACCTTTACTGATTTTCAGCATTCTCTCACCCAGGGATTCATCCAGATCCATTTTGTCACATCCCCCTAATTCTGCCTTCATCTTCAGTTTCTTAATGTCAGCATTGACCACCCACATTTTAGTATCATATATTTCTGGTCTTCAATCTCAGCTTGGCTCTTAGACTTCCTGGGCCATTTTCTCATTTCACAAATATTATTTCTATCTAATATTAACTTTTATCCGATCTTTCCATCCTAAATTCACTTACCAATTCTTCTTAAACTTACATGAGTTGAATTCACTCAACCCTATCAGGTGGCCATTTCATGGGTTTTCCTTCTTTCTGTCCTGTTAAAGAGGAGTTGAGGGTCCATTATATCAAAGGCAGATTTCTTCATATGACTGTGGATTCTGCCCCGTTTCTTTCCACTTCAATTGTTAACACCCTTACTGATACACATCTTTCCTCAAACCTTTGTAGAAATTAAGTAGGACTGGTTGGAAGGACGTCCGTCTGCCACACATGTGTTTGCACTATTTGTACTACTTTGTGTCATGTCAAAATGACCCAGGGCAGAAACATCTAATGATCATTTTGTTTCTGACTTTCTAGTCCTCTATACACTCTAAATGATTCAGAGAAAAGGCAATTTAAAGGCATTTGTGGCAGAAATGTGACAGAAATAATAATGATAATAATGATTGCCATGCATTGAGGGTCTGCTTCGGCCACATCTTGTACTAGATGTTCTACATAGGTTCTCTGCTAATACTCAAGAACTCTTTGTAATATCCTGTTCATAGATATGACAAAAATGAAGTGCATAGAGCTTAAGCAGGGCTAGGTTACTGAGGACTTGGTAAAGTCATAGACAAAGGCACAAAAAGTGAGTGCTTATTTGGGAAGTGAACGCCTGCCCCAGGGGGGGATAAAAAAGGAGGAACAATATAATTAGGAAGTAAAGCAGGAAATAGAAACAGGTAACACAAGGATACTTTAATAGAGTTGGCCTTTTGAGCAGCCTTGTGAAATATGTCCCAAAAGTGTCCTTCCAGGTTGTGAAGGAAGAACAAGGAAAGCATTTAAACATCAGATCCCATGTTTATCCGTTAAGGGTGGCCTCACAGGCATAAAACTCTCCTGCTCCCTGAGTTAGTGTGAGTAAAAGAAACTGCAGGATAGAAGGCAAAAGGCAGGTGCTGAGGAGTTGCATCTGCAAAAAACCTTTTGAAGCCAGTGTGGAGATGTAGGGATCGCTGGAGTGAAACATGGACCCAGGGATTTGAAGTGACACCATGAGAGCTGTCCAGTACAACCCATTCTTGCTTCTTTCCTAACTATCCTGCCTTCTATTAAGTCCATTACTTGAATACCTTCCAAGATGCCAGCCAGCTGCAACCTCTGTAAGGACCTAATATGAAATCTGCTGCACCTGGTCCCAAGGGTGTAACTGATAATTATTATTTTCTGCCTCTGTTTCCAAGTCTCATTTCCTTCATTTTTGGCCTGACTTAATGTGACAAGGAGGCATTCTGGCAATCAAGGCCTTCATTTACCTGGCTCTTATTCCTGAGAGTTCTGGGTTTCCCTAGCCTTGGCCTCCTTGGGTAGTGATTGTCTAATCATCATTATTTCTCTGCATGAGTGACCAAGGAACAATCCTGTGAATCCATGCTCTTTGAAACATCCTCCTCTCTGCCCCTATTGTTTTGTAGCCACTCAGCATCTTGGGGTAATCAGAGCTAATTGCCTCTGCTAACAGAGGAACCCCTTTCTCTGCTTGCTGGTCTATCAGCTTGAGGCAGTCCGCCTCCCCACTACCCCTCTTTAAGTGGAAATCTTTCAAGGTGCTCTGATAGGAGTGTTTCCCTCTTCCTATAAATAATACCCCTGCCTCCCAACCTTCCCTTTCTTCTCCTAACCCTGCAGAGAATCAAATCCTCTAATTTGGCAAAGCCTAAGGTCAGGGTGTTGAAAAACACAAATTTTGCAAATGTGTATGAAGGCATTATGGTGAGAAGAACTAACCTACTTCTTCCACCCTTGATTCATGGACAGATGCATACTAGAATTTGAGACCACAGCCTTGTATATTAGCCATGGGTTAGGCACATCCCAGAGGATGCCAACCAGGGTGCCCAGCTCCACAGGGCACCAGACCCAATTGAATGCTGAGCTTTTCACAGCCCTTCCACTGATCTATTTTACCTTCTTGTGGCTGATGGACTCAGGCAATTTTGAGCAGTTTACCATGCCAAGAGACTCAATATTCTCTGATTCCATGAAAGTCAAAATGCTGCCTCCTGCTGGGAGTTCAGAGCATAAACTTTAGGCAGGAGTCTGCCTCACTCCCCACCTCCCTTCTCTTAAAGCGTTTACTTTAGAAAATTGGTAATTGTAATTGCTTTCTCTGCCTCCCAGATGTGTAAATCTTTTAAAAAGCTTCTTATCAGTTTTACAACCCAGGAATGTCTTTCTTCTGGACCTGGGAGCCATCCTTTTGAAATGCAATCATCAGGAATGACAAAGCCCCTGACTCCCAGTGCCACTTCAGTGGGCACCAATTAGCAAATGCAGATGACCTAATCAAAGAGAAAAACACTTGCAAACTCAGGAATGACTCCCAGGGCTCAATACTATCAGGGGTCAACCTTTTCCCTAACATCCTCCAGTGCTTTTCCACTAGTTCACGCCAGGTCTCAGAAACTCTCCTACCCTTTATTTTAGGGAAGTTGAGATCAGAAGGTTTCCAATAGTCTCAAATAGTCTTCCCTACTCATTCATCTCTGACATCAGCCTGCCATCAAGTGGCCTACTTGAATACCCTGTATGCTGAGGCCTGATCTGGTCTCCAGCGCTAGCAGGTCCGTCAGCAGTGGCAAGGATTACAACTATTTTAGTGACAGGGAATACTTGTAGTGGGCCATCTCTTAGTGTGTGTATGTTCCTGTGTACATATAGAAATATACACATATTTAATTTTCATCTTGATTATTTCAAAACCATTTCTGGACATCATGGCCTTTTTCTCCAAAATACGAAAGCTTTCTCGCCTCAGAATAAGAATGTTCTCTTCCATCACAAAATTATAGTTATCACTTTCAACAAATTTAACATTAACACATGTTATGCTTTCTTAACCTATCATTATATTTCAATTTTGTCAGTTGACCCAACACTGTCATTGATATCACTTTTCTGCCCAAGGTTTAGACTTAGATCTGATATTGAATTTGCCATGCCTCCAAGGTCCTTAAAAAAAATACTTTCTCAGCCTTTCTTTGACTTCTACAATGTTGACATTTTCAAAAAATATACTTCTCTCAACCCCACTTTACATTTTATTTTTTTAAAATTTTATTGGTGCATTATAATTTTGCATATTAGTAGAATTTGTTGTTATGTATTCATACATGCACAAAACACAATATGGTCAGTTTAATCCCACTTCACATTTCAAAATAGATTATTTCACAATTTGGGTTTGACTGATGTTTATTCATAACAGACTGTTATGCATTCCCTGTGAAAATATTGCAAAAAAATGAGGTTGTATTCTTTCTAGGGCAACATGTTATAAACCACACTAGTTCCATCAGCTCCTCATTTGTGATGTTCATTTTGATCATGTGGTCAAGGTGTTGTATGATTTCTCCACTGTGTAGTTATTATTGTTTTCCTTTGCAACTAATAGGTAACCTATGGAAAGACAGTGTTGTAAAATACCTTGTTCTTCCTTTCCTAATATGTTTGTCTTAGAGCTCCCCTTCCCTGCTCTTCCCTGAAGTTGTGTTATTCATTTGAAATATAGTTGGGTTTATTTATTAATTTATTTCTCATCCTCATTGATTTTTTTCACATGTAGAAGATTACATGTTTCTAAATCATATAAAGAAGGTATTTGAAAAAGGCTGACAATCCCATATACATCCTTCTTGCTCTTTCTCACCTACTTTTTGTGGGTAACAAATATCATAGTCTTTTTATTTATTTATTTATTTATTTTAGAGGAGGAAAGATTTATTTTTAAAAATTGTTTTTTTAATTTTTATTTGTTTTAATTAGTTATACATGACAGTAGAATGCATTTATATACTTTGATATATTATACATATAATTTCTCATTTTTCTGAGTATACATATTGTAGAATCACATTGGTCATATAGTCACATACATACATAAAGTAATAATGTCTGTTTCATTCTACTCTTTCTTTTCCCCACATCCCCTGCCTTTCCCTCCTTTCACTTCCCTTACCTAATTTAATGCTATTCTTTTTTTTTGCATCACAATTCTTAATACACATATATACCACAATTTTTGTATCTCTGTATATAAAGTATGTTGACACCCAATTTATGTCTTCATACATGTATTTTGTATAATGATGTCCATCACATTCCACCATCCTTGCTAATCCCCTGCCCTCTCCCTTCCCCTCCCATCCCTCTTCCCTATCTAGAATTCATCTATTCCTCCTATGCTCTCCCTCCCAATCCCACTATGAGTCAATCTTTGTATTTATCCACTGATGTTTTATTTTGTTAACGACAGACTCATTTATGTGTTTTAAAAATATACTTTATTTTTTCTTAAACAAAAGTTAACATAGGCTATTCTGCATTTTGTCCACTTAAAAATATCTTCTAAAAAGTACTCCACATAATATGTTATCTTGTATTAGTATGTACAGTGAAATTTAATTGCCAAACAAAGTTTTAAAAATATCATTGTGGAACAATAAGGAATTAGCCACATTTCAGTTAAAACAAAAACATCATTTAATTTACTCATTGAATTATTATTGTTTATGATGGACTCTTAGATGTCCTGGACTGGTAGAGCTTGGGACAATACCAGTTCTTTTCCTTTTGACCACTTTCTATGCTTAATATAAAAAAAGTTCATATGTTTATCAAGCTTATATTTCAAATATTTAAGACAAATTTGTGATTTCAACATGTCAGCATATGTATATTTGAAATATTCTTTTCGATTATTATAGAATTCATGATTTCCTGGTTTATCTTTATTTTTTCATTTAAATATATTGTTTCCTCCAATTTTTGTCATTCTAAATTGCTTGAGTATGGCTCTGAGGCATTACAAATATAACAGTACTTCAACTATGAAGAGTGAGCGTAATGCTTTTGCTCTCATAAAACATGTGGCCTAGGTTTTGAAAGCTGCTTCCTCCTCCTCCTCCTCCCCCTCCTTCTCCTCCTCCTCCTCCTTCTCCTCTTCTTCTTCTTTTTCTTCTTCTTCAAGAAAGTGAAATTTTTCCTTTCAGACTTATTCCAAAAGTCTAATAGTTTGGACCACAGTTTTGGCACTGAAGGATTATGACAAATTGATCTTCTGAACATTATCTTATATATAGATTTCTCTGAAGTTTAAAAAAATGAATATTTGAGAACATTATGTTAAAATAAGCCAAACTCAAGGTTAAGGTCTATTTTTTCCCTCCTATGTGAAAGCTAGAGAGGAAAAAGGGGGAAACATAGTGGTGGTATCTCATGAACATAAAGTGGTATCTTATAAATACAAAGAGGAGATTAATAGAGGAAGGAGACCAAGGGGAGGGAGAACAGGAGGAAACTGGAAATACTGGGGAATGATATCAGCCAAATTATATTGATATATCATTTGCATATACAAATATATAGAAATGAATTGTACCATTATGTACAGTAATAATGCACCAATGAAATATGGAAAAATTGACTTGGAATTGGTAACATTTAATTTTCTGGTAAATGACATTAAAATATTTTACTAGTAATGATACCAATGTTGCATAAGAGAAAGAACATTTTCACACACCCCCATACACAATGAATTCAGAATAAATACATACAATAAATAAATAATGGACTTAAGATTCAATAAATATAGTTGCATGGGGGGAAATTTTAAAGAGTGAAGTGGAAGGAATTTCTTTTCATCTCCATTTTTCCTTCTATCAACATAACATTGTGTTGAACTATCATATAAGAGACAATTGATATTGGCAAGGGAAATGATTGTTCCTCTTCAGCAGCATGTGCCAGGGATTTACTTTCATGCGTTCAGCAAGGAACTGGAAAATTGGGAGAAGAGAGGTCAAGAATATCATGGGGGATTTGATGGTGGAGGGAGAGAAAAGGGGAAGTGAATAGAAGGAAAATGGGGATTTAGTGATGATGCTGAGGTAGACACTAAATTGACTGCATTTTGATTTAGAAGACAAGAAAGTAAATTATTTGTTTTATGTGTGTGATGTCTGCTTCCTAGGAACTTGTACTTTGAGGCAATAGATTATACATAGTCCATGTCTAGGGCATAAATTTAGGACTACAGTATTTATTTTTAACTTTTTTCTCCTGGTTGAAAATTCTACCAAGGACTAGCATTTGCAACCTACTAATGGAAAAATACTTTGTTAGCCAGAAAGAGTTTCATGCTCCTACATACATTTTCTCTTCTGCTTCAAGTCCCCATCATTCCTTCCCCATCATTCCCCATCATTCCTTCTTATCATAGATAATTTCCATTCATTTTTTTCAGAGTTCATCACAAATATAACTCTTTCAAAAAGCTATTTTCTAGCCTTCTTTTATATATTTGTTGCCTGTTTTGGTCAACAATTATGTTGCTGTGACCAAAAGACCTGACAAGGACAACATAGAGGAGGAAAAGTTTATTTTGGCTCACAGATTCAGAGGTCTCAGTTCATAAATGGCTGGCGCCATTGCTCTGGGCCTGAGGTGAGGCCAAACATCATGGCAGAGGGACATGGTGGGAAAAAAGCAGCTTAGGACATGGCAACCAGGAAGGAGAGAAATAGTTCCTGCTCTTCAGGGACAAAATATAAACCCCAAAGCTGTGTCTCCCAGTGGCCTCTCTAAAGAGAGGCCTCTCTCTACACCTTACCTGTCCATTTACCAACCAATTAACCCATATCAGTGGATTAATCCACAGATTAGATTACAACTTTCACAATCCAACAATTTCACCCCTGAACACTTCTGCCTTGTCTCATATGTGAACTTTTTGGGGAGATACTACCCATCCAAACCACAACAATTTCCTTCTTTTGTGTTGTCACTATACTCTTGCCATTTTTTAGCTTCATCTCTTGAATTATTCTTATTTCAATTATTTGTCTTCTACTCAAAGTTTCTGACATTGTAAATGGTGGTTTAACTACCCTCTCACTCCTTAGTGTTGAAAGAGTATATAGTATTTCATTTATTAGTCTTCATGCCTGATATCCCCCTATCTATAATTCCCTTTTTCTTGTCTGCTGGGAAATTTATTAACATTTTCTTTAGCATTCTTAGTTAAATTGTTCTGTGAAGTCTTTCTTGACCTCTCACTGCAGAAAATTTAATCTTTTAATTATCTGTATTAATTTTGTACTTGGAACTAAAAGATAATTTTCAAAATGAAAAATTAGTGTTTTTCATATAAATATAAAATAAAATGCATAGAAAATGTTTTATATTACCCATTGATAAAGAAGTGAACCAGTAACATGTTGCAACCACCTAAAATTAGAATGAGACTTATGGAGATTTATGTATCTCATGAACAAATTCACCTGCAGTGTCATAATCTGGAGCATTCACATTACTTTGGCATGGAAGATCTGCATCACCATCACTTTACAATAGGTACTTCCATCTCTCTAGGGCTGTAGAATATTCTGGCAAAAGAGAGTGAAATACAGAAATCCTTATAGATTCAGATAACCCCCAATATTGCACTGGAAGGGCACCTAATAACCTTCTTTCATACATAAAAGCCACATTCTTCCCAATACTCATAACTCATTATTAAAGTTTTACCCTTTTGAGATTTCCTTCTCTGCTACACTGTCACCCTGCAGGAAAGGAATATGACTTTGAACTTCTCTCTGATTGGAGTGAAGAGTCTCCCATTTCCACCTTGTTTAAATGGAACCAGTTTCAACAAGAAAGAGTAGTTGATGAGTGAGTTAAAAATAGTGGGATGACTAGAGTTTAAAATAGCCTATTCAGCCCTATTAAGATCTGGAAGGTAGGAGCTCAAAGCCTAACCATAATGATATGTTAAGGAGAGGGAAATGTTAAGAACCCTCCTTTGACCCTCAGTGTGTGTTATTTGTGTGAGCAGAAATATCACCCCCCCTACACACAAAAGAAATATCACATATACCTCATTAATAGGTACAATTAATGCATGTTTATAAAAAAAAATGTGGATTTAATGCAGGAAAGTATTTGGAGAAATGAAGTTGGAAGAATGGTTTGATAATTCTTGAACTTTGCCTTTCCAGTGTTAGTATTTAATTCCCAAATATTTACAGATAGTTTAAACTCATATCTCTGTGATTGATAGATAATGGCAGATTCTTCAAGGAGCTGGGACAATGAAGGATGATAATTAAAGGTGACTGTGGCCAAGGAAACTGTAAACATGATGACAGTTTTCCCACCACAGTTTTGTTTTACTTTGGTTTGAAATTGGATCATTGTCAGCATCATACAGAAGAGAGCTTAAGTAACATGAGGATCACACAGGACTTAAGTGGCAGACTAGGGCTTACATCCAGCACTGTCAGATGCTGTTTTTAACAATCATCCATTCAGCCAGATTCTGTTTTTAACAATCAATCGTTCAGCCTGGGAGGAGAACAAGAAAATTTGCACCAGGATGGGTTTGTTTGGTATATGAGGCTGTATTTTACCTAAGAGTTCTTGGTAGATACACTAAGGCTTGGTTAATCAGTAAAATTATGCTAATAACCCTCCAAATAACATAAAATAGATGTTGAAGTATAAACAGTTGCCCAGAATTTGGTAAGTTCTATTGGTATTTGTGCCAGTGGGGAATGAAGAAGGCAAAAGTCTTCAACACTCATAACTGGGAACACAGGATCGTTTACACACCCTAATGTCTGCTTGCAAACATTTTCTTGAATATGTCTGTGGCAGTTATTTTAGAATTCGTTTTTTTGTAATAATGTTGTGAAATGTTTACTCAGTCCAGACTAATGTTTTAGGTGCCTATATATTATTAAATCATTTAATCCTCCAAATAACCCCACGGGGTTGGTACTATGCCATTATGTATGAGGAATCTGAGAAATGAAGTGTTGGAGCTGAGACTCACACGTGTGTGTCTGGATCCAAGAGCACTTGCTTGATCCTGCAAAGCTGCCTGGTGCCCAGACCTCACTGAGACCTGCATTTACAGGTGAGAAGAATGTCTTATTTTCTCCATGAAATTATCCTTCTGTTCTTGCCCTTGTGACTCATATTTAGCCTGAAGTGGATTACTTACTCTGTAGCTTATTCAGGCTTTGTTCTTTCTGTACTTTCCTCAGGTAGATAGAGAATTAGGTTTTTAGAAGTCTCCCTTCTACAGAGTAAATAAGAGTTGAAATGTCAAGAAAATGACAGTGAACACAGTGGAATTATAAATAGCAAGATCAGATTAGCTTCTTTAGTAAGTGCCAACCCAATCAACCAGAAGCAAATCTAAAGAAAAAACGTAGCTAATAGGATAGCTTAATTATGCAAATGAATGTAGGTGGTTTTAAAGATCAGCTCTAAATCATAAATAATAGAAGTAGGCAGTAGTCTTTAGAAATTTAATAACACTTAGTGCAGTTTCACATCCAGGCCCTGGCTCAATATTAGTAGTGTGACCTTGAACCAAGTAATCACTGTGAGCCTCAGTTTCCTCACCTGTAAAATGGAGACACTGGTACTGACCTCATAGGGATAATGAGATTATTAATTGAGATGTTTGTTAAGAGTGCTTAGTATAATCCTGGCATATAATAAGTGCTCAATCCATCTTAACTTTTATAAATGAAACTAAAATGCTCTTCTTCAGCCACTAAAAAAAATATCTTCAAGATTTGAAGGATAGATGACAGTGGAAGTTTTTACTTCACAGTTATGCAGAAACTTGTATGTAGCAAGCATAAAATTGAAGCGGTTTTTAAAAATGAAATCGAACTTGACTATGGGAGAAAACAAGTGATTCATTAGAGCCAGAAAGAGCTGTGATCTATATTCATATAGAATGTAGTGATCTGCTGCTAGTCATGTGACAGGACACAGTACAAAGCCAGTGTAGAAGACATAAAGAATCCTTATAGAGAATTCCCTTCACATCTCATAAAATTTCCCATCAATAAATGGAACAATATGTATAAGTGCCTTTCTTTTTAAAAACATTTACTTCAGCTTTTACCAAGTAACTAAGGTACATGTCTATTATTATTTTATATATACCTTTATGTTGTCTTTGGAATGAATTATACAAGTTTAATTTTTGTTTTTTTAATATTTTTAGTCTCATTGTAATTAATGGATTTTGCATAAAGTATTGATTCAATATCTACTTTGATCCCAAAGCTGAATTTTTAGCTGAATAGTTGGCATGCAAAATAATTGTAGCTACAGTATAATTAAACTGATTTAAAAAATATTTTAGTGGGTTTGGGCTGTAGCTCATTAGTAGAGCACCTGCCTCACACGTGTGAGGCATTGGGTTCGATCCTCAGCACCACATAAAAATATAAAGATATGGTGTCCAACTACAACTAAAAAAAATTAAAAAAATATTTTAGTGATTTATCTAAATTTTTAAACATTTTAAGTACATGGCTAAGATTCTACCTTACTTCCTATTTTTTGTATTGAGTTTTCTTTATAGCACAATTATGTTCTGATTTTAGTTCCAAATGGACAAATCTAAAGTGATGGTACGTTTTTTCCACAGAAGTATAAATAGATGTACAATTGTATTCTATTGAGGGAATAGAAAATTTTTCTAAGGAAAATAATTTATTACTTGCTTATTGCTCTAAGGCTGTAGAAGATCCTGGGCCAATGTCATTGCTCTTTTTTTAAATACTGTTTTCAAACTAGATTCAATCTGATGTTGAAAGGAGTGAAACTGAAGCTTTGATGGATATTGTTGTGCCATTCTATGTTAGAGACATACTTCACTATTTAAATTATTGCAAATGATAGAAAAAAGTGAAAATTTTCTGTATGTTTTATGAAATAATCTTGAAAAACAAACTTGATTTAAGTGGAAGACAAAAAAATTTCCATAATTATAGATCCAAAAAAGGAAGAGAAACCCCAATTTCAGAGTGAAAGCCTTTTTAGAGTAAACCAAATTCAACCACTTTAACTTCCAAGTAGTGAGAAGAGTTTGGCTCTGAGATTAAATGCCTGGTGAAACATGATGCTGTTAATGAACAAGATGTACAGGGATGAGGAATTTAAAGATTGAATATAATGTTATAGAAAAATAATTACAGAAGAAAACAATTTTATTAGAATTTTAGTAAGGAAGCCCAGTAAACTGTGTTATGAAATGAAAGATTCTTAAAATTCAGGGATTGCTGTACTAAAAACTGCAAATTATCCATGTCTTTAGATTTGTCCTTTATTTCTCAATTTATTTTACTACTTTGATGAATTCAGTCTGTTAGTGCACTCACTTTTTTTTGCATTTCTTTCTTTCTTTCTTTTTATTTGTTCTAATTAGTTATACATGACAGCAGAATGCATTTTGACACACTGTACAGAAATGGAACACAACTTCTCATTCCTCTGACTGTACAAGATGCAGAACCACACAGGTCATGCAATCATACATGTACATGGGGTAATAATGTCCATCTCATTCCACCATCCTTCCCACTTCCACATCCCTCCCCCTCTCCTCACTGCCCTCTGCTTAATCTAAAGTTCCTCCATTCTTCCCTAGCCACACCCATTAGGAATCAGCATCAGTGTATCAGAGAGAACATTCAGCCTTTGGCTTTTTGGGATTGGCTTATTTCACTTAGCATGATATTCTCCAGCTCCATCCATTTACCTGTGAATGCTGTAATTTCATTCTTCTCTAAGGCTGAGTAATATTCTATTGGTGTACTCACTTTTAAATCATTCAGTGAAATTATGTATTCTTTAAATGACCAGTTTTTTGATCAAATCAATACTTATTTTGCCAATTATGAATTGATGGGTTACTTAAAATGGTTTCAATATATTTTTAAAAAGTGAGATTATGGAATAATTTACATGTTGATTACAAAGCAAGAGATATATCAGAATTTTATAACATTTACAAAATGTTTGAACATAATTTGCTGTTTCTCAAAGCAGTTTTTACAAGAAGACAAAAATGATTTAAAAAATTTTATAAAATAGTCAGTTAAATTTTGACTAGAATTGAGTTTTGGTGTCCTTGTGGACAGTGCTAAAGTGTCAAAATATGAATATGTATATGTGGAGCTTTTAACCTGGACAGACTGATATATTTTGAAGCATTAGATTACTTCCTACAGTTTAAAGAAGCTGGACAATGACACTCCCCCCCCTCCAGCAATTCAGTTATCAGGAAATGTTAATCAATAGGAAAAAAAAACACTGATTAAAATTATACGAGATATAATCCTAGTAAAATGAGTCATGCAATACATGATATATTAACATTATCCAGTATAATGGATAGCTTACTACTACAAATACAGAATTTAGAGAGCAACTTGGAGATTTAACCTATTTGGCATATATTATTTAATTTTCAAGGATATGGAAGTTATCATTTTCTGTAATTTTCAGAAAGAAAATTGCTATGTCCCTCTGTGTAAGCCCTTTCCCAGCTGGTTCAAACAGAACTTCTTCCTATGGCACCCGCTAACACCATGGTTGAGTTTTGCTCATGTTATCCCTCCTGTCTTCATATTTCGGCAGCATTTGAAGTACAACAGCTGGCAGATCATGAGGCTTTTCCCAACAGCCATTGGCGGTTATTTTTCTCTTTGTGTCCTTAATGGCTACAGATAGCTGCTAGGCTGGCATCTGCTTGAACCAGAACTAAGTGAGAAATTCACCATCACAACTACAAGCCCCTAGGTCTTTGTACTGACTCACTAGCTGGGGCTCAGATTGATACATATATGTGAAAACATGAATATCTGCTTACCAGGGAAAGAAGGAGAGAAAGCAGGAAAGAATAAAGAAAATAAATGAGAATTTAGCAGTCTGTTCATTTTATGTTATTGGACAGAAAATCTTTTTGAAACAGCATGAATATGACACAAATGTGGTTGTTTTAGAGTTTTCAAGTTCAGGTAAATCTCTAGAGAACATGCTCATGTTCAATTTCTGTGTATGCTGAAAGCTCTCATTACTGGTAGGTCTCTCCAAACAGCAGACTCCCATATTGATTAAAACCAGTCCCCCTACCTTAGTTATATAATTTTCTTTCATGCACAAATCTGCATATGTGATTTTTAAAATATTTTTGTACTATATAGTGTAAATGATACGGAAAATTGGCCTATGCTTTTCTCTTGAAGTAATGATACTTTATATTAGTACTACATTAATGGATGTTATAGGAATTTATATGAATAAACTACTTACATCTTCCCAAAGAGTTCTGAAACATATCAATTTTATTGTTACTTTGGGGAAATATAAATAATAAATCTGGCCATAAAATTTTAGCTGTTTGAAGCACTTAATTTTAATTTCTGTGGGCTTGAACATCTGTTTCCTGTCATAAGCTGAATTATATTGCTGGTGTTTGCCAAAGATCACTAACTTAAGAATAAAAGAAAAAAGGCATGTAGGAAATTAAGTATTACTTAACCCTATTTGATTTGGGGGAAGCTCCATGTGTAATATTTTAGATCATTAAGGGCAGTGGTCAGGAGTGTTTTGGTAAAGATGTAAGAAATCACCTTTCCATTTGGTTTACAGTATCTGTTATTCAAATATGTATAAGTAGCATTTTGAAGCTTTAAAAAGTACCAAGATATTTAAAGGGGACCCAGAATATAACCTTAATAACCCTCAGTTGATTAGTAAAGTCTTTTTCTTATGATTGCACACAGCGTACTAGACTGAATGTTTTATGTTCTCCACAAATTTTAATGCTGAAGTCTTACCCCTGAATGTGACACCTCAGGAGGCAGGGACTTCTGGGTGTGACTAAGTCATGATAGGAGAGCTCTGTGAGTAGGATAGAGAGTTTCTTGCCCTTTTTCTGTCATTTGATGACCCAAGGAGATGATGGTCTATGAGCCAGAGGAGAGTTCCTCACCAGATACAGAACATGTTGATAACTTATCTTGAACTTCACAGCTCCTAAAACTGTGAGAAACAAATGTTTCTTGCTTAATCTTTTTGAAACAACATGGTATTGAAATAGTGATACTTTGTATTATATTAGTACTGCCTTAATGGATGTTATAGGAATTTATATGAATAAACTACTTACAGTCTATGGTATTTTTGTTACGGCAGTCTAAACACATTAATACACTTAGGTACATTTATCTGCCCCTACCTGCCGGTACATTTAGATAAGTGCATCAATTATGTAATATGAGAATCATATTTCTCAAGTTCTAGGTAATTAATGTCCATTTCAAAAAATAGTAAATATAAAAACTGTGTACAGAAAAACAATAAGAATAATTTTATAAAATGATCTTTTAATGAAAAAGTATATAAATGGAGAGAGATACAAAACTACACATCTTCAGGAAAAGATTGGTATGTTCACTTATAAAGTTAAAGGAAAGGCCAAAAAGAAAAATAAGAACAAAGATTAAAAACAAAGGTCAAAGTCCATTTTCTTTAATATATAAGAAGCTCCTTTCTTTCAGTAAAGAAGGAAGAAGACATGCATGGCCATTCAAAAAAGGAATGCAGCTAACTACAAACCTACAAAAAGATGCTAAGGCACACTCATAATTTAATCTCTGCAAATGAAAGGAACAAAATCCATCAATCATATCTTGGGGGAAATGAGCTTATAAAAACCATGTTTGTCAAGAGCGTCAGTTATGGGAGGTATATTTCTGATAACTTGTTTATTTTTTATTTTTTTGGTGATAGGAATCCCACTATGTTTCTAGGCTGGCCTGAATTCCTGGGCTCAAGTGATCCTTCTTCTTCAGCCTCTCAAGTGATTGGAATTACTAGTATGAGTAATTGTGTGTGTCTGAGAACATTTTAAAGGGCAAATTTGTAATATCTGTGCAATAGAAAGGCATATATTTTTTAACCCTATAAATAAATGCATGGTTAGGAACTTACCAGTATTTATTATATTTGAAATCATTTGTCAACACACATGTGTATTTCTGTACAATAATCTATAATAACAAATATTGGGAACTACTTAAGTGTCAACATTGATTACATGAATAGTGACAATCTGTATAAATTGAACACCATGAGTTTAATTCAAAAGGATGAGGCCAATCTGAATATGATGATTTAAAAATATATTTGTGATATGTTAGAAAAACAAAGTTCAAGACAGTGTATGTATGATTCTTCCATTTGTATATGTAAAATAATAACCCAGATATCCTATGTATACTATATGCCAAGATTTATGCAATTTTATCAATATAACATCAAAACGACTCCCATTCTCCCCATACTAATGGTTATAAGGGAATGTAATGTTTTCAAAGTTATCAAGTGGTCGAATCTATTCACTTGAATTGAGTTTAAGTCTCAGTATGTAATCAATAGGGTGGTTGGGAGCAACTGCTTCGGAAAAGGAATGTCCCTCTAGTTCAATAAATTGCCTCTGTAGAAAGAATATGGATATAACCTCTGCAGAGAGTCATATAAAAATGAGCTTCCTTTTTCTTAAAATCTTATTTACATATCTATTAAGTTTATTAAAAAAAGAACACACATTTGTGCCTTTCCTATTTAAAAGAAATGATTCTTCATTAATTTGATTTAAATTTAGCTTGTAACTGTTTAAGGTGTTCCAACAGCCATACAGAGCAAGGTGCAGTAAGGATGGGGGGGGTGCTGGGCTCTCATTCTCAGGGCAAAGCAGGGTGTTCTGGGGAACTACATGGGTTCCTTGCCTAAGGCACTAGATGTCTTTTTTAATTCTTTCTTCTTGAGATCATGCATTTGATTTAGGGTATCAAATAAGGCACATGGCTTTGCCACAAAGTACTTCATCAGCTCAGCAACACTTACAACACATCTTAAACCCAAAGAGCAATTGTTTCTCGCCTTTTTTTCCTCTTTATGCATAATTCACACAAGATTATTTGTCTGTTTATCATACTACTCTATGATCTTACTGAGAGCATTAAACTCTTCCAACCACTGATTCAGGAATAATCTTTTGCTTTTCAACATAATCAATTCATTTTTTTTTCCTTTGAAAAATCTCATAAATTTGAAGGCTGAAATATCCTTGTTAAGAGAGTGTCATAATAATTGTGCATAGTAGTGGAATGTGAGTATGTAACCCCTCAGACGAATTTGCAACTAAAAGTAAAGAAGATTTTATTGTTCTAATACTCATAAATTTAAACTTTTGCAGTAACTAAGAAGGTACTATGGGATGACATAGATTAGTTAGGGTATGGGCTAAACTGTGGCAACAAAGGCCCCCAAGTAGATGGGGTCAAACCAAAGGGCACATCTTTCCTCTTCCAGTCAGCAGCTCAGGGAGGCAGGTGGGCTGCACAGCATGAAGTGCAGTCAGCCAAGGTCTCCTGCTGACAGGTCTGCTCTTGTGTCCCCTAAATGGGTCATCAAAGTTGTTGCAGCCATTTTCAGCCAGAAGAAAAAGGAAAGAGGGGAAGAAAAATAATTTTTCCTTGAAGGTAGGAGATGCAGGAATCACTCATTCCTCTTCCATGCACAGTCCACTGGTAAGAACTTGGACACACAGTTTTACTTTTTGTTTTTGCTGTGTTGAGGATCAAACCCAGAGCCTTACACTTGCTAGGAAAGTGCTCTACTTTTGAGCTATCCCAGGCCTAGATAGTTATACTTCTGCAGAAAGCTGAGAAGTAATGTTTTAATCTGGCTGAATATATTCCTAAATGAAATCTTATTACCATGAAAAAAATGGGGAGAAGGGATTTTGATGGCAATTGTCTATCACATCTACCTTTAATTAATTTACAATTTAAAAATTTGTTTTATAATTGCATATGAATTCTAAAGACATAAAACCAATAATGCATAACTTAAAATGACTGTAATATAAATTAAGATGAATTTTAGCTGCAAGCATTTATACTCTGACTTTGTTGTTGAGTAATTGAAATCGAAACAGTCAGGAGTCAACAGTTCAATCCAAGACATTTACAGGACTTATATGATAATTCACATTATCCCTCTTCATTATCAGAATTCTAGAGCTGAAAATCATATTGTTTTAAATTACATGTACTTTGGACAATAATGTCCATCACATTCCACCATCCTTGCTAACCCCTTGCTCTCTCATTTCCCCTCCAACCCCTCTGCCCTATCTAGAGTTTGTCTATTCCTCTCATGCTCCCCCTCCCTACCCCACTATGAATCAGCCTCCTTATATCAGAGAAAACATTCTGTAATTTTTTTTGGGGGGGTGGCTAATGTCACTTAGCATTATCTTCTCCAATTCTATCCATTTACCTGCAAATGCTATGATTTTATTCTCTTTTATTGCCACATTTTTTTTATATCCATTCATCTATTGAAGGGCATCTAGGTTGGTTCAACAGTTTATCTATGGTGAATTGTGCTGCTATAAACATTGATGTGGCTGTGTCCCTGTAGTATGCTGTTTTTAAGTCCTTTGGGTATAGATCGAGGAGAGGGATAGCTGGGACAAATGGTGGTTCTATTCCCAGTTTTTCAAGGAATCTCCAAACTACTTTCCATATTGGCTGCACCAATTTGCAGTTCCACCAGCAATGTATGAATGTACCATTTCCCCCACATCCTCACCAACATTTATTGTTGTTTGTCTTCATAATAGCTGCCATTCTAACTGGAGTGAGATGATATCTTAAGAGTGATTTTGATTTGCATTTCTCTAATTGCTAGTAATGATGAACATTTTTTTCATATATTTGATGATTGATTGTATATCCTCTTCTTAGAAGTGTCTTTTCAGTTCCTTGGCCCATTTATTGATTGGGTTATTTGTTTTTTTGGTGCTTAGCTTTTTGAATTCTCTATATACTCTAGAGATTAGTGCTTCATCTGATGTGTAAGGGATAAAGATTTGCTCCCAAGATGTAGGCTCTCTATTTACCACACAGATTGTTTCTTTTGCTGAGAAGAAACTTTTAGTTTGAATCCATACCATTTATTGATTCTTGATTTTAATTCTTGTGCCACAGGAGTCTTATTAAGGAAGTTGAGGCCTAATCCCACATGATAGAGATTAGGGCCTACTTTTTCTTCTATTAGATGCAGGGTTTCTGATTATATTCCTAAGTCTTTGATCCATTTTGAGTTGAGTTTTGTGCTTGGTGAGAGATAGGGGTTTAATTTCATTTTGCTACATATGGATTTTCAGTTTTCCCAGCACCATTTGTTGAAGAGGCTACCTTTTCTCTATTCTTGACACCTTTGTCTAATATAAGATAATTGTAGTTCTGTGGTTTAGTCTCTATGTCTTCTATTCTGTACCATTGGTCTACCAGTCATTTTTGGTGCCAATACCATGCTGTTTTTGTTACTATTGCTCTGTAGTATAATTTAAGGTCTGGTATAGTGATGCTATCTGCTTCACTCTTCTTGCTAAGGATTGCTTTAGCTATTCTGGGTCTCTTATTTTTCCAGATGAATTTCATGATTGCTTTTTCTATTTCTTTGATGAATGTCATTGGGATTTTGATCAGAATTGCATTAAATCTGTATAGTACTTTTGGAAGTATGGTCATTTTGATAATATTAATTCTGCCTATCCAAGAGCAAGGGAGATCTTTCCATCTTCTAAAGTTTTGTTTGATTTCTTTCTTTAGAGTTCTGTAGTTTTCATTGTATAGATCTTTCACCTCTTTTGTTAAGTTGATTTCCAAGTATCCTATTTTTTTTGAGTCTATTGTAAATGGGGTAGTTTTCCTCATTTCCCTCCTAGAGGATATGTCACTGATATACAGAAATGCCTTTGATTTATGGATGTTGATTTTATATTCTGCTACATTGCTGAATTCATTTACTAGTTCTAGAAGTATTCTGGTGGAGCTTTTTGGGTTTTCTAGTTATAGAATCATATTGTCAGCAAATAGTGCTAAGTTCAGTTCTTCTTTTCCTATACATATCCTTTTTTTAACTTTAAACAAATTTTTCTTACACAAAGGTTGTCACATAATTGGATATTTCTCTAGTTTGTACACAATTATTCTCCACAGAAAGGCTGCTTCTGGGGGCTGGGGATGTGGCTCAAGCGGTAGCACGCTCACCTAGTGTGCATGTGGCCCGGGTTCGATCCTCAGCACCACATACAAACAAAGATGTTGTGTCCGCCGAGAATTAAGAAAAAATAAATAAATATTAAAATTCTCTCTCTCTCTCTCTCTCTCTCTCTCTCTCTCTGTCTCTCACTCTCTCTTTAAAAAAAAAAAAAAGAAAGGCTGCTTCTGAACTTCTCATCTGGTTATGGCAAGCACTAAAATCCTGGTTTTAGCAGAAGAGTAGTAGAAATGCCTTGTGATTTAAGTTGAAAGCAGTGCATTGGTACAAGGCTCTTGCACCCAGTATCAGGAATGTACTAATGTCTTTATTCAAAAATACAAAATAAATTATCTGTAGGCATGGACAATGACAGCAGTAAACCATTATACACTGTCAACTGAAATCAGTAACTGATGGTTATAGAGATTTTATTAAACATCAACCAGCCTTTTCTTCAGTCATTCTCTTCAACTGACTTCTCTGAAGTTATTGGTGAGGAAACTTGGTTTTAGCTTCCTGTCACAGTTCATTAATAAATGGTAAAGCACTATTCTGAGAATTAGAACATGCCACCTCCCATACCACTTCCCATTCCACCCATTGTGCCCATTCCAGGGTCCTTTTCTTCTTTAGGAATTTCTGTGACTACGACTTCTGCTGTAGTTAACAGAGAAGCAACTCCAGCAGCATCCAGTAAGGCAGTTCTTACAACCTTTGTTGGATCAATGAGTCCTTTTTCTACCATATTCACAAAATCTCCAAGCATAGCATCATAGCTAACTTCCAAGGAACTCTGCAGAATTTTCTCAACTATCAAAGAGCCTTCAACACCTGCATTCATAGCAATGGTCATTGCAGGAATTTTAAGTGTTTTTAAAATAATTTCTATACCAATTTTCTGATCCTCATTAGCTGAAGTTAGTGAGTTCAAGGCTGGAATGCACCGAAGCAGAGCACAGCCCCCACCCAGAACAATGTCTTCTTCAATGGCAGCTCTTGTAGCATTGAGGGCATCTGTAACTTTGTCTTTTTTTTTTTTTTCATTCACTTAGACATTACTTGTCCCACCAACCTTCAGCACAGCTACTCCATCTGAAAGTTTTGCCAGTCGTTCATTCAGTTTTTCCTTTTCATATTCACTATTTGTGCTTTCTAATTGCTCTGTGATTTCTTGAATATGTTTTTCAATTTGAGCTTCATCACCTTTTCCTTTCAAAAGCATGGCATCATCTTTGGTGACAATGACTTCTCCAACTTTTCCTAAATCATGGAGGCTGAACATCTTCAATATTTAGGGTCAAATCCTCCTCACCAAACACTGCACCCAGTAGCAATAGCCATATCTTTAAGTTGGTTCTTTCTGTTGTCACCCAAACCTGGAGCTTTAACTGCCACAACCTGAAGACCAACTTTTAGCCTATTGAAAACAAGTGTGCTTAGAGATTCTCCATCAACATCTTCAGCAATTATGACCAATGGTTTATGGTGAGCATTGGCAATTTCAAGAGCAGGTACAATGGACTGGATGCTAGAAATTTTCTTTTCACTCAACAGAACATAAGCATCCTGGAATTCACATTTCTGCCTCTTGATGTATTAATAAAGTATGGAAAGATATAGCCTCTATCAAACTTCATGCCTTCAATAATTTCTAATTCATCCTCAAGTGTTTTCCATCCTTTACTGTGATCACACCCTTTTTTCCAACCTTTTTCATTGCACCAGAAATAATGTTGACAATTTCTTTGTCTCCATTTGCAGAAATAGTAGCAACCTGGCAATTTCTTCAGGAGTTGTCAGAGGTTTAGACTGCTTCTTGAGTTCAGTAATTACAGCATCAACAGCTAACATTACACCTCTCCTGATTTCCACTGGATTAACACCTTTGCTAATCTTCTCGGAGCCTTCTTTGGCAATAGAGTGTGCCAGTACAGTAGCAGTGGTGGTGCCATCCCCGGCCTCTTCATTTGTATTATTGGCAACATCTTGAACAAGTTTAGCTCCAATATTTTTGTATTTATTCTTTAAATCAATTGACTTTGCAACAGTCGCACCATCTTTTGTTACTTTGGGACTTCCCCAACTCTGTTCAATAATTACCATTCTTCCCTTTGGCCCCATTGTAACAGCTACTGCGTCGGCTAAAAGGTCTACACCTTGAAGCATTAAGGCTTGGGCATCTGCACCAAATTTTACATTTTTGGCATAAGCCTGAGTGAGATGAGGAGCCAGTCTCCTAGACACTGGTCTCATCTGGCGAAGGACTGTGGGTAGTTGAAGCATTTCTGCGGAGCGTCGGCAGGGAGTGCACGCGGCAAGACAGACTGCCATGAGTGAGGGCTACATACCCTTTTAATTTCTTTTGTCTAATTGCTCTGGCCAGTGTTTCAAGAACTATGTTGAACAGAAGTGATGAAAGAGGGCATCCCTATCTTATTCCAGTTTTTAGAGGGAATGCCTTCAATTTTTCTCAAACACACATATATATTTAGAAAAATACAGGATGTTAAAATAGTAAAAATTTGGAGGGGGAAAGAAAAATGAAAGAAGAAAAATGAAAAGAAAAAATGGGCATATATAACACCTCTATATTATATTATTCAGAGGACTCACTCCTCAAAATCCTATTTCATGAAAAGTTCTTGGTTTCACATATGTTGGAGGATGTGAGGACCAGAGGATAGAGGGTTAAAAGAGAAAGAGAGAAAAAAAATATATTTGCAGGAAGAAACCAGGGTTGCTGCTAGTTTTATGGATCCATTTTTTTCCTGCTTCTCTTCTCATGCAATAGGTGGAGTTGTCTGTTATAAGCTGGTGTCTCTGCCCTCAGGATGATGGAGGTAGAGAGGGTGGGAAGACTGGTCCTGGTGTAGGGCACCTGGAAGCGGGGGAATGCCTCCTGCCAGTCCCTGCAGGGAGACTGCACCTCACAGGTCTCTTTTTGGGACTGCTTGCTCATATGACTTGAGTGCCCAGTACTATCTCCCTCTCTTGTCTGGAGATTTCCCAGTTTCTGATCTCTCTGTTAGGCTCCAAACTTTAGCCACGTCTCCCTCTCCCTTAGCAGTTCCCAATTGTGGGACCTCTTACATCTAGGCTCATACCAGGTGGGCAGTACCCTAGTCGCACTGCACACCTGTCCAACTGAGAGCTGTTTTTGTGTTGGGTAGTAACTGTGTTGAGTTTTTGCCTCTGGGGAGATGGGGAGTTGGAAACCTGGTACCTGGCCCGATGGAGACCCCATCTGGGAGCTGCCCACCACCAAATATGGCAAAAAAGGTGGTCTCGAGATGGAGGCAGTCTGCTTGCAGCGCTGGGGTGTCTGGTGAAGTGAGGGAAGCCGGGTGATGGCCTTATGCTATGGTTAGGTAGCAGCCTAGTGACCTGTGTGGGAGAGGAGTGAAGTCTAAGAGTTCTGCAGAGGTGCTGATAGGTGATTCTGCTAAATGAGCTGTGCGTGGGCTAGAACTTCGGGCTTTGGGTTTTGGGAGCCAGGAGTCCAGAGTCCTACTTGAATGCTGAGACTGGGAGCCCTGTGCAGGGGTCACAGCACTGGTGATTTCTGCAGAAGTCAGCGAATAGGGGTCCTTTAACATTCTCATAGATGCAGTATTCTGACTAGGTGAGATCTGGATCACGGAGCAACACAGAATGCTGCCTCCCCCTGGTCCACCATCTTCCTGGAAATGGTATTTCATTATTAACATTACATTTACATCTTTGAAGTTACATCTAACAGCTTGCTATAACTTGCTCAAACAAACTGGCTATTGTCCATCTAAAGGTCCTGGAGTGTCATATTATCAATACTGTAGCTACTATTGTTGAGTTTTTGCAAAAGTACTGGATAGATAGATGAACTGGATAATTTAAAGAAAAGAGGTAGGAAACATACATTTCAGAATTGTTCAGCACTTTGAATGTGGACACATGGTTATTTTTTTTTGTGTGTGTGTGTGTGTTTTTCTATGTACTAGGACAATTTGAAAGACTGAAAGATGCCTGGAGTCTGGTTTATAAGAAGAGATACAGAGTCAGTAGGCCCACTTAGAATTCACAACCTCCATAGTGATAGAAAACACTCTTATCAATTAAGAAAGGGTAGGATAAGCTGCTAGTATTCTTGAAAAAAGATGCTAATTTAACTCTGTATGGAAAATATTTTTCATTCTTTGTTGTTGTAGATGTTATATCTATGTATCTTTCTGCTTGTGACTTTAAAAATTGGCACAATTGTGAATTTTTCATGAATTTGTTTTTAGGTAAATGCACGTCATACTTGCTATTAGGGCTAAGGAGCTAACTACATTTGGAATAGAACTATATTTGACTTATATTGCAAAAATTTTTGATTAAAATTCTTCTAATAATACTTCACACATTCTACAGCCATCTATATGCTAATATTTTCAACAAATTATCAGATGCTATTTCTACATAACCTTTTTCTCAACAAATGACCTGTCATGTTCATAATGGCCTAAATTTTTGGTGGCAGTTTTAATTTTATCTAGCAAAAATTTGAAGACTCATAAAGAAACTAATTACATAGTTTCATAGTTAATAATATGGTTTCTAGTTTTAAGACTTGTAATGTATAAATTTATCTGGTTAAACTTTCTTGGATCCAAGACTGCTGCTGCTTTTTTAAAAAATAGAAATACTTTAAAAGCAACATAGAAATTTTTATATTATAGACGTAGAAACATTGAATATTGATTTTTCCATTGGTGTTAGTGACTTTTGAAAGCCTAAACTTCATCTAAATTATGTTTCTATTACATAATACTGTCTTGCTAAGATACCCTCTTTGAAGAATTTTCAGTTCTCCAAAATGTAATCAGAAGAACGGCATATCTGTTGGAAAATTTATTTGGGTTATTTACTAACAATGTCAGTAGTACTTGTTTGGGATGTTAGAAACATAATTCTTAAGGTATTTTGTTTTTCTGGCTACTAACCATTGGTGGCAATAGTGCAAAAGAAATTCATGTTGTAGAGAATCATTTCATCTTTATCTAGGGTTATCTTAGCAAATACCCAATTAAAATAAACTGACTAATGACACAAAGCTGACATAATTCACAATGATTTTGTTAAGAATAACTTTGCAAGAACTAGTATTAAAATGCAGAAGGACTTTTATAACTTTTCATTTGATATTATCCTTTGTGACTTGAGAAAGAATTTAAGATCAGAAAAGCAATACAATAGGAAAGAGAAGACAAAAAGAAAAGAAGGCTTGAGGGCAAGAGCTCGAGATATTAAAAATATAACACAATAGGGAAACTGAAAAAATAATAATTAGGAAGAAAATATTGGGAAAAAAAGAAGAAAAATAAGGAGAATAAACCAAAATTAAGAGTTGAAAAAAAAAAAGATAGAAAAAGTTTGGAGCTGCTAAACTCATTAAGTTAGATATGGTGTTATGGTTTAGACAAGAGATGTCCCTCCAAAAGTTAATGTGTGAGCAATACAAGAAAGTTTAGAGGTGAAATGTCTGGGTTATGAGAGTCTTAACTTAATTCAATGCATTACTTCCCGATGGGGATTAATGGAGTGGTAAGTATAGGCAGGTAGGGTGTGGCTGGAAGACATAGGTCATCAGGGGTATGCATTTGGGGCTTATATTTTGTCTGTGGTGAGTGGAACTCTCTCTCTGCTTCCTGGTGCCATGTTTCCAGCTGCCTTCCTCCACCATAATTCTTGCCATGATGTTCTACCTTACCTCAAGCCCTGAGGAATGAAGCCATCTATGGGTTGAGCCTTCTGAAACTGTGAGCCCCAAATAAACTTTTTCTCCTCTAAAATTGTTCTTGGTCACAGTAACAAAGAAAGCTGACCATACCATCTGGTGAATATTTTAACCTATTAAGATCTGAATATTCCTACATTCTTATTTTGAACATATAAAGACCCTGCCATCATTTATTCCTTGGTAGATGGATTCTGTATCAATATCAAGAAGCCGTTAAGCACATTTTGTCAACTTGTTTTTTTTGCTTTTCAACTTTATCTGAAAATACACTTCCCTCTCATCTATTCCCTTAATTGCTTTCTTTCATAATTGAATTGGTGAATGAATGACTTAAATTTATTCATTGTGTAATGGCTTTGCACTACTTTACATAATTTATATGATTATCCATTCTATTATTTAATTATTTTTCTCATTTTATTTCATAAGGCTTTTGGGGCATAGCTTATGAAAGACATATTCAAAAAAGCTCATGCATATTGTTATTTAATGTCAAAGGACTGTTTCCATTAAACTTAATGATCCTTCAGAGAAATTGACTTTTGAATATAAAGACTATTTTATCATTTTGATTGAAATAGTTTTAATTTGGGCACTCTGTCGGTCACAAAGTACTGAACACTTGCATGATTGGGCTTAACAGCATACACTCAGTGGGTCTATCATAGAGTAAATTGTGTGTTTTATCATCTGTTCTCATTACTGCTGGTTGACTTTCAAATTTCAGACTTCAACAATGATAATAGTATTCAATGACTTTATTTTGTTGATTCAGATATCAACTTTCTAGTCTTTGGAAATTTCAGAAACAAGCCCTATTCCATTCATTTTCTTCTTTCTTTCTGTTTTGTAGTGCTAGGGATCAAATTCAGGGCTTCTTGCTTGCAAAGCAAGCACTCTACCACAGAACCACATCCTGAGTTATCTTTTTAAACAGAGTTTAAAATGCAGTCTGAGTCTCACATTACTTACACTACCACAATATTGTAAATTTTGTAATAATCACACATTTGATGCTACTAAATTAAACATTCACAATACCAGTAAAAGCAACCAAAATTTAGGTTTAATAACTGGCTTTAATAACTGTTTTTTTTTCTGAGCATATATGACTAATTTGTTTAGAAGAAAGAAAGAAAAAAAGTGCTATTTGAAAAATCTGATTTTGAAGAGACAATTTCTTTGAAAATATTTGTTTTCATCAAGAAGCAAATTGCCATGAAAATGATTATCTCTTGTCTCTCTCAAGATTTCATGAAGATGGCAGTGAACCCAAAAGATAATATAAAAGATAATATAAAACCCAACATTTTAAAATTTCTTATTACAAATTCAGTGAACCAGAAATTGTCGCTTATTAAAAAGCTTGTACAGAGAGTGGAAGACAAAAATCAATGTATGAGTGGGTTAAGAGATAAAAGTGCCATGGAAATTTGAAGTAAGAGAGATGGAGACATTGGATTTGTCAAACCTCATCAAGATGCAGAGAAAAGATCTGAAGAAAGATAGGGAGTGAACATGCAGATATGCAGAGGAGTAATATTTCATACAGAGAGGATTTCCAGGGATTACATTGTGAAGAGGAAGTTTGACTTATGTGTTTGTGAGTAATGGAGTATGAGTGAGAGGGAGAGTCAGAGAGATTAGGTCAGAGAATGGGAACTTTGGTTTTTGTTTGGTAGAAGGGGTGACATGTGACTGATACTTAAAAAAAGATCACTTTGGATGCTGTCTTGAGAATAGATAGAGGAAAACAATGGGGGAAAGAAGGACAACAGTTAGGAAACTACTGCAATAATTTAGGTGAGAGATGGCAGTGGCATGAACTATGATTGTTGGTTGAAGATTGAATGCAGAGATTAAATTATGGATGCATTTTTAACCTAGAGCCAATATAATTTTCTGATGGACCAGTGAGTAGTGTGAGGGGCAGAAGTCAAGGATGACTCCAAGGTTTTTTGACCTGAGCAACAAATAGAGTAGAGTTTCCATTGCTGAGAGGGGAAGAGACTATGGGATACACACATCTATGGGAAAGATTACAAGTTCAGTTTTGTATCTTTAAACTAGAAACAGTATTTTAACCGAATACATTAAGAAGGAAGTTGAATGAAACCAGGATTCTGAGGAAAGGTTTCTTCTTGAGTTGTAAGTAGGAAGCCATAAATATTCAATACCAAATAAGTTGATGAAATTACCAAGAAAGTGAGTATAAGCAGAGAGAAAACTCAGTCCAAGGACTTCCTAGGGAAGCCAGTGTTAAGTTATGGATCATTTTTGGGTAACTACAGACCCATGAAGGAGTTTAGGGAGATGCAGTGGGGAATATAAATAAAGGGAGCTGCCTCTGACTTTGCCAGCAGAACTCTGGACAGGGTCCTAATTTAGACATTGAGTGATGAGAAGAGTCATGCTGAAGCCCAGATATTGCCTTTTGGGATTGCAGTTGAGATTTGTATGATTCAAATGAATTATTTTTTTGTAAAGCATTTAAAAACAATGCCTGGTATATAATATGATGTTAGTGTATTTAAAGTAGATACATATATTAAATAGTCATTAATCCCCTGGCCCACTTCAATTCTCTCCCTAATGGCCTTGAATCAAACGTATATCTTCAGGTCAAGTTATTAGATAACTCTTCTCTCTCTCTCTCTCTCTCTCTCTCTCTCTCTCTCTCTCACACACACACACACACACACACACACACACACTTCTCCGTGTGTGTGTGTGTGTGTGTGTGTGTGTATATATATATATATATAAATAATATATTTATATCTCATCTATATCTATCTGTCTATCTATCTATCTGCATAAAAGGAATCTTACTTTCTTTGAAATAGGTGTTTTCAGCTGAGAGACTTGAAGCAAATACTTTGATAAGCCAATTGCATAGGGAGTCAAACATGGAGGGGCTTGCATGAAGAAAAACAGATGATCCCTGTTTTAGTCAGCTTTTCTGCTGCTGTGACTAAAGGATTTGACTAGAACAATTTTAGGAGGAAAAGTTTACTTGAGGGCTCACAGTTTCAGATGTCTTAATCCATAGAAGACTGGCTCCATTCATCAGAGCTCGAGGTGAGGCAGAACATCATGGAGGAAGAATATAGCAAAGGAAAAAAAATCAGAAAGGAGAGAGAGAGAGAGAGAGAGAGAGAGAGAGAGAGAGAGAGAGAGAGAGAGAGAGAGAGAGAAGGAGAGGGAGAGAGACACTTCACTCTCCAGATACAAAATATATACCCCATAGCCACGCCCCCAATGAACTGCTTCCTTCAGCCACACCTCCAGTTACAACTAAATTAATTCAATCAGGGATTAATTTGCTGATTAGGTTAAGGCTATAGTCCAATAATTTTTCCTCCAAATCTTCTTGCATTGTCTCACATGAGCTTTTGGGGGACACTTCATATCCAATCTCCTTGTGCTGCCTGAGTGTCTAGTACACTTCTGTAGAACGGGGTTAGTAAGTTTAGGAAAGAGCTGAACTATTCAACACAAGTGGGGGTGTTTCTTTGAATTAGTGTAGGATGAGTAAGAAGAAACTAAAGAGATGGGTTAGGAGAAGCACTTTAAGTGGGAAGAATGAAACTGAAATATCTATAGGAGAATTTATTCTTTTTTTCTATGTGATACATGATAAGATGTTCCCTCACCCCCATGTAAAATTAGTAAAATTTCTCCACATAAAATATAAAAAATGCTATTTTAAATGTTTTGTTGAATTCAAAGTTTTAGTGACTATGACAAAATATCTCTTGTTCCACAAAAAATTAAAGTGACAGAAATACAAAATATTAGACTTGAATGCTTTTCTTACTTTCCCAGGCCACACAGGTCTTCCTGTGTCTAAACTCTCATATATTTTGATAATTATATTAGTATTCTTATATATATTTTCTGCAAAAAAATTAATGTTGGAGAATGTTTATTAGTTTAGTTTGAAAATATATGGCTTAGCCACAATTAAATAGCTTCATTTTCTATAAAAATTCTCAAGGCTTTTACTATTTTATTGGTCAATGTTAATCTTGAAACAAAAGAATATAGTATGTACTATTTAAAAACTATATATCTTATAGGATTATGTTCTGTGGCACACATTTAAAGAAGTCACTCAATTGTAACTTGTTTTTCATCAATTTCTTTTTGTTGCTTTTTTATTTATCTAGTTATGAAGTCTCCACCAAATGAAATAAACTGGGAGCCAAGACAGATTATTGTGATATTAATTAAATAGATTAGTGTATTGTAAGATTAATGAAATGAATGAGCTATATGAACTCAAGTTGTGGTAAACCTCAAGTTCTGAGCTGGAGGTGGAACTCATTATCAAATCTGTGCTGTATTTTGGTGCAATCTGGTGATGGTTATCTGACTTAGCCTAAATATCTGGGAAGGATTCTTAGTTTGTTATTCGACTGGAACTTCTAGCACAGTTGTAATAATTTCAGAAATCTTCCTGTCCCATGACACAAGAAAGATTGGAAAATAGAATCTTACCTCTATGTTTCCACATCCCATTCTCATATCCTGAGATATGGCAACTGTTATGTCCCTGAGTGTATCCTTCATTTAAGTTCCTCTGTCCCTACATTTTAGAATTTGAGTCTACCCTTATTTGAGAATGGGTACTAGGTGGAAAACAGGGGATAATCACAATTAAGACATATCTCAATATGTCTAAGACATATCATGTCTCATGTCTAAGACATATCTCAAAAACCATGGGGTTTTCCTATATAAGTTCTTGGAATTTAGAAAATGTATTATGTTTTGTTGACTCATCTAAGAGAATTTATTTTGTGAAAATATGGAATAAATGAAACTTTCTACCTTCAGGAGTTAACAAAATAGCCTGGTGAGTATTTCCAATAGAGTTGAAAATGGGTATTTCTCATAGAATTGGAAAAATATTGCAGTATTACTGTGAATACTCACGACTGTCTAAATAATTTGTAGAACACCCTACAAAATGCAAATGTAGAACCTTTTGTCAAAAATTATTAAGAAGTTCAAGATAGCAATGGCAGATCATTAAACAAATGACAGGGGTCTCCTATGTGCAAGACCTTGTTTAAGGGCATGTCTCTGTTTAGTGCCTATTAATACTTGACAGTATTTTAGGGGTGATCAACTGCTTTCCATATATTAATTTAACTACTAAAGAACCTTGTTATGTAGATATTTTTCTTATCCTGATTTTAGATATGAAGTGTGGAGAAGTTAAGTGACTTGGCCATTGTTTCATAATTAGCAGTGAAGTTATCCAAGTTCAGGTGTTCTCATTCCAGAGATTTCACTTTAACCACTAGATAGTATGACCTATCTATTATTTCTTAAATTTATTTCTATAAAACAACTCACTCACCCACCCACACATATATACACCTCCCACCCTACCCCTCATATTTGTTTTCTGAACCTATCCTGAATGACTGTTGATCTGCTATTTCTGCTTGTTCTTTAACTCATGTTTAGGATGAACTCTGTCAACTAGTCAGCTTAGTAAGAAGAGGGAAGCACCAGATGCAGATTTTGTGTGCCAGTGTCTTCCCCTGCAGTCCAAGACCACCTAATAGTCAACAGAGGCTGGAAATCAGGTATCCCCTAGAGGTAAAACCTACCTACCCTATGGGAGACTAGTCATGGAAAACTGGAAGTTTCATCATGGAAACTTTTGATTTTTCAGTATCCCTAGAGTTCATAGTATTCAGTAAGTACTTCCTAAGAGCCTTTATAAAAGTCCTTCTCCTAAATGGTTATAAGATGGCTTCTATATTCCTCAAGAAGTCTACATTGTTCTTGTGTGGAGCAGTGGGGAGGAGAGAAAAAGAGTCCACATGCAGAGGTTGAGACTACCTCAGGGGAGAGAGGGATACCAAACTGTTAGAAGAACAATTGTTCCTGATGAAGGAAAAGGGGAGCAGTTGTTATGCACCCCCTTGGTTGAAGAGTTCTGCAGAGTGGCTTGGGTGGAATGTTGTCAAACCTCCTAGTTTACTATACTCTTCTTTTAGATGATGCAGAAGCAGAAATCTAGAGAGGAAAAGTGCTGAGTTTGTGACTGACTTACATGACACTCAAGAGTCTCATTGCCCACTTTTATGTTCCTCCAGCACAGTAAGAGCTCTGCCTCTCTCCACAGCCATCTTTGCATGAATTGTATGCCTTGATTAGAATTTGCCAAAGAGGTTTAATTTTATTTGATAAGTTTGACAGTATTTTCATAGGGCTACTAGTTTATCTAGTAATCTATAGTGGATCTTCTAGATATTTGTGGACAAATGGTTAAAATGGATCATACAGTTTGGTGATGTCTTGCTTAATACTCCATATAAGAAAAATCAAAACTTGGCTTTGATTTTGTGCCTTCCCCAGATGAGTGTGAGTCTAGCCTTTGGTTTCAGAGAGGACACATGACACCTGTGGACTGGTAATGCACTTATCTGAAACGGAAGCATCCACCTAAACCAACAGGCTTACTCACACTCTACTTCAAGATGCATTTAATTTCATTTTTTCTTTAATTAGAAAATTTGTCTCATTTAATTTGAAGTTGTAGTTATAGAGGAGTGAAATGATTCCACAAAGAAAGTCAGTATTATGGTTCATAGTAAAACTTTATTTCATGAATAGAATAAGGATTCATATGTGTGCACATAGCCTTCTTGTCTACACCCGGAACATAAGGTTTTTCATTGATTACTTTATTTCATTTATATCAATGAAAGCAAATCTTTCCAGTTTATTTTTATTATAATTGTGATAAAAATTTGAAAAAAATGGGAAAGATAAACAGAATATGTATTTAGATGTTTTCTAATTGGGTCAATGCATTATTGCTTTCAGTGATTTGTGGGAAGGACTATGGGTAGCTTGCTTTTTTTTTATGAACTGAGAAAACTCTAACATTATTATATTTATTTATTTTCTCCCTTTTTCTCTTTAAATATCTTTTTATTGATGTATTATAATTGTATTCGATAGTAGGCTTTGTTGTTACATACTCATACGTGTGCATAACATAATTAGATTAATTAATTCCCCAGTTCCTCCCCTTTCTCTTCCCTCCTTTCTCTCCCTAGTCCCCTCCCTCCACTCTACTGGGCTCCCTTCTGTTTTCATGAAGTAGTTTTCTTTTGAATGTACTTAATTTTTTTTCCTTGGTGATAGGAATTAATGAACACTTTTAAAAATTGCATTTATGGTCCAGAGTGTTCATAATGAGAATAAAAGTATATATACTGTTGAGTGCCATATATGGTGGTGCACACTTGTAGTTCTAGCTACTAAGGATGTTGATATAGGAGGATCACCTGAGCCCAGGAGTTTGAGGCCAGGCTGGGCAACATAGCATTATAATAAAGTGTGTGTGTTTTTAAAGTATATGTTGTTGAAACAGTTTAACAGTTTAATTTCCTTGGAGAGGGATATATTTACCAGATTAGAGTTTCTTATTGGTCATTCAATTCGTGATTCCATGGAGTTGTTTCCTTAAAGGAAAAAAAAAAGAAGAAAGAAAGAAAGAAAAGAAAGGAAAATAAAAGAGATAAATTCATTTAAAATTCTTAGGATTGTTTTTCTAAAAAATTCCTATAAACATTAGAAATGAAAGTCAGCACTTCCCAGAGTTTTCAGTTCTGTTCTTCTCAGCATTTTATTAAAAAGCCAGTGAACATCATGGTTATAACTTTGATGAAAAGCACAAATGAATAAAAGCCTTTGTGATTCTGACATCAGCCATAAGTAGCCTTTGAAGGAGTAGTGTATACACAATAACAAATGAATTATACATTATGTATATAATTTTTTTAATACTAGGGAAGCTTAACTACAGAGCCACATCCACAGCCCTTTTTATTTATTTGTTTATTATTGTCTGGGTATGGGGGATTGAACTCAGGGACACTTGACCACTGAGCCACATCCCTAGCCCTATTTTGTATTTTATTTAGAGACAAGAGCCTCTTTTTTGGCTGAGGCTGACTTTGAACTTGAGATCCTCCTGTCTCAGTCTCCTGAGATGCTGGGTTATTTTTTATTTTGAGACAGGGTCTTGCTAAGTTGCTTAGGGCCTCCCTAAATTGCTGAGGCTGGCTTTGAATTCATAATCCTCCTGCCTCAGCCTCCTGTGCTGGTTCATATTTTTTATGTGATTTGAAATTTTAAAAAGACATTTTGCTAAGGTGATTGAGTTTTGAAAATATCTATTGAAGTATAAGATTATGTTGTCATAGAAAATTAATAAGAAGACAGGTTATAAAAAATACCTGAAGCTAAATATCACACCTGTAATGTTCAAAGTAGGTAGAAACTGCCTCCTGTATGGGACTTGGGCCTGCTGAATGAAATAAGAAGTGCTGTCTTCCTTCCACAAAGGAGCCAATCCTACCCAGAGTTCTTTTAATCTTAGAACCTCTGCGGTGATGCTTCAGGGCTGAAATTATAGATTTTATGTGTTTTATGATTTAAGAGAACTCCGGACATAGAGTAGGACATTGCTAACATCCCATCTAATTCCTGTGTTAGTGAGTTTTCAGGATACCTCCCTTACTAACTGAAGAGAGTAGATGAAAAAAAAAAACACACCAAAATGCTAAATAAAAAATATGCTATACAATGCAGCAATATAATTAAATTATGAGCTCCATGTTAGTCACTTAAGAAAGAAAATTATAATTGGTGTTAAACAGAGTCATTTATCTACTTTGGAAATCCTGCTTTACAGAAATATGCTGTTCATTAATATTTTAAATCTTAAGCAAAACCCATTAATATTATGTTATAATATAATTCATCAAGCAAAATAATGAGAAACATGGCATTTATTTAGGAAGATGCTGTAATTTGGATATTGAATGCTGCCCAAGGGTCCATGTGCTGAAGGCATGGTCTCCATCCTGTGGCACTATTGGGAGGTGTGGAACCTTCAGGAGGTGGGGACTAGTGGAAGGAAGTTAGGTCTCTGGGGATGTAGTCTTGAAGGGGATATTGGGACCCTGGTCTTTTCCTCTCTTTTTTGCTTCCCAGCTACCAGGAGTTGAACAGGCCCCCTGTGCCACCTGTTTCCAATCCTCCACCACTCTCCCAAGCCATCAGTGCTAAGTGAGTATGCACTGAAACCTCTGAGACCACAAGTCAAAAGTAAACCTCTTCTCTTCTAAGTTGATTTATTTCAGGTATTTTTTTTTATAGCATTGGAAAGCTGACTGACATAGAAGGGAAATGATTTTTATTTTCCTTTTTCATTTCAAAGTATTCTTTTTCTGATCTTTCCAAGAGTTTGGAATAGAAAAGTATTTACTCGCTAATGTAGCCAAATACTTTTTGAAGAAAATAATATATGTTAATATATTTCTTAGTTGTCTATTTCTTAGTTGGACCTTTATTTCATTTATTTACATGTGGTGCTAAGAATTGAACCCAGTGCCTCATGCATGCTAGGCAAGTGCTCTACCACTGAGCTACAACCTCAGCCCCACCAACTACTTTTTAAAAATCCTGAAACTATGGGGTACAGTAGTGCACATCTGTAATCCAAGCAGCTCAGGAGGCTGAGGCAGGAAGATTACAAGTTCAAAGACCCTGTCTCTAAATAAAATATATTTTTAAAAATTCTGAAACTTTGGGGATTTATAAACTGAAGAATTTGCTGGTACCAATGGAATCACAATATTTCCAGATTCTCTTGGGGGACATTAGGAAAAAGTAAAGGCACATAATAGGAAGGTATAATATTGCTGAACAGGATTTCAAACAACTAAATATCAGAAGAGTAACTTCCATTTTCTCTAAAATTTCTGAAACCTACTCATGAGAGTTCAAATCAAGGCTTTACTTTTTCTTAAACTTCAACAGCACAGCTCTTTCAATCTTATATCATGGAAACTTGTCACATACAATGTATCACCTTTCAGAAACATGTGTCCCTATGGCAGTTTTTGTTTGATTGGTTTTTTTTCTTTTCCATAATAACATCATTAAAGCATAATAGTTTTTTTCAGCTAAACATACATATAGATAATAATAGCAATATCATTGAGAATAATTTTCATATTCATGAAGTCATCATCTAAGAAATAATCTTGACAGGATTTAGTTTAATGATTTTCAAAATGTTTGCATTTTGTGATCTAAATTTTTGGAAAAATAGTATCCTTCCTCATACATGTTTAAGTTGATAATTATTTTTAAACAATAAGCTAAAATAAATATGAGGGTATAATTTCTAGTACTTTATAAATATTGACATTAAAAATACAATGGTGACATATAACAATGTAAAATCTGTAGTGATTTTAGCATTGTCAATTTAAAAATAAATGAATAAATTCTTATTTAACATTTAGAAATTTTTTCTCATTTTTCTTTCTTCTTGGATTTGTGTTTTTAATACATTTTCCCATAAATTTTATATTAAAATAATACAACTTTAAGGCATAAAATTCCCTTTTAGATCATCTTACCCACCATTTTTAACAAAAATTTTGAGGCAAATTAAAATTCAAAACTTCTTTGGTCAAAGAAAATTTTTTTACCATAGTCAGGTATCAAAATTTTTCTTCTTATTATCTTATATTTGTTAGAATACAAGTGATGAAAATAGGCTAAATAAATTCAAAGTTTGATAATTAAATATTTTTTCCATAAAAATATGGTTAGAATTTGAAAACCTTATATTTCTGCATAATCATTATCATTTTTGATAGAATATTTTTCAACATCAATTCTATTATTGCTTTTTTGTTGTTGTTACAGATTAATACTAAGCAAACTAGCTAAAGTTTAGAAATACAGATATGAACTAAACTGCCAATCTTTTTGTTTCTCTTTTGTATATGTGCAAAATATTATGCTATGTTATTGAAAAATATTATTAAAGATCAAGCAGCACACAGTTCCAAGAGTTCTTAAATTTTATTGATTGCTGTGGATTAGGTATAATCTGACTAGCAAAGAGTTATTACCTAGTTTTTAGAGTTCAGTTACACAACATTTTAAGTTTTTCCTGTTTTTAGATTCATTGTTTTAGTATTTCCACTTCCAGTTATGCAATGTGCCACGATATAGTAGGGGGTAAGCAAACACCATGCTTTTCTTTTCTGAAGCGAGGGAACAGTTACTGTGAAATACAGCTGCAGCCTGGGTTATTACTACCAGAATAAAGCTTTCTCAAGCAGATCTTTTTTTTTTTTTTTTTAACACAGAGTGTTAAAAAACATGGGTAATTTCTTGAAAATCATTGTGAACCCCATAAGTTGCATTCCAATGCTATAAAACCATCATTTCATTAATAATGATGTTTTATAGAATTGGAAACCGAGATCCAGAAAGGCAAAAAAAGCTAGGAAGTGGCATAATATATCACTAACCCATAACAAAAGCTCTCAAAATTTTGCTTATGGTTTGAATTATTACTTACTATTTAGTACATTTCTATTTCCCACCCCAATTAAGTATATTGCACTAGAACATAGTATGTATGTTCATAGTATGTATGAATAGTAATACGAATGCTGTATCAATTCTAAACGATAATTTTAAAATCACTTTACTCTGTGTTTAGATGATGTGTCTTTAAGTTCACGATTCATGTCCTTTGTGCTAATCACTTCTTTTGTTAAGCACAATTTTCATTTCAGATACCATAATTTTCACATTTAGCATTTTTATTAAAAAAAATTAAGAGCTTTATTTAATTCCTAAAAAAAACATAGAATTTTTAAATTTTAAATTCATAATTTACCAGAAGAACAATAATTATCAAAATTCACACTATAATGTTAGTATCTGAGCATAACTGGCAAGTGGTAACAAAGAATTAGGTCCTAAACTGGCATGCAGAAGGCCACCTGGAGAGGCAAGGTGATCCCCTAACCCTGGGTGCCTGAACTCTGACTGATATCGATGGCCTCTGAGTGTCCTCAAACTCCTTTATTGCTCCGTATGTTCAACCAGGATCCCAAATCCTAGATTTACTGTTTTATTTTCTGAACTAGCTGTAGCACCACTTAACTTTTTATTTTAAGGTTCATTTTTTTTGTGTTGATATTTTCCATCTTCTATTCTTACTTTTACAAAAGTATTCTAAATATATTTTCTGTTATTCTAGTGTCTGGAACACAGATGGTTTAACTTCTTGAGACTCTGGTTGATTGTAGGTCACATTGACTTATTGTTTGGTGAACACTCTATATGAAAGAACCCTTTAGACTGAAGTAGTCTCTCACATGTCCCACGTGGGCAAGGCCAAGGGTTCCCCACTGGAGGAGAATTAAAAGCTAAGAAAAATAGTACTGGGAAATAACCACAGGACACAGAAATAGAGTTTCAGAGCAGGGGCAGCGATGAGCCAAGCTGACCAGAGGGGTGCAGCTTCTGACAAAGTTGGAGCTGAGCTTGCTTCATTTACAGCAGTACAGATCAAAGTGGATTGGTAGGTATCCGTTGTGGGAGGAGCCTTATCTCCGTGCTTGCTTCTTCACGAAACATAGGATACAAGTGAGGGTAGGCAGGTTGTTTGGTTCTTAACAGGTCACGCTTATCTCTGGTGTTGCACAGGACCTTTGGCAGAGCTGGGTGGGAGTTCACAATGTATTGGGCCAATTCACTAGCAGGATTGCTGCTGTGAGTCCCCAGATAACAGATCTTCCCACTCAATGGCTTCAATGCCAATCTGGTCCATGCACCTTTCATGGGTAGCTTCCCTCAAAGTAGGTATTATTTTTCCTCAAACAAAACAAAACAAAAAAACTCTTTAGTTTTTCAGAAATCTATGATAAGAGGCTTTTCACTTGGATCCAATCAGATGTTGAGTTAGATTGGGATGGCATTGTAGCTTTGTTTGAGTTACTTTCTGTTTGCAAATTACTTGAGGAAATGTCCTTTCCTGGGTTTGTTGTAAGTTTTTCTATCAAGACTTTGTGGTCAAAATACGGTGTCCTCCATCTTTCTAGCCAAGTCCTAACCATTTAGTCATGAAGTCAGCCATAGTCTCAAGGGGCAAACTCATAACATGGAGAGAACTACTTCTGCAACATGACTTTTTCCAGATTCCAATACATTATACCAAACTTAATTAAAAGCTATTCTAATCATTCTTTACCTAGTAGGGCCCCTCACATTATCAATGGTCTCTGCTAGCCCATCCTCAGATTCAGTTAATACTCTGGCATAGGAAACCCAGATGTTCCCACCTCAAAATATCTGATTTCGCTCTTCAGTTTAGTTCCTTTAAACTTCTTTAGCATCGACAGTTCTCTGAAGGCTTTAAATACATTATTATTTTATAGTTGTCCATTTATTTCCAGTTTTTACAATGAGAGCAAACTTATTCATCCTATCCAGTTGTGGAAATAACAAGTAAAAAAAATTGTTTTTGGTTCTCTGCTATTAATAATAAATAAAAGTTGTAAAAGATTTCAGAATTGATTGTTTGACTCAAATGGTTTTGAAAAAACTTGCACTGAATATTTATTATTTAATTGTATTTATTATTTCAGTCTTTTAAAGAATTTTAATTAACCTCTTATCAAAATATTTGATGAGAAAAATAATCTGGCTTCTCTTGAGAAATTAGAAACTCTCATAGCACTGCTTTGGCACTCCAAAGTGTCAATCATCAGGCAGACTTAGCACTCTTTACCCTCTTTAGAAAGGCTAACGGCTTCCTGCTCTGTAATTGTCATCAGTTTATTCATCCCACCCCATATGTACACCTGCTCTAGGGACAGATATTCAAGTGCAATGGGTACAGTGGAATTTGGTGGTAATTATCATGGCTGTATGTCACAGAGTCATTTCCCCTATAAGGTCTCCCTTTAAGAGAGGCTAATAAAGATAGCTTAATAGCCTGGCAGTCTCCAACTACTATACCTTTGGATCCATTGTGATCTTCATTCATAGACCACATTCTTCCTGAGCTACTCCTAGCCAATGATGGATCACCTTGGGTCACTAGAGGTGTGACCATTTCTGCTAAGTGTGATGTTCTTTTAACAGCAACCTTTATGTAGGAACTCTCCATCAACTTCACTGAGATACTCTCCAAACAGCATTACTCATAACCTAGCAAGGCAGTTTTTCTAGGAGGACCCTATTAGGAGTGGAATATATAGCATGAAAATCTCTGGAATATGGCAGCAGCCTAGTTATTGAAGATTTAAAAGCATGTGATTTAAAATAACATGCTAAAAGAGAGAAACATCTTTCTGGAATGCTTATTTAAACTATTTAAAGATAAATATTGAGAGTGGGGCAAGGCAATGCCTATACGGACAGTGGAGGTAGCAGGGTATTACTACATAGTAATGGAGAAACAGTGTGGTTAACATACTGCTAAAGTCTAAGTGTTAGAGCCAGAGGGAATATTTGGGGTATTACAGGAAGATCATTATTTCTTTCAGAGAAACAGCATACATAACTGAAGAGCAGTCTAACTTTAAGGTTGGAGTCCAGATGGTCCAAGATATTTAAATGTTTAGTAAAGCTAATTCTATTATACTCAACTCAGGACTGTGGTTTGGAAAATCTGGCACCCTGGAATGTAGTCTGGGGAAACCTGAAAAAATGCCTCTTAGAATTTTGGCTATGCAGATTCCCTCAAGCTCTTTGGGTTTGCAGAGGAGACTCATCCCTCCCTAGTAAGTATTAACATTCCTGCTGTATGAAAAAACACCACAGAGGTCTCTCCCCAGCAAGGTATTCCACTTTGGCTGCCCCAACCCCTGTACTAGCTGCCAGGTTGGTAAGCAGGAATAAACCTGCTGGTTTGCCATTAGGTCATTTATCCAGACATAAACTCAGTAAAGATTCTTTGGACATGAAAAATGTTATAAGTCAAATGGATTTACTAGACATCTAAAGAATATGTCATCCGACAACGGCTACAACGGCCAAATACACTTTTTTCTCAGCAGCTCATGAGACCTTCTCCAAAATAAACTATATTTTAGGACACAAAGCAATTCTTAGCAAATATAAAAATTTGATACAATTCCTTGCATTTTATCAGGTTAAAATGAGATAAAATTAGAAGTCAACACCAAAAGATTCCTTGGAAAACTTGGAGTGGAATCACCATTTGACCCAGCTATCCCACTGCTCAGTTTATATCTAAAGGACTTAAATACCGCATACTACAGGGACACAGCAATATCAATGTTTATAGCAGCACAATTCACAATAGCTAAATTATGGAACCAACTTAGATGCCCTTCAGTAGATAAATGGATAGGGAAACTTTGGTGTATATACACAATGGATCATTACTCAGCATTGAAAGAGAATAAAATCAAGGCATTTGCAGGTAAATGAATGAAGTTGGAGAAAATAATGCTAAGTGAAGCAAGCCAATACCCCCAAACCAAAGGCCAAATGTTTTCTTTGATATGAGGTTGCTGACTCATAATGGCAATGTGTGTGTGTGGGGAAGGGGCATGGGAGGAATGGAGGAACTTTAGATAGGGCAAAGGGGAGGAAGGGGAAAGGAGGGGGTAAGGGGGTAGGACTGATGGTGGAATGAGTTAGAGATCATTACCCTAACATATGTATGAAGACATGAATGATGTGAAAATACTTTGTGTACAATCAGTGACTTGAAAAATTGTGCCCTATATGTGTAATATGAAATGAATTGCATTCTGCCATCATGAGTATAACAAATTAGAATAAATAAATAATTTAATTTTAAGAAAAGCAGTCAACACCAAAAAACCCTACAGAGACTATATAAACACATGAAGATTGAATAATACACTTTTAAATGATGAATGGGTGATAGAAGAAATCAGGGGAAAAATTTAAACATTTTTAGACTCAAATGACAATACTTATAAAACATACCAGAACCTCAGGGACACTATGAAGGCAGTACTAACAGGAAAGTTAATGTCCATGAGTGCCTACAAAATAAAATTAGAAAGATCCTAAATAAACAACCTATTGTTTGATCTCAATATCCTTGAAAAAGAAGAACCAATGAAATCCAAAGCCAGCAGAAAGAAGGAAATAATTAAGATCTAAGCTGAAATCAATGAAATTGAGAATAAAAAATAATACAGAGGATCAATAAAATGAAGAGTTATTTTTTCAAAACAATAAATAAGATTGATAATTCCTTAGCCAAACCAATCAAAAGAAAAAGAGAGAAGAACTAAATTAGCACAATTAGAGATAAAAATGGAGAAATCAACACAGACATAACAGAAATTCAGTAGACCTTAAGGGACTATTTTGAAAAGCTATACTCCAATAAATTGGAAAACCTAGAAGAAATGAATGCAGTTTTGGACACATGACTATCAAAATTGAATCAAGAGAACATAGAAAATCTAAACAGATGAATAATTAGCAATTAGATAAAAGCAGTAATAAAAAGCCTTCCAAAAAAGAAAAGCCTGGGGCCAGATATATTCTCAGTTGAATTCCACCAGACCTCTATAGAAGTACAAATTCCAGTGCTCTTCAAATTATTCCATGATATAGAGATGAAACACTTCCAAATTTATCTTCAAAAACAGTAACACACTTATACCAAAACCAAGTAAGGACACATCAAGGGAAAAAAAAAAACCACTATAGACTAATAATCCTGATGATGCAGAAATCTCCAATAAAAAATTAGCAAATCATATTCAATAATACATTAAGAAGATTGCACACCATGACCAAGTTGGTTTTTATCCCAGAGATGCAAGGACAGTTTAACATATGCAAATCAATAAATATAATTAATCACATAAATAGAATTAAGGACAAAAACCATTTTGTCATCTCCATAGATGCAGAGAAAGCCCAATATTTAGTATCCATTCACATTCAAAACACTGAAGACACTAGAGATATAAAAAACATGCCTCAATATCATAAAAGCTACCTATGAAAAACCCAAAACTAAAGCCTTTCCTTTAAAATCTGGAACAAGACAAGGATGTTCACTTTTATTGCTCTATTTAATAGAGTGCTAGAAAAATTCTAGCCAGAAAAATAAGACAAGAGAAGGATATAAAAGGGATACAAATAGGAAAATAAGAAATAAAATTATCACTTTTTTTTTTTTGCAAATGATATGATCCAACCTTGGAAGATCCAACAACTCCACCAAAAGACAATTAGAGCTAATAAAAAAAATGGTAAAGTGGTAGGTTACAGAGTCAACATACAACAATTAATAGCTTTCTTATATACTAACAACGAATCAACAGATTAAAAAAATCAGGAAAATAATCCCATTTGCAATATCCTTAAAAAACAAACAAATAAACAAAACCATAGCAATAAATCTAACCAAGGAGGTGGAAGACTTTTATAAGGAAACTACAGGATATTGAAGAAAGAAAACTAAGGAGCTAAAAGGTGAAAAAACCTCCCATGTCCATGGATAGGCAGAATTAATATTGTTAAAATGGCCACGATATCAAAAGCAGTATACAGGTTCAATAAAATCCCCATCAAAATACCAATGACATTTTTCACAAAACTAGGGAAAAAAGTCCTAAAATTAATTTAGGAGGAAAAAAAAAAAGACCCAGAATAGCCAGAGCAATTCTAAGTTAAAAAAAAGAAAAGAAAAGAAAAGAAAAGAAAGCAATGCTGGAAGTATTACAATGCCTGATTTCAAATTATACTTCAGAACAATAGTAACAAAAACTGCAGGTACTGGCATAAAAACAGTCACATAGACCAGTGGTGCAGAATAGAAGATACAGAGACAAACCCACACAGATGCAGTTAACTGTCCTGATATAGTTTCCCAAACATACTTTGGAGAAAAGACAGCCTTTTTAAACAAATGGTACTGGGAAAACTGGTTATCTATATGTAGAAGAGTGAGAATAGACTCTTATCTCTCATCCTGTACATCAACTTAAAATGAACCAAAGACCTAGAAGTTAGACCAGAAACTATGTAAACTATGTTTCTTAAAAGAAAACATACTGTGAACATTCCAGCATATAAGCACAGGCAACAACTTTCTTAATAGGACCCCTAAAACTCAGGAAATAATGCCAAAAGTTGACAAATTGGGTGGCATCAAATTAAAAAGTTTCTGCACAGCAAAGGAAGCAATTCATACAGTGAAGTAAGAACCTATAGAAATGGAGAAAATCTTTGCTAGCTACTCTTCTGACAGAGGGCTAATATTTAGAATATATGGAGAACTTAAAAAACTTAACATCAAAACCCTTGGGGCTAGGGTTGTTGCTCAGTGGTTAGAGCACTTGCCAACCACATGTGAGGCAATGGGTTCAATCCTCAGCACCACATAAAAATAAATGAAGGCACTGTGTCTATCTACAACAACAACAACAAAAAAAAAATTAACAACCTTCCAATTAATAAATGTGCAAATGAATTAAACAGACTTCAAAAGAAGAAATACAAATGGCCAACAAAGACATGAAAAATTTTCAACATCATTAGCAATTAGGGAAATGCAAGTCAGAATGGCAGGCATCAAAAATAGAAACAATAATTAATGCTGGAGAGTATGTGGAATAAAAGGAACACTTTTACATTGTTGGTGGGATTGTAAATTTGTACAACCACTATGGAAACCCCTATGAATTTTCCTCAGAAGACTGTGTGGAAAACAAAACAAAACAAACAAACAACAAACAAAAAAGATTATGTGTGAAACCACCATATGATCCAGCTATCCCATTCCTTGGTATTTATCCTGAAGAATTATCATATTACTACAGTGATACATGCATAACCATGTTTATAGCAGCACAATTCATAATAGCCAAACTATGGGATCAGCCTAGGTGTCCATCTATGGATGAATAGATAAAGAAAATCTCTCTCTCTCTCTCTCTCTCTCTCTCTCTCTCTCTCTCTCTCTCTCTCTCAATGGAGCTTTATTTAGCCTTAAAGAAAAATGAAATGACATTTTCAGGAAAATAGATGGAACTAAACACCATAATGTTAAACAAAATAAGTGAAACTCAGAAGGTCGACGGTCATATATTTTCTCCAGGAAAAGAAATGGAAACTAGAGAGGAAAAAGGAAATAAAAGGTGTGTCTGTGGGAGTCTCATGAAAATCAGAGAGAAGAACAGAAGAAAGAACGGGGTTGGGGGAGGGAAGAGGAAAGAAAAGGGGCGAATACTGGGGAATGCTATAACAAATTATATTGCTATAATATAATTATATTGGTATAATGTACTAACATGTAGCAAAAAATAATGCTCCCATGAAAATGTGGAAAAAGAAAAAAAAAAAAAGAGCCCTTACAAGCCTTGCCAAAGCAGACTAGAAATTTCTGAATTGCCCTTACAGATGGTAAGGAAGCAATAAAGAAAAAAGGGGCCAAGGGAAGTGAGTATATAGGAATAACTATACTCTGTGAGGCCTGTATTCCATGAGGACACTCAGAGAAGATGGCGGAAGTGAATGGAGTAGACTGCAAGTCCTCATCTCCTCACACCATGGGAAGGAAGCAGCAAATACAAGCAGAATTGAGAGGTAGGTGACAAAATTAATGCTTTATGTCGTGATATTATATAGTCTTTAGACCTTGAAAGACTGAAAGGTAGGTTACCAGAGTAGAAAACAAAACTCAGTGCTCAAACCGGAACTTGCAGGTGAGAGGGAGGGATACGAGAGAGAGAGAAGGGGGGGAGGCAAACATTCTCTTAAGCTCACCCCCTTAATTGTGGGGAAAACTGTTGAAAAGACAGACAAAAATTAAAATGCAGACGCCTCCTTAAAACAGCACAAACCACTTAAAATCAAATGTTGAAAAGAAAGTTGAAGGTGCCCGCTGCAGCCCTCTTGTGGAGTCTTCAGCTGACCACTCACCTTCTTAAATCAGCCTGGCACCTTCCCCTGCCTAGACAGCTGCAGATTAAGCCAGAGGGAAGCCATCTGCTGTGGACTTTTAAAAGAGTCTGTCCAGAAATAAGTTTTAGAAGGACCACGACAAGCACAAACCTAGGATACCCTCCATCCGCCTCCCTCTCACAGCAAACTAGGAGAATGGAACAGGCTGGAGTGGATCTGGGCCAAGGGAACTCCACGACTCAGCAAGGGGAAAAGCTCTATGCAGGTTCCCTCAGAGGCCACAGTGAAGCAGTTTTGGCCCCAAACAAAGGAAAATTGATTCACCATGCCCCACCACTATCACGGAGGGACGCACTTTGGGAAGCATAGGTTCAGTCCTGAGGACCACATCACCACATAGAGGGAAGCTGCCAGAAAATCCAGTGATACAGACCCAGCAGGAAATTACAAGAGGTTACCCACAAGGAAGAGCCTATACCAGGCCATACCAGAACCATGATTGCAACTGGCAAGTGACAGGGCATTGTTTGGATACTTGTGGGACCTTGTACCTATATGATCAAATTTGACATTAGGGTTGAGTATAGTCTTATTAAGACTTATTAAGCAGTGGGAACAAATGCCCAGTATTCATAACCTGGGGCAGAGAATACTAGAGTCCAGGTGAATTGCCAGAGACTCTTCATTACAGCACCTCAGAGAGTGGAGGCAGCAGGGGAAATATTCCTGTGTGACAGAATACTTGCAGAAAACCCAGGACGAGTGATCTGGCTTACACAGACAGCTACCAGGATCTTCACTACTGCAAAAAGAATATAGCAGAGGGGAACAGATACACTTGTGACCCATAGCAAACACAGGGGCACATCAGAACATGCATCCTAAACTTCTGCAATATTAGAACCAGCCAGCTCACAACAATGCACCCTCTGAGACTATACTCAATTCTAATGTCAAATTTGATCATATAAATAGCTCCTTAGTTTCAATGATAATTGTCAACCCAAAAACCAGCATTGTACCTCCAGCCCATTTAAAGGGTTAGTTGGAATCAATTTTCCCATCTTTCCTAGCTCTCAATTATACCTGCTTCTCTTATCCCCTACTCATTCTCTTGCACTATCCACTACTACCTAAAATCACACCAATTCATCTGTTTCTCCTTTCTACATTAGAGTAAATTACCCATTTATAGCCCCCTCCCCCTCTCTCTTTCCTTCTTTTTCTCTCTCCCACTTGCACAAACTTTCCTTCTCCCTCCTTTTTAGCACTTGCTTAAGGTTATAGTAAGTTTACTAAATTTAGGTACTAACTTTTGACTTGTTTCAGAACTTTATTATGTTTATACCTGATTTTCAGGAACTGCAGAGAACAATTGCAATAAGTTTTTGTTCTTACAAGCTTGGATTTTTGTTCTTACCTGTATGATGCTTGGCTCAGAGTGATTACTAAATAGTGCTCAGTGGTATCTCTTAATATGGAGCTGATATTGGGATCATCAGATATTATACACTGAATTAAAATATCAAGGCCTGAAAATCTACCCAATCCAGGGCTCTTAAGGAAAAGAAGCTTACATAGTAGTTTTTCACTTAAAAGAAGTCAGAACTATACTGATAGATGGGTGGACACACAAGCAATGTGAAAAAGCAAGGGAACAGACCATCCCAAACAACCCATAATACTTCAACAACAGATTTCACTGATACCACAATGGAGGGAATTTCAGAGATGGAATCTGGAAAATTCATAGGTAAACTCTTGTATAGATAAATGACAATGTAAGGAGTAAATTCAGATAAAATGAATGAAAATGAAGAGAAATGGCTCTTTTAAAAATGAATTAATTTATTTTAATTGGTATATATGACAGTATAATGCATTTTGATTCATTGTACATAATTACAGCACAACATTTCATTTCAGTGGTTGTACACGATGTAGCATCACACCATAGGTGCAGGCATACATGTACCTAGGGTAATGATGTCCATCTCATTCTACCATAAGCAGATAGAGATTCTACAAAAAAATCTAATGGAAATCTTCAACATGAAGGAATCAATAAATCAAATTAAAAATTAAATGAAAACTTTACCCCTAGATTAGATCACTTTGAGGACAGATTTTTCAGGTCTTGAAGACAAAGTATATAATCTTGAAAATAACATTGACCATAGAGAAAAGATGTTAAGGGATCATGAATAGAATATTCAAGAAATCTGGGATAACATTAAAAGCCAAAAAATTTAAGATTCATTGGGATAGATGAAGTCTCTAAGACAGAAACTAAAGGAATGCACACACTTTTCAATGAAATAATATCAGAAAAAATTTTCAAACCTGAAGAATGAAATGGAACTTCAAATACAAGAGGCATATACAACTCCAAATATAAAAAATAACAACAGATTGATTCCAATGTACATTATAATCAAAATGCCTAACATACAGAATTAGGATAGACTTTTAAATCCATAAAAGATAAAATCCATACTGCTTTCCAAATTGGCCGCACCCGTTTGCAGTCCCACCAGCAGTGTACAAGAGTACCCTTTTCCCCACATCCTCGCCAGCACTCGTTGTTGTTTGACTTCATCATGGCTGCCAATCTTACTGGGGTGAGGTGGTATCTTAGGGTGGTTTTGATTTGCATTTCCTTGACTGCTAGAGATGGTGAGCATTTTTTCATGTACTTGTTGATTGATTGTATGTCCTCTTCTGTGAAGTGTTTGTTCATGTCCTTGGCCCATTTGTTGATTGGCAGGGAAATGGATGGCACTAGAGCAGATTATGCTTAGTGAAGCTAGCCAATCCCTAAAAAACAAATACCAAATGTCTTCTTTGATATAATGAGAGCAACTAAGAACAGAACAGGGAGGAAGAGCAGGAAGAAAAGATTAACATTAAACAGAGACATGAGGCGGAGGGAAAGGGAGAAAAAAAGGGAAATCACATGGAAATGGAGGGAGACCCTCATTGTTATACAAATTACATATAAGAGGTTATGAGGGGAATGGGATAACAAACATGGAGGGAAATGAATTACAGTAGATGGGGTAGAGAGAGAAGATGGGAGGGGAGGGGAGGGGGGATAGTAGAGGATAGGAAAGGTAGCAGAATACAACAGTCACTAATATGGCAGTATGTAAAAATGTGATGTGTAACCGATGTGATTCTGCAATCTGTATTTGGGGTAAAAATGGGAGTTCATAACCCACTTGATTCTAATGTATGAAATATGATTTGTCAAGAGCTTTGTAATGTTGTGAACATCCAATTAAAAAAAAGATAAAATCCATAAGAGAAAAATGACTGATCACATTGTAGTAAACCAATTCATATTTCAGCTGATTTCTCAACCCAGACCCTAAAATCCAAAAAGGCTCTGCATAATATATATCAAGCTCTAAAAGATAATGGATGCCAACCAAGAATACTATACCCAGAAAAATGAAGTTTAAAAATTGAAGATAAAATAAAAACCTTCCATGATAGACAAAAGCTAAAATAATTCATAACCAGAAAGCCCGCACTACAAAGCATACTCATTAAATATTTTATGAAGAAGTAAAAAATATAAATGAAAACTAACATAGTGAGGCATTACACTGGAAGAACAGCCAATCAAAGGAAAATCAAATACAAATGAAATATTAAGAATAAATTAAAATGCCAGGAAATAAAAATTATCTTTTAATAATAACATGAATGTAAATGGTCCAAACTCTTCAATCAAAAGATGTAGGTTGGCAGATCAGATTAAAATATAAAACAGAACAGTATGCTCTCTACAAGAAACTCACCTCACAGGCAAAGACATCCACATATTGAAGATGAAAGGATGGGGGAAAAAATACCACTCACATGGATCTTGTAAACATAGCAGAGGTTACATTCTCATGTTAGATAAAGTGGAATTCAAGCCAAAATTAACCAGAAGAGACAAAGAAGAACATTTCATATTGCATAAGGGAATAATACAATAATACTGAGGGACTTTAACATGCCTCTCTCATCACTGGATAGATCATCCAAAGTAAAACTAAGCAAAGATTCTATAAAACTAAAAAATATAATCAATAATTTGGGCCTAACAGACATCTTTAGAATACTTCATCCATTTATGACTAAATTCACTTTCATGTTTCATGATTCGAATATTTTCTAAAATAGATAATATTTTAGGTCACAAAGAAACTCTTAGCAAACACCAAAAAATAGAGAGAACATCTTGCATTCTATCAGATCATAATGCAATGAAATCAGAAATCAATGAGAAGACTAATAAAGATTAAATAATAAAATAATATACTCTAAATGATAAATGGATAGCAGAAGAAATAAGAGGAGAAATAAAGATGTACTTAGAGGTGAACGAGAACAGTGATATAACATCAATATCTCTGGGACACTTATGAAGGTGATTATAAAAGGAAAATTCATAGCATTGAGCCCATGCATTAAAGGAATGGAAAGAAACCAAATAACTAACACTACAGTTCAAAGTCTTATAAAAAGAACCAACTGACACCCAAATCAGTGGAAACAATTAAATCAGAGTTGAAATCAATGAAGTTGAGATTAAAAAATAATTCAAAAAATCGAGGCTGGGGTTGTAGTTCAGAAGTAGAGTGCTTGCCTATCATGTGTGAGGCACTGGGTTCAATCCTCAGCACACATAAAAATAAAATAAAAGGTATTGTGTTTACCTAAAAAATAAATATTTAAAAAAATTAAATATTAAAAAATAATTTAAAAAATCAATGAAACAATGTGTTGGTTTTTTGAAAGAACAAACAAAATTAATAAACTCTTACTCAAACTAATTAAAAGAAAGAGAAAAGCTCAAATTATCAAAATCTGAGATGAAAAAGTAAATATCATCACCACTACTGAAATCCAAAGGATCACCAGAAACTATTTTGAAAATTTATACTCCAATAAACTAGAAAACTTTGATGATATGGACAAAGTCCTAGAGACATATGACCTACCCAAACTAAAGCAAGAGGACAGAAAAAAGCATATACAGATCAATTTCTATTAATGAAGTTGAAGCAGCCATTAAAAGCCTTCCAATAAAGAAAAAGCCCAGGATTGGATGGATTCTCAGCTGAGTTCTACCAAACTTTTAAAGAACAACTAACACCAATCCTACTCAAATTATTACATGAAATAGAAAAGAACGAAATTCTGCCAAACTCATTCTATGGAACCAATATGACCCTGATTCAAAAACAAGACAAAGACACATCAAGGAAAGAAAACTTCAGACCAATTTCCTGATGAATATAGATGAAAAAAATTCTTAATAAAATTAAACAGTGGAATAAATCTGAACTAACTTTCCTGTGTACGTATATAAAGATACGACAGTGAATCTCACTATCATGTATATCCACAAGACATGAATTTAAAAAAAACCCAACAACTAGAAGTAAATAGCAGAAAGATCAATAGAGTAGAGAGAGGGAAAGGGGGGTGGGAGGAAGGGAGGGGAAGGGAAATGCTGGGGACTGGAATACAGCAAATTATATTTTATGCTTTTATAATTATGCCATAGTATATTCTATTCTCATGTATAACTAAAAAGAACCAATATAAAAGCGGGGCTGGGAATACATCTCAGTGGAAAAGTGTCCCTGGTAAATCCCTAGTACTAACACACACACACACACACACACACACACACACACAGAGAGAGAAAGAGAGAGAGAGAGAGAGAGAGAAAGTACAGGTGAGAAGGGCCCAGAACCTTTAGAAGTGCAATGATGTTTCTCCTTTGTGACTCAAGGCTTACAGTAAGAGAGGAAGTAACAGAGCCACGCTTATTAACTGCCAGGGGCATGGTATAAGAAATCCCAACCTGAAAAGGATGAGATTCTCAGTGGATTTATGTTATTCAAAAATAAAGGTTTGGATAACACTATCAGGTATCTACTTACCAAGGTGACAGCTGCAAATGGAAGAATTTAGGATGAGAAGTGCAAAGGTGGGTGATGAAGTTGTGGCCATAGACCATCTGCAGTGATGGGGATGTATTTCAGACACAAATTTTTGTTTTCTAAGTTTCTCTTCAGAAGGAGAGTATATGAGAACCCTGGAGGATCTGCTCCTGAAACAGGCATGGAGAAGTAGACTTGTGGGGCATAAGGAATTTTAGAAGCCATCCAGTTGTGCCATTCAGATATCTCTTAAAGAGCACTTCCCATAGAGAGCACAGTTAATGACATCCCCTAACTGCCATACTTTTGGATATGCCAAAGGGTACTGCCAACCAAGGACTGAATGGTGGGGTAATAGAGCAGGAACACTTCTGTCTAATGTGAGATTGCTTTATCTGCTACCTTTTCTTGAGGACTATTCTTTTGCCTTAAAGAGAATTTCTCAGACCTGACTGCAGTCTGAAGCTCTTCGTACCAAATTCTGAATCTTCCCTCCTTTATTCCTTTCTTTCACAGGTGTGGAACTTGCATTATTGTTTGAAGGCTCTAAAGCTCTTTACTGCTTCCTATACCTATATTCTTCATAGAAATTTTATAAAGTAAACTTCTTGTACACCAACCCCATCTTTATTTCTGTTTCTGTGATGACCTAAACTGAAACCGTGTGTATCTGCCGGCCTGGATTTAGCCCAAAGCAGACAAGTTTGCACCCTGGATGTTTGCAAAGAAACACATATTTTCCATTTTTAAATTTAGTTATTTCAATGATTTTAAATAAAAATCATAAAGGTAATATTCTTTCAAGTTAAAAATGTTCTAAAACAGGAAGAAATGGTAGTTTGGCATAATTATTACACATTCTCATGATACATTGCAAAGAAATGTGCTTCTTGGGGTAGCATTGTAAAGGAAATTAGAGACACATTAAGGTTAACTAGGTCAGATGGTTAAAAAGTTATGATGCTAATTATTCCTTATATTTATTTAGATAAGGGATTTATATGGAAAAATGAAAAGATCCACATTAAGAATTTCATAGTTTACTAAAAACAAGGAAAGTGAATTGCTAGTATTCTTAACTAGCAATTAAGTATTTTTTTTCATCTTAAACACATAGTTTGTGTACTTTGATGAACTAACATATTTTCTTAAGATAAACATGAGGGAATATGGTACTCTGTTTTTTTTTTTTTAATTTTTACAACAGAATCTCCTATTTGCTTTTATGCAGCATACCTAAGGGTAGGAAGAATGTCCACTTATTCCTGTGCAAGTCTGTGTGGAGGGCAATTCTTCCCTTTCATCTGTCTATATCTTCTCTCACCTAGAGCATCAAGTGACTCCGCTTCCCCATTGTATGGTCCCTTCATCTTTGAAAATGCATGTTAAAGATAGAAACAAAAGGGAGGGAAAGTATGGGAGGGGGCAAGGGGTGTAAAAATGATGGTGGAATGAGATGGACATCATTACCCTCAGTACATATATGAGGACATGAATAGTGTGTATATACTTTGTGTACAACCAGAGATATGAAAAATTGTGCTCTAAATGTGTAATATGAATTTTAATGCATTCTGCTGTCATATATAACAAATTAGAATTTAAAAAGATAGAAAACTTCAGACCCATGAGAATTTTCATTTTTTTCATTGATCATAACTTCAGAGATGGTCAACTCTGAAACTTTATTTCATCTACTATGGGTTATTGAAAATAACTGCATCTTAACCGAAGGGTTTAGAAACTTCAATGAAAAACTTCAAAGTATTCACTGCCACTTGATAGGGTATATGATAGTAGCTTCTTGTTGTTCTTCTGCCTTCAGGACACATTGGATGTGTCCATAGAGCTTCACCAGAATATAACAAATATAGAGTGCATAGGAATATTTTTCCCCACACTTTTTCTTCTCATAACTTTCTACCTTTAATGAAAAATCCACTATACTCTTTCTATATAAACAGGCTTAAAACAATTAAATGATTTACCTAGATGAAAAAATAAGTGAAGTGTATAATTTTTTACAAGTAACCTGCAAAGTAAAAGAGATAAGAGACTATAATTAGTATAGAGAAAGAAACTACTTTAGCAATTGAAAGCTAATAATTTAGTTAACCAGAAAGAAGGAGTGAGGAAGAATGATAGATTAGATTGAACAAAACAGTTACACAGATACTATATCCTAAGATGATAAGGATCAGTTTGCAGTTTAGACACATATTTGTAAAAGTTATAAACTAGATATAGAGAATTAGTTCAGTTATTATACTTTTCTAGGCACTAGTCATGAAAATTTGAATTTAATGTTTCTAGTTTGGGTAGATAATGTGATGGTTAATTTTACTTATCAACTTGTCTGGGCCATAGGGTGCCAATTTATTTGATTAAATATTATTTCTATGCATATTTATGAGGATGTTTCTGGATGAGATTAATATTTGAACTAGTAGACTAACAAAAACTGATTGCTGTCTCTATTTCGGGTGGGCCTCAAACAACCCACTGGAGGCCTGAAGAGAATCAAAAGAACTCTATCTTTGACCCTGGCTCTCCTTAGGCTGTAACATTGATCTTTTTCCTGCCTTTGGATTTAGACTTGGAATGGAACGTATATTTTTGGCTTTCCTCTTTTTAAAGTCTTTGGATTTATACTAGAACCATACTATCAACTTTCCTGCTCTGGACTTGTCAGCATCCAAAATTGCATGGGTATTCTTATAATAAATCTCTATCAATATCTCAACTTCTACATATATATTTATATTTGTATCTTTATCAGTCTATACATATCTGTTGATTCTGTTTCTCCCAAGGACCATCTAATATAGGTTTTGATACCAAGAAGTGGAGTATTACTGTGATAAATACTTAAAAAGGTGGCCATGACTTTGGAACTGGGTAAGAGGTAGAGGCTGAAAGAATTTTCAGGTGCATGATATAAAAGTGAGGATTGCTATGAAGGGATTATGAAGGGATTCTGATGAGGGCTCAGAAAGAGAAGAGAAGCTCTGTAGAGAAAGTGTCCATCTTAGAGAATGTTTAAATAATCATGAACAGATGTTGGTAGAAATATGGTTGGTAAATGTCCTTTTGGTGATATCTCTGATAGAAATGAGGAACACACTATTAGACAATGGAGAAAAGGTGATTTTGGATATAAACTGGTAAGGAATTTGGCTGAAATTTGTTCTAGTATTTTGTGGAAGGTAGAGTTTGTGAGTGATGAATTGGATATTTAGCTGAGGAAATTGCTAAGCAAAGTGTTGAAAGATTGGCTTGGTTCCTCCTGACTGAATAAGATAAAGTATGGGAAGAGTGAAATGGACTGAAAAAGGAATTGCTAAGGAAAAAGAAACTGAAACTCAGAGTCCTGGAAAATTCTTGGCCTGTTCATATCACAAAAAACAAGAAAGTCTACAGATATGGTCAAACAAATATTTAATAAGGAAATGAGTGTGAGTGTGAATTGTGGCCCTAATGAGCTACTCCTGCAGAAACACTGCAGGCTTAACAGAAGGGAACAGAGTTTGGATAAAATGGAGGAAGGCTGTCAGACCTTTCAGTCCTATCAGACCAGACCTTAGAGCTACCTGGTTATGAGCATGCACAATTCTTCAAGACAAATAATGACCCTGGAACTGATGTGGAGATCATCAAGGTTGTCTCTTCAGTGTTAAAGTAGGGTTGGGGGCATAACAGGTATTTCAACAGGCCAGGCAGCAGCTGCCTGTAGCCTTGAGATTCACAGAGGTAGGGCCACTGCTTCAATGGGGTCTTAAAGATGGGACTTCCATCCTAGTAGATCCTGAAGGTGGAACATCAAAATAAAGAGGATTATTTTTGAGATTTAAGATCTAATGGTATTCATCTGGTTAGGTTTGAGGCTTGCTTGGGACCCTTCATCCCTTTCTGTTTTCTGATCTCCCTTTTGGAATGGGAACATCTATTCTATGCCTGTCTCAACATTGTATTTTGGAGCTACACCTGGTTTCATGGGTTCACAGCTGGAGAGGAATTTCACCTCAGGATGAATTTTACTTCAAGTCTTACCCAGAACTGATACAAATAACATTAAGACCAGACTTTGGACTGTAGATTTTTTGAGTTGATGGTGAATGAGCTAAAATTTTGGAGGATGTTGGAACAAAATAAGTGTGTTTTTCATACAAAAGATATGAATTAGGGGTGATGTCATGAAGTATAAGTATGTATCTCCCCAAGCTCTAACCCCCAATATGATGTTATTTGAAGGTAGGTCCTAAGGAAGGCTATTAGATTTAGATGAGGTCCTGTGGGCAGGATCCCCAAGAGGGGATTCTTTATAAGAAGAGAGAGGCCAGAGCTTTCTCTTTCCACCATTTGAGGACACAGTGAGAAGGTGCTCATCTGTAAGCTAAGAGGAGGGTCTTCACCAGGAAAGAAAGAAAAGAAATGAACTGGAGAAAGTTTTAACATTGTGTTTCCATTCTCCCTCAGCTCTGAGAAAAAAAAAATGCCTATTGTTTAAGCCATGTGATCTATGTCATTTTGTTGTAACATCCCAAGCAGGTTACCAGAGATAATGAGAAAGCAGATGCAGGTATTACTTTGAAGTGACTAAAAAAATTAAGGATGGTGGTATAATTTTTCAGTAAAGGGATTATTGGAAAAAGGAAGAAAAGGAAAGGAGGTAATTGAAGGACATGATGATTACTACTTTGGGGCATACTGGAGTGGAATGTCTGTGGAGTTGAAGGAGATGTTTGACATATAGGTGGGTAAAAGAATTTGGAACAGAGGAAAGTTATTTACAACAGAGGTGGAAATTTCAGAAATTTAACTCACAATGGAAAATCATGAATATGGTAGAAGAAAATAACATTATAAGGGGACCGAATTTCCAAATGGAAAAAAAAAAATCATTGATATGTAGCATTTCGAGTAATCAAAGTATTTTTCAGGTTTATCTCAGAAGCTGTGGCCTGGAAGAGACTATTCCAATGTGTCTAGTCCATCATCATCTTGCCTTTGGGAAACAAGACTCATTATAGTCAGATGGATTGTTTTATTCACTTATGACCCACTGGAGAGAACCTAGGAAACTGTGAGTCTAATGATTTTCCTACCCATTTTCTCTTTATTCCAAATTTGATATGATTTAAGACTCCCATTGGTAAGATCATTTAAAATGTGGGGGTTACAGAAAAATATTTCTTTTAATTATTCTCTTGTCATCTCAATAATCAGCAAAAATTTTCTGTATAGGCAAATATATTGCCTGCTAAATTTAGATCTTTCTCATGCTTAACTTTAGCAGATCATCTCATTGCAGTATTTCTCTTTCTAAGCAGCTGTGGAGAACAATTCTCCTAGGCAATGTCCATAAGAATAGAGTTGCCTAAATTTCACTATGGCTACAAAGAAAAATTTTCATAAAAAGTGTTCAGAAATTATTAAAATGTTCTCATATCATATCACTTGGATCATGGGTCGTTGACTAACCATAAAGAAAACCTATTCTTATCATTTTACCATTCCGATTTGGACTAATCAAACATGTCCTTCTTACTGTAGAGACTAAAATAAATTAAATTTAAGATCTGGGAAGGAAGTACTTGATAGACTGTAGTCTTATCCTTCTAGGTGAGGAAATGGGTGCCAAATATGTAACTAACTGCTTGAAAGCCCCTTAAGGTATTTACTGGATACATACTGCCAACTCAGTATTCGTTTCATTGGCATCTACAACCTTTATTCAATTTTGTTCTTGCAACATGTAATTTTCAAAAGTCTGGAAAATTAGATAAATATTTAAACCAATATAATCCTGTTGGAATCAATTTCTATAGGAAGTCCCAGGTGATGATTTACATGCATGTCTATATCAGTATACATTTTCCCCAAAGCAGAGTCTGAGAATAGGGCCTGATTGCATGTAATTTACAGGGGAAATGATTCAAGGAAGCATGAGTGAAGGCTGGTGAGATTGAGAGGACAGAAAGAAAAACCTGTTTTATGGTACAGCTTTAAGGTTACTGTCTTGAGGAATGAGGGTTTCACTCTACTAGGCTATCTTGGAAGCATGTTGGAGGTTTATTCAAATCAACCATCCAGAAAAGCAGATGGCTCTCATACCCATTGGGACATGGTATCCAACATTCTATGTTTCTGGGATGAAATTTGGTGAGGCTCTGGGATATAGAACGCTACAGGTATGAATTCAAATGCTGGCCTTTTTATTTACCAGTTGTGTTTATTATTATTTATTAGCATTTTGAAGGCATATACTCATTTTCACCATTTCAATATTATTTAATTAAATTGCTATGAAAAACTCATGTTAAAACATGGCTTTAGCCAGGCGCAGTGGCACATGCCTGTAATCCCAGTGGTTCAGGAGGCTGAGGCATGAGGATCGAGAGTTCAAAGCCAGCTTCAGCAAAAGCGAGGTGCTAAGTAACTCAGTGAGACCCTATCTCTAGATAAAAAATATAAAATAGGGTTGGGGATGTGACTCAGTGGCCAAGTGCCCATGAGTTCAATCCCCAGTACCAAAACAAAACAAAACAACAACAAAAAACCACCAACAAAAGAAACATGGCTTTACACTATGGTTTATTTTCTCCTAAGTAGAATTTAGTAAATGACAAAAATTTATTTTGTGTATTTTCAAGTACTTAAAACTTCAGTGGCAGACTGCTTGTCTCAGTCTGTCTGGACTGCTAAAACACAATAGCATCACTTTGTGGATTATAAGCAACAGAAATTTATTTCTCACAGTGCTAGAGACTGGAAAGTCCATGATCAAACCACTGGCAGATTAAAATAGTGTTCCTCTCTAAGATATCTTTTTTAAGGACACTAACCTTATTCTTGAAAGTTCTTCCCTTATGACTTAATCAGCTCCCAAAGATCACACCTTCTAAACTAACACACTGGGGAACAGAAGTACATCACACAGATTTGGGGAGAAAGCAAATATTCAGTCAATATCCAGCTTAGCCTCTTTATAACACTGTCATATGTCTAAACTACATAAACCCATGGGTGTGTTATAGTGAGATTCCTGAATACATCAAGAAAAAAGAAAGAATGAGTAGCATTGAAATTATTTTTCAGGGTTTGGCATATGTATAACTATGTTAAGAAAGTGGGAAAGAAGTTAGTTTTAATAGAATGTCAGTGGTTCAATTTTCATGAATAATAGGAATATAGGATGTATATGATGGGCAACTGAGAGGCTTAGAAATTGCCATCAGACAGGAATGTTGCTTTTGAAATTGATCCTTATTATGTGAGTACTTGTGCCCTGAGAAAAATGACATATCTATGTAATCCCCAGGGACCCTTCATAATGTATTCCAAGCTTATATTTGAATGAGATCAGAGAACTCCAGTTGTTACCAAGGAGAAAAGCCTTAAGTATAATAGATTAAATAATTAAAATAGTAATGGATTTGCTCTTATGTCTTCATGGGGAAATTTTTAGAAATAAGATACACCCTAGGAAGATGCCAGAATTTGTTGCTAAGTTGTTCTGAATTTCTTGATGGTATAATGATGATAATCTTCATTTTAAAAAAATATACCCCTGACTATGATATGCTATTTGGAAATATTTTTAAAGTTGAAAATTTAATCTGGCTTTGAAAAGTTTGAATTGCCAAATTCTCTACTGAAACAATCTTGTTTTTCAGTTTGGAACACTTTGTGGCTGACAAGAATATACTGACATTTCCTTCATGAAAAATGAGTAATTGAAAAATTTATAGCTCATAGTAAGAAAGATGGTGTCTTTGTAAAAGGATAAAACTTTTTTTTCCTCACCCAGTTATAATGGAAAATTACTAATATTTGAGCAGTGTACAAAGCTCCTATCTCTTAATTGAAAGTGGTATGATATATATAACAGCTTTAAAGAACAGTTTAATCTGGAGGGAAAAGATTGGTCCAGATAATTAGTCAAAATTCCCAAAACTTCTGCATTTTAGAACATAAAGGGGAAAAGGAGGGAGGAGATTTGATAATTATTTACAAGATACTTATAAGAAAAGGACAGCAAAGGGCTGTTTTTGACTGTCCATAGCTTATGCTTCTTCACCTGTTGGTGTCCATAGATTTTTGAGATACTGAGAATATTGCTGCTTTTTCTTACTATTATCCAATTATGAAATATGAGTAAAAAAGGCAATCTAATAAATTTAGAATTATAAAACTTAAAAATATTTTAGGGAAGCATTCTGCTGATCTTGCTAATCATATTTTTAACATGTATTCAGTTTAGAAGATGTTGACCATGATAATGCAAAGATGATACTTGCACAATATATATATTTTAAATTACTATTTTTCCCAATAGTATTGACAGACTGGATTTCACTCATTTATATATTTTTACTTAATTCACTTTTTCAGTCTAAGACTTTTCAATGAGAATTTGGATTCTTAGAATTGCATTTCATGGCTACTGTAACTAATGATGAAAATGGTTTTATGCAGAACTCTAAAAAATCACTTTGATAAGGGAAATGATACAATGCAGAGTGTATCATGAAGTAAAGTATTAGGTAATTTTAAAAAGAAATTAAGTAGAGATTAGAAGATTCTTCTGTAGAAACTCATCAGAGTAGTTTTATAATCTAGATGTATGAGGCAAAATGAAAGAAAGAGCTTCTTGAGAGTTCATTATTTTATGAATAATCAGTTTTAAGATTGGAAGATGTTCATTATTAAATTATTCAAATTAAAAATGACATTTTTTCTTTTGTCTAAAGAGAATACACCCAGTTGAAAAACATGGACAAACATTGGGGAGCTCAGATTATGCATATAAAAATCCTGGTTGAGAACTTGTAAGTGCTTAACCTATTTACTTAGCTTTGCTGATAATTAGCTTACTTTATATATGTATGACACTATTTTTAAAAAGTGTTAAATTAACCCCATCATTCAGTTTTAAAGTTATTCAATCCTTAGAGGCTCAAGAGAATGTGAATTTCATACCTAATAAGGAAAAAAAAAGAGAGAGATCTTGAATAGAACCCCCATGGTGTTGGATTCCTTATGTCAAATGCTATGTGTTTTGTCTTATGGATCTTTGTAGGCTAGTGTTTTTAAGTAGACCAGCTTCATTCTAAATACACTATCAAAGTTTTCTGGTTTGAATTATTTCTGACAAGTTAATTTATGATATCTTCTAAAGTGGAATTTAAAGTAAAAGTCTGAGATACATAAAGTATAAATAGGCAAAGCAAAAGCAATGTAATAAAGAAAGCAGTCCCCTCTGATTTAATCTAACATGATGTGATTTTATAAGGCAGGCATGTTGAATTTTCTAACAGGAATGAAAATGTATGAACCATACTTCTTCTAGGTAGTGAGTTCTTGGTTCCCTTAGGTGATTCATTCCTATTCAGTAAAATAGATGTCTTCAGTGTTCTGAGTAATCAGTTTATCTCTAGAGAGAGCACAAAGCATTCTGGGGCATTATTTTTCAGTAGTATAGAGTTATCATTAATAATCCAAAGAATAATGGACCTTTTATTCAAAGGAATTTTGGGAACTTCTATCATTCAGTATGATAGCTTTCCTTGAGGCATTCTGTGATCAGTCATTTACTTTTGTTAGAGAGTTAGTAAAATTCATAATTCAAATAACATATGCAAATATAATGCTATCTCATTTCAGGTTTATCTTATGTTATACTGAAACAAAAAAACTTGTAAGGCTTCCTTCTAACTTCAATAGCTAGATCACTGACATGTAATTCCTTTCAGTTGTTTTATCTTTTCTTAAAATACTGACTTTTTAAATGAAATGAATGGTATTTTAAAATGTCATCTTCGAAATTAGTCTTTGAATAGACAAAAATATATACATAAACACATGCTATTTTAAATGGTCTTGTATTTCATATGGTAAATTGGTTGAAAAACTCAAAATGTTCTAAATATATCCATAACTTCAATATATTTTTCAAATTTGCATGTACATTTGAAACATAATAAACATGAGTGCTAAAACCACCACTCTGAAAGACATTTTTGAAAGGACATGAAATAGTAGGTTTATAGCTAGCCACCCTTTTCTCTTCTTTTATTAAATTTACTTATTTTTTATTGTTTCTTTTTAGTTGTACATGACACTAGAATTCACCAGGACATAATTATACAAGCATGGAATATATCTTGTTCTAATTCAGACCCCAGGACCTCTTCTTCCCCTCTCCTCTCCCGCAGTCTCTTTTATCTCTTCCTCTTCCTCCTTTTTGAAGGGGCATCTTTAAAATTCCCTTTTCAAATTTCTCAAGTTGTATTAGTGTCTAGTGCAAAAGTCTTATTGCTCCTAAATGATATGGAAAAATGAGGTATATGGTTTAATTGACTCTCTTAATTAACCATTATGAAACATGGTTTTAGTTCTTAAAAGAACTGGAATATAAAAAATACAAATAACACAGTAATAATTCTATACAAGATTTAATTTATGTTTTGTTTCCTGAAGGCACTTAGGATCAAACAATCCCTTAGGTTTATTATGAGGAATGACAATTATGTGTGTTTCATATCTCAGAAAAATATGCTCACTATCTGTACTTTGCAGTTGTCTGGATTCTAGATATGTGTAGTTTTAATGTGTAAATACATCTTTCTGTGACTTTTGAGGATTTTCTTTTAATATGTGTATGCTTTTTTTTTTCTTTTCCTCTTTATCACAGGTTTAGTCTTGGATGGTAAAGCTGTCCTGTGTTTTACTGAGCTATAAAAATTCTTGCACACTGATCATAGAACCACAAAACCATCAGTGGATTTATCAGATTGACTAATCTATAACCTTGTAGTTTATTGGGCAATAAAGCAGCATCAGGATATGTTGTACTTGCACTTTTTTTATTTTGGAAAAAAACCTGGGTTGGTTGTATTAGTGTCTAGTGCCGTGCTTTCTCTTTGAGAATTCCTTATGAGTGTTTGTTAGGAATGGAATGACATATATTTAATTCAACATTTAGGGAACTCTCTTATAAATCTTCCATCTCCTAGTATTGAAATGAGAATGGCAGTACTCTGATGGCCAATAATTGTAATCAGGTCGCAACTTAATTGTGTTCTTACATTTGAAGGAAAGTTTCAATTCATGATAGCCCCTTGGTATGTCATGGTGGACCATTTCTACCTGTGCTTTAAGGAAGTAGACAGTTTATAGATATATAGGTTATCTATCAAGTCTCTATATTACATGTTAATTTCACATTTGTAGTGAAATGAATTCTAATAGAGTTATAGTATCAGTAGAGCAGAACTGAATAAACCTAATACAGATAGCATAGCTGCCAGCAAAATTGTACTTACTCTGATTACCCATGGTAAATGAAACAGAAGGTGCTTATTAGATAAATGCTATTTTGATTAAATTTCTATTTTCTTCCTGAAAGCATTTATAAAGCCTGTCTCTTTGAGGCTGTTTTAAATTTTCTTCTCAAACTTGAATTTCTTGAGCACTACCTTTGCAGACACTGAAATACTCTCCTGAAGAATCCAGGAGGAATAGTTGAAACTGTAGCAGGTAGAGTTTTATTCTATAGAAAGATTTGTAAAAGCTCAGATTTTATACACAATAGTTCATTTGACTTCAGGAATAAAATATGGTGCCCTGCTGGTTGTTGTAATGCAGACAAAATGTAACAATGCATAAATCTAAAGTTAGAAAATCGGCAGTTTTTTATCTACTATATGCTGGTTAAAATAAATTCCCCAAAGCAGATATGAGAGTTCTTATATTACTTCATCCATAGAAAACTCCTCCTTTCTACTTGTCCTTTCAGGCAGCAGAATAAAAATGTAGTTTGGAATTTGGAGCCCCACTCCACAGTATGTAGATCATAGCCAACTTTTTCTTCTATCAGATGCCGTGTCTCTGATTTAATATCCAGCTCCTTGATCCATTTTGAGTTAACTTTTGTGCATGGCGAGAGAAAGGGATTCAGTTTCATTTTGATGCAAATGGATTTCCAGTTTTCCCAGCACCATTTGTTGAAGATGCTATCCTTCCTCCATTGCATGCTTTTAGCCCCTTTATCAAATATAAGATAGTTGTAGTTTTGTGGATTGGTTACTGTGTCCTCTATTCTGTACCATTGTTCCACCCGCCTGTTTTGGTACCAGTACCATGCTGTTTTTGTTACTATTGCTCTGTAGTATAGTTTGAAGTCTGGTATCGCTATACCCCCTGATTCACACTTCCTACTTAGCATTGTTTTTGCTATTCTGGGTCTTTTATTTTTCCATATGAATTTCATGATTGTTTTATCTATTTCTGCAAGAAATGCTGTTGGGATTTTGATTGGCATTGCATTGAACTTATAGAGAACTTTTGGTAATATCGCCATTTTGATGATATTAGTTCTGCCTATCCATGAACAGGGTATATTTTTCCATCTTCTAAGATCTTCTTCTACATCTCTCTTTAGGGTTCTGTAGTTTTCATTGTATAGGTCTTTCACCTCTTTTGTTAGGTTGATTCCCAAATATTTTATTTTTTGGGGGGATATTGTGAATGGAGTAGTTGTCCTCAATAGGACACCCATAGTGCAAGAGTTAACAACTAGAATCAACAAATGGGACTTACTCAAACTAAAAAGTTTTTTTCTCAGCAAAAGAAACAATAAGAGAGGTAAACAGGGAGCCTACATCCTGGGAACAAATTTTTACTCCTCACACTTCAGATAGAGCCCTAATATCCAGAGTATACAAAGAACTCAAAAAATTAGACAATAAGATAACAAATAACCCAATCAACAAATGGGCCAAGGACCTGAACAGACACTTCTCAGAGGAGGACATACAATCAATCAACAAGTACATGAAAAAATGCTCACCATCGCTAGCAGTCAGAGAAATGCAAATCAAAACCACCCTAAGATACCATCTCACTCCAGTAAGATTGGCAGCCATTATGAAGTCCAACAACAACAAGTGCTGGAGAGGATGTGGGGAAAAGGGTACACTTGTTCATTGTTGGTGGGACTGCAAATTGGTGCAGCCAATTTGGAAAGCAGTATGGAGATTTCTTGGAAAGCTGGGAATGGAACCACCATTTGACCCAGCTATTCCCCTTCTCCGTCTATTCCCTAAAGACCTAATAAGAGCATGCTACAGGGACACTGCTACATCGATGTTCATAGCAGCACAATTCACGATAGCAAGATTGTGGAACCAATCTAGATGCCCTTCAATAGATGAATGGATAAAAAATGTGGCATTATACACAATGGAGTATTACTCTGCATTAAAAAATGACAAAATCATAGAATTTGGAGGGAAATGGATGGCATTAGAGCAGATTATGCTAAGTGAAGCTAGCCAATCCTTAAAAAACAAATGCCAGGGGATCCAACATGGCCGCCGGCGAGGAAGCAGCGATTCCAATGTCTCCACATTAACGGGATCAGAAAGACCCATTGGAACAGCGGCAGTCTACCTACTGAGGAACTTCTAGCAAAATTCCGTGAAGAGGGGACCTGCCGGGAATTGGTAGGTTTATTAGAAGTGTCAGTTTGTCCCAGACAAGTGGATCTTGGCCAGCCACGCGGGCGCAGAGGTCAAGTCCCGTAGCCACCAGCCACTTCAGAAAGCGGCCGGAGGCCCCGAGCGGCGCGGCCCGCCCGAACCCGCAGACGGCACCCGCCACCTCGAGAGGCCCCGCTCTCGCTCAGTGAACAGCCACTCCACCCGCCCGGATCTTAGCCACGCAGCCGCAGCTGCCCGGCTCTACCGGCAGCCCGGCGCAGTGAGAAGTGTCCCCGCCTGGCCCAGCAGATAGCCAGTACCCTCCCGGCTCTACTACCAGCCCCGCCCACCTGGCGAACGGCTCCCCCCCCCCAGACAGCGTGAAGGGAATCTAACCAACCCTTTACGAAATAGCGAACTGGGAACTAAAACCAGAGATTGTGTCAGACCAGAGACAAGCCAGTCCCACCCCTCCCTTTGGACACTCCGGCAAGGAGCCAGGGGCCCGCCATAGCAGTGAGGGGAAGTCACCAAAGTTCGGCCAAAGAGATTCCTTCCCAGCGGAATCTACTTTAGCAGGTGTATGACTCCCACCCACATCAGATACAAACAACCGGGAAACTTCAAAATCTCTCCATGGGCGTGACCCTAAGGGCCAAAGGACTCTCGACCCCCAACTCCCCCTACTGCCAGTGACGAGGGCATGACTGTAGGGGCAGAGGGAAGCAGAGAAGACTCCTCACCCCCAAATCCCCCAACCGCAAACTGAGAGGGTGTGACGGTAGGGGCGGAGGGAAACAGAGGACACTCCAGACCCCCAACTCCTCCTACCGCCAGCAGTGTGGTTGTGACTGTAGGGGCTGAGGGAAGTAGAGGGGATCCTAGACCCCCAAGTCCTATTACCACCAGCAGCAACACCAATGGTCTTAGCTGCCAGATTCCGAAGGTGTGCCCACCAAAGGGGTCCGGAAAAATTAAACAATTGACTCCCAGTCTACATCTCCACAGCACTGGGGCGTAGATGAATGACAACGAGAGTGCTCAGTAGTTAGGGAAATAGAGCACTCGGTGGGGCTGAAAGTGTAACCAAATCCTTGGTGAACTGCCTCCGGTGAGCAGGACCTGGCTGGCTGGCAGGAGGATGGGGAGGAGGGGCCATAGAAGTGAAACGGCTCTGGACCAACAGGATTGAGAGACTCCCAGGAACCGCCTTACAGGGATTGCTGTTGACACATTGAGGGCAAAACTCAGCCCGGAGGGCACAGCTTTGCCTATGGGAAGAGAAGAAAATAGATCTCTAAGACCTAATTTTATTTCCTATTTCATTTTAACTTTTTCTATCCCTTTTCCCTCTCTCTCTCCCCTTCCAAGTTTTACGGCTCTTTCCATTCTCCTCTATGCTATCTATCTCCCTCTCCTTCTTTCTTTTCAAGAGCACCTACCTTCCCCTTCCCCCCAACTTTCATCCCAAGCATTACGTCCTTCATTTCACGTAACTGTCTAAATACATGTAGGTGTGCGCCCTTCCCCCGCGCCTGCAAGGTAGCCGGAACTGCAACCCACCAGCAGGTCAGGCCCAGCAACCTGGGAGTGGCAGAGCTGCCCCACGCGCCTGCAAGGTAGGCGCACCTGCTACCAACCAGCAGAACAGGCCCAGCAGCCTGCCGATGTGGTAGGCACAGCGCCCCAATTGGAGGAGGAGCAGAGCCCCTGCCCGCGCTTGCGCGGGAGACTTTGCAACTATACAAGAGTAATACAAATATATAGGGGGAAAATTCAACAACACAACAGTCTCAGTAAGCAGAAAGAAACGCGAACAGTATGAAGAGACAAGGAAAGAAAGGACCACAAGCAATGCAGGTCAACTCAACGTTAGAAGAGGTAATTTCTGCAGCAGATGGAATGTCAGATAAAGAATTCAGGAGATACATGCTTCAGATGATCTGGAGTCTCAAGGAAGACATTAGACAGCAAAATCAGACAATGAAAGATCTCTTCAACAATGAAATACACAAACAAATCCAGGAAGCAAAAGATCAACTATACAGGGAGATAGAAGTTATAAAAAACAAACAAACAGAAATCCTAGAAAGGCAGGAAGCAATAAACCAACTTAAAAACTCAATTGAGAATACTACCAACAGAGTAGAACACTTAGAAGATAGAACATCAGACAATGAAGACAAAGTATTTCAACTTGAAAAGAACATAGACAGCTCAGCAAGACAGTTAAGAAACCATGAGCAGAACATCCAAGAGATATGGGATAACATAAAGAGACCAAACTTAAGAGTCATTGGGATACAGGAAGGCATGGAGGTCCATACCAAAGGAATAAACAATCTATTCAATGAAATAATACAAGAAAACTTCCCAGACTTGAAGAATGAGACAGAATCCCAAATCCGAGAAGCCTACAGGACGCCGAATGTGCATAATCATAAGAGATCCACACCTAGACACATTATAATGAAGATGCCCGACATACAGAATAAGGAGAGAATTTTAAAAGCTACAAGAGAAAGGAAACAGATTACATTTAGGGGTAAACCAATCAGGATAACAGCTGATCTCTCAAGCTAAAAGATCCTGGAATAACATATTTCAAACACTGAAAGAAAATGGGTTCCAACCAAGAATTGTGTATCCAGCAAAATTGAGCTTCAAGATGGAAGATGAAATTAAAACCTTCCACGATAAACAAAAGTTAAAAGAATTTGCAGCTAGAAAACCATCTCTCCAAAAAATCCTCAGCAAAACATTACAGGAAGAGGAAATGGAAAATAACAATGAAAACCAACAGTGGGAGGTAGGACAGTAAAGGGGGGAAAATAATCAAAGAGGAAAACAAACCATATTCAGTAACATAAATAAACAAATATGGCTGGAAGGACAACCCATATCTCAATAATAACCCTAAATGTTAATGGCTTAAACTAACCAATTAAGAGACACAGGCTAGTAGAATGGATCACAAAACATGACCCAACAATATGCTGCCTACAGGAGATGCATTTGATAGAAAAAGACATACATAGACTGAAGGTGAAAGGTTGGGAAAAATCATATCACTCATATGGACTTCGGAAACAAGCAGGAGTGTCCATACTCATATCAAATAAAATAGATTTCAAGCCAAAGTTAATCAAAAGGGATAAAGAGGGACACTACATACTGCTCAAGGGAACCATACACCAACAAGACATAACAATCATAACTATATATGCCCCAAACAATGGTGCAGCTATGTTCATCAAACAAACTCTTCTCAAGTTCAAGAGTCTAATAGACCACCATACAATAATCATGGAAGACTTCAACACACCTCTCTCACCACTGGACAGATATTCCAAACAAAAGTTGAATAAGGAAACTATAGAACTCAATGACACAATTAACAACCTAGACTCAATTGACATATATAGAATATACCACCCAACATCAAGCAGTTACACTTTTTTCTCAGCAGCACATGGATCCTTCTCAAAAATAGATCATATATTATGTCACAGGGCAACTCTTAGACAATATAAAGGAGTAGAGATAATACCATGCATCTTATCTGACCATAATGGAATGAAACTGAAAATCAACGATAAAAGAAGGAAGGAAAAATCATGCATCACTTGGAGAATGAACAACATGTTACTGAATGATCAATGGGTTAAAGAAGACATTAAGGAGGAAATTAAAAAATTCTTAGAGATAAATGAAAACACAGACACAACATATCGGAATCTATGGGACACATTGAAAGCAGTTCTAAGAGGAAAATTCATTGCATGGAGTTCATTCCTTAAAAAAAGAAAAATCCAACAAATAAATGATCTCATACTTCATCTCAAAATCCTAGAAAAAGAAGAGCAAAATAACAGCAAAAGAAGTAGAAGGCAAGAAATAATTAAAATCAGAGCTGAAATTAATGAAATCGAAACAAAAGAAACAATTGAAAAAATTGATAAAACTAAAAGTTGGTTCTTTGAAAAAATAAATAAGATCGACAGACCCTTAGCCATGCTAACGAAGAGAAGAAGAGAGAGAATTCAAATTACTAGCATACAGGATGAAAAAGGCAATATCACAACAGACACTTCAGAAATACAGAAGATAATCAGAAATTATTTTGAATCCTTATACTCCAATAAAATAGAAGATAGTGAAGGCATCGATAAATTTCTTAAGTCATACGATCTGCCCAGATTGAGACAGGAGGATATAGACAACCTAAACAGACCAATATCAATTAAGGAAATAGAAGAAACCATCAAAAGATTACCAACTAAGAAAAGCCCAGGACCGGATGGGTATACAGCAGAGTTTTACAACACCTTTAAAGAGGAACTAATACCAATACTTTTCAATCTATTTCAGGAAATAGAAAAAGAGGAAGAACTTCCAAATTCATTCTACGAGGCCAACATCACACTGATTCCTAAACCAGACAAAGATACTTCAAAGAAAGAAAACTACAGACCTATATCTCTAATGAACCTAGACGCAAAAATCCTCAATAAAATTCTGGCGAATCGGATACAAAATCATATAAAAAAAATTGTACACCATCATCAAGTAGGATTCATCCCTGGGATGCAAGGCTGGTTCAATATACGGAAATCAATAAATGTTATTCACCACATCAATAGACTTAAAAATAAGAACCATATGATCATCTCGATAGATGCGGAAAAAGCATTCGACAAAGTACAGCATCCCTTTTTGTTCAAAACTCTCGAAAAAATAGGAATAACAGGAACATACCTCAACATTGTAAAAGCAATCTACGCTAAGCCCCAGGCTAGCATCATTCTGAATGGAGAAAAATTGAAGGCATTCCCTCTAAATTCTGGAACAAGACAGGGATGCCCTCTCTCACCACTTCTGTTCAACATAGTTCTCGAAACACTGGCCAGAGCAATTAGACAGACGAAAGAAATTAAAGGCATAAAAATAGGAAAAGAAGAACTTAAATTATCACTATTTGCAGATGACATGATTCTATACCTAGCAGACCCAAAAGGGTCTACAAAGAAACTATTAGAGCTAATAAATGAATTCAGCAAAGTGGCAGGATATAAAATCAACACGCATAAATCAAAGGCATTCCTGTATATCAGCGACAAACCCTCTGAAATGGAAATGAGGACAACCACTCCATTCACAATATCCTCAAAAACAATAAAATACTTGGGAATCAACCTAACAAAAGAGGTGAAAGACTTATACAATGAAAACTACAGAACCCTAAAGAGAGAAATTGAAGAAGATCTTAGAAGATGGAAAAATATACCCTGTTCATGGATAGGCAGAACTAAAATCATCAAAATGGCGATATTACCAAAAGTTCTCTATAGGTTTAATGCAATGCCAATCAAAATCCCAATGGCATTTCTTGTAGAAATAGAGAAAGCAATCATGAAATTCATATGGAAAAATAAAAGACCCAGAATAGCAAAAACAATGCTAAGCAGGAAGTGTGAATCAGGTGGTATAGCAATACCAGACTTCAAACTATACTACAGAGCAATAGTAACAAAAACAGCATGGTATTGGTACCAAAACAGGCGGGTGGACCAATGGTACAGAATAGAGGACACAGAAACCAACCCACAAAACTACAACTTTCTTATATTTGATAAAGGGGCTAAAAGCATGCAATGGAGGAAGGATAGCATCTTCAACAAATGGTGCTGGGAAAACTGGAAATCCATATGCAACAAAATGAAACTGAATCCCTTTCTCTCGCCATGCACAAAAGTTAACTCAAAATGGATCAAGGAGCTTGCTTGATATCAAATCAGAGACTCTGCGTCTGATAGAAGAAAAAGTTGGCTCCGATCTACATATTGTGGGGTCGGGCTCCAAATTCCTTAATAGGACACCCATAGCACAAGAGTTAATAACAAGAATCAACAAATGGGACTTACTTAAACTAAAAAGTTTTTTCTCAGCAAGAGAAACAATAAGAGAGGTAAATTGGGAGCCTACATCCTGGGAACAAATTTTTACTCCTCACACTTCAGATAGAGCCCTAATATCCAGAGTATACAAAGAACTCAAAAAATTAGACAATAAGATAACAAATAACCCAATCAACAAATGGGCCAAGGACCTAAACAGACACTTCTCAGAGGAGGATATACAATCAATCAACAAGTACATGAAAAAATGCTCACCATCTCTAGCAGTCAGAGAAATGCAAATCAAAACCACCCTAAGATATCATCTCACTCCAGTAAGATTGGCAGCCATTAAGAAGTCAAACAACAAGTGCTGGCGAGGATGTGGGGAAAAGGGTACACTTGTACATTGTTGGTGGGACTGCAAATTGGTGCAACCAGTTTGGAAAGCAGTATGGAGATTTCTTGGAAAGCTGGGAATGGAACCACCATTTGATCCAGCTATTCCCCTTCTGGGTCTATTCCCTAAAGACCTAAAAACAGCATGCTACAGGGACACTGCTACATAGATGTTCATAGCAGTACAATTCACAATAGCAAGACTGTGGAAGCAACCTAGATGCCCTTCAATAGACGAATGGATAAAAAAAATGTGGCATTTATACACAATGGAGTATTACTCTGCATTAAAAAATGACAAAATTATAGAATTTGGAGGGAAATGGATGGCATTAGAGCAGATTATGCTAAGTGAAGCTAGCCAATCCCTAAAAAACAAATGCCAAATGTCCTCTTTGATATAAGGAGAGTAACTAAGAACAGAGTAGGGAAGAAGAGCATGAGAAAATGACTAATATTAAACAGGGATGAGAGGTGGGAGGGACAGGGAGAGAGAAAGGAAATTGCTTGGAAATGGAAGGAGACCCTCAGGGTTATACAAAATTATATACAAGAGGAAGTGAGGGGAAAGGGAAAAATAATACAAGGGGGAGAAATGCATTACAGTAGAGGGGGTAGAGAGAGAAGAGTGGAGGGGAGGGGAGGGGAGGGGGGATAGTAGAGGATAGGAAAGGCAGCAGAATACAACAGACACTAGTATGGCAATATGTAAATCAGTGGAAGTGTAACTGATGTGATTCTGCAATCTGTATACGGGGTAAAAATGGGAGTTCATAACCCACTTGAATCAAGGTGTGAAATATGATATATCAAGAACTATGTAATGTTTTGAACAACCAATAAAAAAATTAAAAAAAAACAAATGCCAAATGACTTCTTTGATATAAGGGGAGTAACTAAGGACAGAGTAGGGACGAAGAGCTTGAGAAGAAGATTAACATTAAACAGGGATGAGAGGTGGGAGGGAAAGGGAGAGAGAAGGGAAACTGCATGGAAATGGAAGGTGATCCTCAGGGTTATACAAAATTACATATAAGAGGAAATGAGGGGTAAGAGAAGAATAATACAAGTGGAAGAAATGATTTACAGTAGAGGGGGTAGAGAGAGAAGAGGAGAGGGGAGGGGAGGGGAGGGGAGGGGGGATAGTAGAGAATAGGATAGACAGCAGAATACATCAGACACTAGAATGGCAATATGTAAATCAATGGAAGTGTAACTGATGTGATACAGCAATCTGTATACGGGGTAAAAATGGGAGTTCATAACCCACTTGAATCAAACTGTGAAATATGATATATTAAGAACTATGTAATGTTTTGAACGACCACAATAAAAAAAATGTAGTTTGGGGAAATGTTAACATTTTCTTCTCTGACACAGAATAGAGACTTTTGGCTTCATTCCTTTGGAAATTAGTAATCAGTCCTAGAGCATTTTTAAATGGTTTAGACATGCCTAATGGTTTAAAATATGTAGACAATTTTTTTTGTGAAAGAATAATAATAAAATCAAAATGAAATGAAATTATGTTCCCACTATCCAACCTAAAATACAGATTCCATCCTTGAAGTATCTTTGGTGTCTTTTATATGCCTCCTTTGGATTTCATCTTCCTCTCCTTCAGAGAAACTGTTAGCCTGAAATTTTGATTTTTTGCTTCCTTATGGCTTCCCATCACCCCTCCCTTCTTTCTTTCCTTTCTTCTACTTTCCATACATCTCGCTAGAGTTCTAAAAAATACTTCTCTATTTCAAGGTAATAATGACATTCTCTGCGTTTATGTGTGTGTGTGTGTATGTGTGTGTGTGTGCGTGTATGCGTGCGCACGTGTGCAAACAAGGGGTGCTTTACCACTGAGCTATCCCAGCCCTTTTTTAAAATTTTGAGACAGGTTGGTGTTGAGGACCACCTTCAACACCAGTTTGAGGGTCAGTTTAAGGCTGACCTCAAATTTGAGATCCTCCTGCCTTAGCATCCTGAGTACTTGAGATTACAGGCCTGAGTCATCATGCCTGGTTCTCTGTATTTTAAACAGATGTTTTACTGCCTTTTTATTCATATTTAAATTCTTAAATGTTTTTGCTTTTTTTGTTTGGCATGAATAAGGGGAATCCAGTAAATTTTTCTCATAAAAATCACCAATATTTCAAATAACACATTTTCTTCTTGGTTTGTAATGGTAGTTCTATAGCATAGTAAACTCTTCTTGTTATGGTTTGGATGTGATGTGTCCCCCAAAAACTCATATGTGAAACAATGCAAGGTTTAGAGGAGAAATGATTGGGTTATGAGAGCCTTAACTCAATCAGTGAATTAATTCCATGATGGGATTAACTGAATGGTTAATGAAAGTTGAGTAGGGTGTGGCTGGAGGAGGTGGGTCATTGGGGTGTGCCTTTAGGGTATATATATTTGTATCTGGCTGTGGAGTCTCTCTCTCTCTCTCTGCTTTCTGATCATTATGTGAGGTCCTTTCCTCCACCAGACTCTTTCACCATGACGATCTGTCTCACCTCAAATGGACCCTGCTGTCCATGGATTGAGTCCTTGAAACTGTAAGCCATCAAATAAACTTTCCTCCTCTACAATTATTCTTGTTAGCTTTTAGTCACAGCAGCAAAAAGTTGACTGAAATACCTCTGTATGTTTTGAATCAGTTTCAGTGTTTACTGTTTATTTTATTGATTTTTTTTCACATTTCTTTCACATCATCTTTATTATAATAGTTTATAATTAGCTTTTGGTATACTGATTTTGTCACTTATTCTTTTTCTTCAGAGGTATCTTGTCTCTCCCATAAAAACTTTGAACCAATTTCTAAAATTCTATGAAACACTCTCTTGGGATCTTTGTGACTAGTATAGTATAGATGAGTGTGCATGTGTGTGTGTATGTGTGTGTGTGTGTTGTTAGGAATTGAACCCAGGACCTGGCACACGATAGGCAATCACTGAGTATACCCCCAGAACTTCTCTTTGGATTTCTGATTGAAATTGAAATTCCACTTATTCTGTTTTTTAAAAAAATTATCGTCTATTCCTTTTTTATATGTATATTTTTACTTGTTCTACTTAGTTGTACATAACAACAGAATGCATTTCAATTCATCATAGAAAAATGGAGCACAACATTTCAATTCTCTGGTTGTACATGGTGTAGAGATGAGGCATTCTTTCAAGCACACATGCACCTAGGGTGATGATGTTCATCTCATTCCAGATCTTTCCTACCCTCATAATTCCTCCTCACCCTCCCCTTTGCCCAATCCAAAGATCCTCCATTCTTCCTGTGCTCCCTTCCCCCCCCCCATCATAGATCACATCCACTAATCATAGAAAAAATTCGGCCTTTAGATTTTTGGGATTGGCTTACTTCACTTAGCATAATATTCTCCAACTCCATCTATTTACATGCTGAGTAATATTCCATTGTGTATATATACCACAGTTTCTTTATCCATTCATCTGTTGATGGGCATCTAGGTTAGTTCCACAGTTTAGCTACTGTAATTCAACTGCTATTAACATTGGTGTGGCTATGTTACTATAGTCTGCTGATTTTAAGTCCTTTGGATGTAGTCCCAGGAGTGGGATAGCTGGGTCAAATGGTGGTTCCATTCCAACTTTTCTGAGGAATCTCCACAATGTTTTCCAAAGTGGTTGCACAAATTTGCAATCCCACAAGCAATGTATGAGTGTACATTTTTCCCCACATCCTTTCCAACCTTATCATTGCTTGTATTCTTGATAACAGCTATTCTGACTGGGGTGAGATAAAATCTAAGAGTAGTTTTCATTTGCATTTTTCTAATTACTAAAGATGTTGAACACTTTTTCATATATTTGTTGATCACTTATATATCTTCTTCTGAGAAGTAACTGTTCAGTTCCTTAGCCCATTTATTGATTGGGTTATTTGTTTTTTTGGTATTAAGTCTTTTGAGTTTTTATATATTCTGGAGATTAGTGCTCTATCTGATGTGTGTGTGGTAAAAATTTGTTCCCATACTTTAGGCTCTCTCTTCACCTCAATGATTGTTTCCTTTGCTGAGAAAAAGCTTTGTAGTTTGAATCCATCCCATTTATTGATTTTTGATTTTATTTCCTGCACTTTAGAAGTCTTGTTAAGGAAGTTGGGGCCTAATCCGACATGATGGAGATTTGGGCCTACTTTTTCTTCTATTAGGTACAGAGTCTAATTCCTAGGTCCTTGATCCACTTTGAGTTGAGTTTTGTGCATGGTGAGAGATGGGGTTTAATTTCATCTTGCCACAAATAGATTTCCAGTTTTCCCAGCACCATTTGTTAAAGAGGCTATTTTTTCTCCAATGTATGTTTTTTGGCATCTTTGTCTAGTGTGAGATAACTGTATTTATGTGGGTTTGTCTCTGTGTCTTCTATTCTGTATCATTGGTCTTCATGTCTATTTTGGTGCCAATACCATGCTGTTTTTGTTACTATGGCTCTGTAGTATATAGTTTAAGGTCTGGTATTGTGATGCCTCCTGCTTCACTTTTCTTGCTAAGGATTGCTTTGGTTATTCTGGGTCTCTTATTTTTCCAAATGAATTTCATGATTGCTTTTTCTAGATCTATGAAGAATATCATTGGAATTTTAATAGGCATTGCATTATATCTGTATAACAGTTTTGTTAGTATAGCCATTTTGAAAATATTAACTCTGCCTATCCAAGAGCATGGGAGATCTTTCCATCTTCCAAGGTCTTCTTCAATTTCCTTTTTAGTTTTCATTGTAGAGGTCTTTTACCTCTTTTGTTGATTCCCAAGTTTTTTCTTTTTTTGAGGCTATTTTGATTGGGATAATTTTCCTGATTTCTCTTTCAGAGGATTCATCACTGATGTATTGAAATGCATTTGATTTATGGGTATTGATTTTATATCCTATTACTTTGCTGAATTTATTTATTAGTTCTAGAAGTTGTCTGTTATAATTTTTTGGATCTTCTAAATATAGAATTATGTCCTCCACAAATACTTATAGTTTGAGTTCTTCTTTTCCTATGTGTATCCCTTTAATTTCTTTTGCTTGTCTGACTGCTCTGGCTAGAATCTCAAGGAGTATTTTGAATAGAACTGGTGAAAGAGGGCAGCCCTATCTTGTTCCAGTTTTTAGAGGGAAAGCTTCCAATTTTTCTCTGTTTAGAATGATGTTGGCCTTGGCTTAGCATAGGTAGCTAATCTTCTATTTCTTGAATCTCCTTTGTCTTCACATATTTTAATTTTCTTCAGTGTCTTTCAGAAATTTTATAGTTTTCCACATGAAGATTTGTTAGATTTATTTCCATGTGCCTTGTATTTTTAAAATTCCAATTTTCCAACTTTGTTGTTGGTTTATAGAATAAAATCAATCTTTGCATTTGATTTTATATCTTCTCACTAGTATAATAAATTGTAGATTATTTGTTACATAGCAATGATAGTGACAGTTTGGTTTTTCCCTTTGAAACCTTCACACGTATTCTTTTTCATTCTTTATTATGCTGGCTGCAAACTTCAGTATGATGTTGAACAAAAATTCAAAAAGAGGACAAATATGTTCTGTGTCTTATTTTTAAAATGCTTTTAAATTTTTATGAGTTTTTCTATTTTACTATTTTCTGCCTTTTGTCATAGGTAATTTTGAGGTTAAGAAATGTCTTCCAGTTTGCTTAGAATATTTAAAAATCATAAATGGATGTTAAATTTTATCAAAGTTTGTTTTAATGTTTTGGGATACAGTAGCATTTTTTTTGTGAAGTCATCATTTATTTCTTCAGGAAACCTGGCTTTATAAAGGTATGTTATGCATTTTACACATTGCTATCATTAACTTTCTAATCTATAGTGAAATAATTTTCTAAGTTTCTGGTTGAAATTGACCTACCATTCTGCCCTTCTTGAAACCCAAGCACCAGTACCACTGCCACAAATGCTTATGCTATTGCTACCAGCATTTTATTTGTCAGGGACACTTGTATATACTTCATATTTAATAAATCATTGATTTCTCACAACAATCAAATGATACCAATACTGCTAATGTCTGCATTTCATTTATTGGGTAAGTGGAGCCTAAAGAGCCTGATAAATAACAAAGCTGCACCTTGAAAGCAGGCATTTTGGCCACATTATGCTCTTAGCTATTATGGTCTATGAGTATCAAAATGACTTAGAGAATGTATAGAAAAGAGTTAAACAGTGATTTTAAGAATCTCATCCTTGGGCTGGGGTTGTGGCTTGGTGGTAGAGTGCTTGCCTAGCATGTGTAAGGCACTATGTTGGATCCTCAGCACCACACATAATTAATTAATTAATTAAATAAATAAAATAAAGGTATTGTGTCCATTTACAACTAATTTTTTTTTTAAATAAGAAGAATCTTATCCTTAGAAGAGGCTGCTTGCAGAGTTGTCCCTTAGCTGACCTCTGTGAACTTTAATGGTAATCTGTTTCTTATACTGATATACACCTTTCCAAAGATAAGTGTGGCTCACCATGTCTAAAGAACATGACTAATTCTGAACACCTTCTTTCCTTCTTGGGGTCTGGAATTTTGGTTCGTGCTACACAGATGGTGTCTACTGTCACCAGTCCCAAGAAAACTTGAGCACTGGTGATTCCACAGGGAAGAGTCTTCTAAGTTTGTACATGATTTTCTCTAGACATTATTCTATGATATTTTTCCTTCAATGATTTCTTTTGTATTCATTTATTATTATAAATAATAGTAGTGACTATGATTGTAGGCTGAACTCTGTGAGTCCTCCTAGTGAATTATCAACTCTGTCTGTCTCTTGGTGACCCTCTGACACAGGAAATGTCCCCTCTTTTTAATTATATAAAAGAATTTGTACAAAATTGGAATTACCTGGTATTGAATGATTGATAATTATTTGACCACTAAACCATCTAATATAACCTTTAAAATTACATAGTAGGCCCTTCTTTTGCAGATAGGAAAACTGACACTCAGGAACTTGGATAACTTACAAAAGTCATATAACTAGTAATATTATGTACAATATTTGAACTCTGTTCCACTTGATTCTAAAACTCATGATATTCAATTTAAGTGGACCTGTACATCATAAATTTTTTAATTCTAGTTTTGCTCAATTTTTACAATTTTAGAAACATAATGTAGAATTTAATGCAAGATGCTTCTCAAAAATCAGCATGGAGTAATTAAACTTTAATATACTGGAATTTTGTAGGCAAGGAGAAAGTTAGTGATTATACACAAAAAATGTCATGGTATCCTTAGTTGTAGTGAATGGGGACCTCTGTTTTTTATAATATCCCTGCATTAGGGAAGTCAATTTTCCAATCAAAAGGAGTTAAAACACTTATTTTGGAACACAGAGGAATATATTCCTTTCAATAAGGCCAGAACACAAGAATAATTCAGAACATTAATTTCTAAGTTGCAGGTTCAAAGGGATTGTACATACAGGGTGAAATTATTCCTTGGGTAATAATTCTAATTATTCACCATCTCCACAGTCCATTGAAACTAATATTTGTGGCAAATACACTATCAACCAACATGTGCTATGTGCAAAGATAGAGAACAAAGATGAATTACAGTTTGTTTATATTAAGATATTATAGCCTAGAGAAGAAGTCAGAAATGTAAACATGTTAAATGAAATATGGAAAGTTTATTGACAGAAATATGCACAAAGATCTATAGTGGCAGAAAGAGGTGGCACTCTACAGTTTCCTGAGAAGATAAGCTTCAAGGGAGAGTAGTTATTAGAGAAACTAAGCTATTAGAGAAACTAAATCATGAAAAACAAATTTATAATAACAGAGAATGTTAGCTTAGAAAGGTTAATGCATATAATGGTTTTCATTGCCTGAAAATTAATGAAGATTTTCATTATTTTTTTTATACTTGGAATTGAACCCCAAAGTGCTCTCTACTGAGCTACATCTACATTCTCAGCCCTTTTTATATTTTATTTTGAGACAGGGTCTCATTAAGTTACCCAAACTGACGTTGAACTTGGAATGCCTTTGCCTTCCTGAGTTGCTAGGATTATAGGTCTAACCACTGTGCCCAGATCTAATGAAGGTTTTAGCCAGGGAAGTAATATAATTTTGGGGAAGTTCATATTCAAAGCAGAGTGATGGGTGGACTTTGGATGGGTAAGAGTAAAAGGAACATAATTGTAGTATATTGTGTTTATAAACACATACATATACATAATTATTATTTTTTTTAAAGAGAGAGTGATAGAGGGAGAGAGAGAGACAGAGAGAATTTTTTTCAATATTTTTTTATTTTTTAGTTCTCGGCGGACACACATCTTTGTTTGTATGTGGTGCTGAGGATCGAACCCGGGCCGCACACATGCCAGACGAGCGCGCTACCGCTTGAGCCACATCCCCAGCCCAGCCACATCCCCAGCCCCATATACATAATTATAATCATACATTGATTGATATAGTTGAGAGCCTCAGTAACATGTCCTTATGTGGTGAATAAAGGAGAGAGGACAAGTTTACCAAATAGGAAGAATGAAAAATGAGTGAGGTTTAGTAATAAATTGTTAAAGAAGGCTAGATGATGTCTAACTTTCTTATTTGAGTATCCAATATTAAGGAGGTGTGGGTATTCAATGTAAGTAAATGAGAATATGTCTGGAGTAGATGAAATTAAATTTAGATTTTTCTCACATGGATTTTGTGTTGCTCTTTAGCAATAAAGAGAAATTGTCTTAAATCCATTGAATTAATGATTCTGAAACATAAAGGAAACTCATATTTTTGGAAACCATTAGTACCAAGGTGGTGGTTAAAATCATGAAAGTGCAAGTGAAGGACATGAGCATTAGAAGAGTATCATGAAGTTGTGGTCTGGATCTAGAAGGTCCCCTAAAGTCTCATGTGTGCATAGCTGGGGATTTTGGGAGGTGATTGGATCATGAGGGCTCATTAGTCACCTCATTGGTGGATTAATGCATTGATAACTGAGTGGATTACTGGGAGGCAGAGTTTAGTTGGTGGAAGTAGGTCATCTTTCTGGTCCCTTCCTCTCTCTCTGCTTCCTGGCTGACATGAGCTGAAAAGCTTTCCTCTCCGGTGCCCTTTTATCATGATGTTCTACCCCTCCTCAGGCCCAAAGCCGTCCAGTTGACCATGGGCTGAAACCATAAGCCAACAATAAATCTTCCCTCCTCTACTTTGTTCTTATCAGCTATTTTTGTCACAGTGATGAAAAGCTTATTAACACATAAATTGCTAACAGAAATGAGGCTACTACTGTTACTATATATGACCATTGGTTTAGAATACTTTGGAACTGGTTTTCAGGAGGAGTTTGGAATAGTATGGAGATATAGGCTAGAGAAGCCTTATAATGTAAACAGGTGTGATTAAAGTTAAGAATCTTGAGAAATTAATATAATTCTGAGTTATCTAGGTGGGCCCTAAATTCAATGACAAATTTACTTGTAAGAGTGAGGCAGACAAATATTGACAGAAGAGGAGGAGGCAGTGTCATAACAATCAGAGACAGGAGTGATGTGGGCACAAGTCAAAACACTGACAATCACTGATTTCTAGAAAAGGCAAAGGACAGGGTCTCAGGGTCTCCTCTGAGCCACCAGAGGAAGAGCTGACATCATGAAATTTTGAACTTGGACTTCTGGCATTCAGAGAGTAAATTTATATTGTATTATATCAATTAGTTGTGGTAATTTGTTGTTACAGCCTCAGGAATGAATACTGTATAACTAAAAAAATTTAAGAGGAAATGGAAATGGATATTTAACGTAAAAGTGGAGTTGGAAAATATGCCAGTTTGGCTGGTCTTTAAGAATTTTGTACTGAGGAGAGAAATGAATTACAGTAGATGGGGTAGAGAGAGAAGATGGGAGGGGAGGGGAGGGGGGATAGTAGGGGATAGGAAAGGTAGCAGAATACAACAATTACTAATAGGGCATTATGTAAAATTGTGGATGTGTAACCGACGTGATTCTGCAATCTGCATTTGGGGTAAAATTGGGGGTTCATAACCCACTTCAATCTAATGTATGAAATATGATATGTCAAGAGCTTTGTAATGTTGTGAACAACCAATAAAAAAAAAAGAATTTTGTACTGTTTTCATGGGGTTGGATTCAGCTCCTTAGTACAGGCCAATCTTCAGTAGGGACACTGCATAAAGAGTTTTAGGTCCTTTACACCTGACAAGATTCTGAAGAATTTTATGTCTTAGAGGAATGAATTACTAATATGAATGTTTTGAGTTTTCTTAGGTTCTCTGTAAAGAACGAAGAATTTGCAGAGAGAAAAATCATATTTGAGCGAAAAGATTTTGCTAATGTTCATGGCCAACACTAGCAAGAGAGCATGAAGTTGAGTCATGTCTGGGTGATTTTTATTAGCAGGAGTATTGGGTTAATAAGACATAGTCAAGAATGAAGACAGGACACGATCTCTCTGAACAGTCTCAGATTGGTAATAAATGGTAAGAAGAGATGGAAAAGTGAAATGTTATAATCCATAGCAATATTTATTTTCCTCTGTTGGTAAAGGGAAGGACAATTCATCACTTTAAATACTCCTCTTTTGCTTTTCCAAGGGTTAGCTTCAGATCATTTGCTTAATTTCATTATTGGGTTAGATGGATGATATTTTATTATTTCTGAACAGATATTCCTCTAAGCTTCACTAATGTAAGAGTAAAAATATCTAATTTTATATGAAAGTCAGTTGGTTATTTTGCTTACATTGATAACATTGTAATTTGGGTGCCTTATATAGATGCTGCTGTGACCAGCAAGAGGCAGAGGAGATGCCCATGTAGTACAGAAGTGTTTTTGTTTTCAGCCAGATAAACACAACACATATTTTCTTTTACTAGAAGGGAGGTATTAATGTACCCTGGGTTAAAATGTACATATTTGCTATAAAAAGTCATTTGTAATAGATCAGACACATCAGCTTCTGTGGGAAGCCGTTGGAGATTATTCACATCTTGGTTTCTTAGTTTCTATGTTCCAACTTTCATAATCTAATCATTCACCCCTGAACATTCTTGTATTGTCTCACACAGTGCTTTTGGGGTACACCTATATGTAAACTGTAGCACCTAGTGGTTTTAAGTAGCAATGATTAATAAATCACGGTTCTATGCTTCACGGTTCTATGATTCTACTGGTGGTGGTTCTGGTCCAGGAAGTTTCATCTGATCTGGCCTGTGTTCATCTGGCAGGTGAGAAGCCAGTTGTAGGATTTAGCACAACCACATTCATATGTCTAGCATTTGGTAATCTGTCAGCCAGGGCAAAAAGAATGACTTCCTGTGTCCAATGTCTTTCTTCAACTAGATGATGTTAATCCTTTTCACACTGTAAATTTAAAAAGCCAATAGTAGAAATATGCAGTTTCTTGAGGTTCTGCCTTAAAACTCATCACTTCTGAGCCTTCTATTGACCAAAGCAAGTCACAGCATGGGTTTGAGGGTTTTAGAAATGGAGTCCACCTCTTGATAGATGGAGTTGCAACAAATGGTTATTTTTACAAACTACCACATGAGGCAGCTGGGAAGATTTTCCTCTCCTGAGCTACTCAAAAACAAAACAAAACAACAAACAAAAAAACAAACAAAAACCCTCTATTTTTCTTAACCTCTTCTTTCTTACTTTGGACTTAAAGCTTATAGCTGCAACCATAAAGAAAAGGCCAAGAGAATTTCAGGTATGTGAAACCAGAACCACTATAAGATGGAACAGCTGAATGTCACTGGGCTTTCCAACTTCCACATTTTTTGGAAGACTAAATGCTGTGTTTGAACCCATACTTAATGGGATATTTTCTTGCTTTTGGCAATCAGAAGTTAGATGATATAACATTTACATGACATTAAAAAATCAGTCTACAAGCTGTAATACTATGCTTAAGTTCTGCAAACTTGTACTATTTTAGTTGAAAGTGCAGTTTCTTCCATTGGTGCCTGACTGAATATATAATCCATGTTTAATCCTTCTTGTTACAGAGAAGCTAAGGATTTTTATAGTAGGTTTCTTTCTTATGGAAGTACATATTTTCTCTCTGCTTTTTCAAAATAGAAAACTTGTTTTCTCAATCAAAATTTTATGTTAATTTTACCAAAATATTATTTAATTTTTTAGGATATATGATTATTTGAAATTTTTGCTTGGTTTTAGAATTATAATTTTTGTTGGAGAAATGAGAACCTATTTAAAATGTGGTGGCTTTAATGCTTTAATATTGCCAAAGAATGATAAAATACCCCTGTACTAGATTATAGCTTCTATCAAAACTTTTAAAACAAAGATAAATTAAATTGAGAGAGAAATGTCTGCTAAGCTTTAACATGTTGTTTTTGCAAATTTTATGTAGTATTACAAATTTCACAATATTGTGAAATTTTACTATAGTTTCCTACCATGTCCATCTCTCTTGTTTTCTTTGCCTCACTGCTTATCATTTAGGTTAGTTAATCTTGGAGATTATTCACATCTTGGTTTCTTAGTTTCTATGTCATTAAAAGGAGGGAGTGAAAAATGTTTTCGGTAGTCATTCAAGCTATAGGAATTTCTATGGTTTTAGAACCCTTTTCCTGCTCTCCTTGGACAAATGTGTTAATTCCTCTTGATGTTTACTTCTTATCTCTAAGTTTTATCCATGGCAGGCTGTGTATTAATTTAAGCCCACTCTTCAGAAGTCCAAATGTTTCCTTGAAATGTGCCTCATTTATGACTTATTATAAAGAAAATGATGCTTCTTCTTGATTTGGATCAAATAAAGTTCCAGATTGCTAGAAATTTATAGAACTTCTTATTTTTGTCATATACATATTTCCAATGATTTTTTTTCCCAGAGAAGAGATAAATCATGATGATCCTTGAAGGAGGAGCGGAAGATAGGCAGTCAGACTAGAGAAAAAGGGGAGGGAGCTCAAAAAAATATTGAGCACAGTAAAGTAAGATAGTCAGGGTTTTAGTTACCTTTTCATTGCTATGACCAGAACACCCAACAAGAAAAACTTAGAGGGGTAAAAGTTTACTTTGGCTCAGGGTATCAGAGGTCTCAGGCCACAGAAAGCTGACTCCATTGATCTGAGACCAAGGTGAAGTAGAACATCCTGGGGGAAGGGCTTCACAGCTCAAGGAGGGATCAGTAAACCGAGTTGGGAAAGGGGCTACAGGGAAGATGAACCTTCTAGGGCATGCACCCAGGAATCCACCTCCTCCAGCCCCACCTGCCTACAGTTACCACCCCGTCATTCAAACTAGAATGTACTGATTTGGTTACAGAGCTCATAATCTAATCAATTTATCTCTGAATATTCCAGCATTAACAAGCTTTTTGGGGGGATACCTCATATTAAACCAGAACAGACAAGCAGGTCAGAGTGTGAGATCAGTAGGGGATGATCCTAAAAATAGAAAAAAGGCCATGAGATAGTTTGTGATGCAAAATAATCTGGACTATATATCCTTTAAATAACAAGAAGATAGAATTGATAATTTCTTTCTTCTCTTCCATTACAGTATCTTTAAGGTGGGTATGTTAGCATCAGGGTTGCTAGAATTACTGTTCATAATTATTTGAATGCATGTGGGTATTTTCTAATAAAATGAGAGCCTCTGGAAGGGAGGGTCCATGCCACAGTTTTTATTATAATTCCATTGTTTACCATATAGATGTTTTTGTAATGTGTTAGTTTAGCTAGGCTAAACTACATTCTTCAAAATTTCATTTCTAATTTATTTATAGGAAGAGTGAATTGCCAGAGATATTCTCTAATAAGTAGGACAGAAGGAAGACAACAATCATTTTCTAGCAAAAATCAAACAAATAAGAACCTTTTTCTAGTAATTGAACCAAACATCAATCCAGGTGTTACAGTAAAGGGATTTTGCAGATGTTGTTAAAGTTTCTAATTAACTGGCTTTATGTTACTCAGAAAGGAGACTACTGGGTAGCCCTGACATAACCAGTGAGAAGGTCTTTAAATTAGAATATAGGAGCTTCATTTAGTATCTGTGGGTCTCCAGTCTCTGTCAGCTTCCCTTCCTGCCTGCTTGTTCTCCACTTTAAATTTGCTTAGGCAGCTCTCATAAATACATACGGTAATTATTTAGTAATCAATCAGGTTTTTTTTTTTTGGTAATGAATCTATTTTCTCCCATTGTTTCTGCTTCTCTAGTTGATAAACAGATACACAAAGCATTCACTTAGCACAGGTTAAAATGTTTTAGATTATTTCTATGAGCTGGATGTCATTTATGAGTATACATCAAATGGGAAGACAGTCTACAAATTTTAAGAATTTTTGACTGCTTCTTCTTTGGGAATGTGAATATGCAAAATGACTTTGATTAGATGAATCTAAATTTGTGTTCTATGTTTATTTTTACCATTGATATTATATCCAAATGCTATACGAGTATGCAATATGTACCTAATGTGGGAGTAAAGTTAACAAACATCAGGTGTATTTCCTCAACAAGTATTTGTTGAGTGCCTACTATTTACCAGGCATCTTCAAGACAGTAAGGATTTATTAATGAACAAGACAGGAAAACAAGCAAACAAACAAGCATCCTTACCCATACAAACTTTTTTTTAAATGTAGTTTTATTTATTTATTTATTATTATTTTTATACAAATGGGGCACAACTTTTCATTTCTCTGTTTGTAAAAAATGCAGAGTCATCATTCTTGCAATCATACATGTACATAGAGTAATAGTCTGTCTCGTTCCATCATCTTTCCCACCCCTCCACTCCCACTCCTCTCTTAACTCCCCTCTGCCCAATCCAAAGTTCATCCATTCTTCCCTTCCTCCCCCATTATGGATTGGCATCCATTTATTAGAGAAAACATTTGGCTTTTGTTTTTTGGAATTGGTTTACTTTATTTAGTGGTTTTTTGTTTGTGTTTGTTTGTTTTGTTTTTGGTTGGTGCTGGGGATTAAACCCAGGGCTTTGTGCATCTAGGCAAGCACTCTACCAGCTGAGATGTTTCTCCAGCTGGGTTTACTCTACTTAGCATGATATTCTCTAACTCCATCATTTACCTGCAAACGGCATAATTTCATTCTTCTTTAAGCCTGAGTAATATTTCATTGTGTATATATACCATAGTTTCTTTATCCATTCATCTATTGAGGGGTATCTAGGTTGGTTCCACAGTTTAGCCACATTGATGTGGCTGCGTCACTGTAGTATCCTGATTTTAAGTCCTTTGGGTATAGATGGAGGAGTGGGATAGCTCAGTCAATGGTGGTTCCATTCCAAGTTTTCTGAGGAATCTCTATAGTGCTTTCCAGAGTGGTTGTACCAATTTGCATTCCCACCAGCAATGTATGAGTGTGCCTTTTCCCCTACAACCTCATCACCACTTATTGTTGTTTTTCTTCATAATAGCTGACATTCTGACTGGAGATGAAATCTTAGAGTAGTTTTGATTTGCATTTCTTTAATTTCTAGAGATGTTGAACATTTTTCATATATTCCTTGATTGATTGTATAAATTGGATGGTTTCAAACTAAAAAACTTCTCAGCAAAGGAAATAATAAAGTGAAGAGAGAGCTAACAGAATGGGAGAAAACCCTTACCACATGCACATCAGATACAGCATTAATATCCAGCATATATAAAGAACTCAAAAAACTTAGCACCAAAAAGACAACTAATCCAATCAATAAACGGGCTAAGGAATTGAGCAGACACTTCACAGAAGAGGATATCCAATTGACTTTATATTCTAGCTATTAAGAACTGATTAGTCAAGAACTGATAAAACCTATTTTTGTGTATTAACTGATGAATCTTCTTCCTTCTGTTCTTTACTAATGCCTTTATAATCATCCTTTGGTACAGAAAATTAGAACAATTTTTATTTCTCAGGAAGGGCATGCAATATAATGAAGAAACCAAACAAGACAATTCTCAGATTGAAGTTCAAAGTAATATTTCAATAATGGGGTCACAGCGGCAATCCATGTTTATCTGGTGCAAAAGACCAGTTTGGATAATATGCATATTATCCTGTATAAGTGGATAGATAATGATGAAAAGGCAGATTTCCCGTGACTCTACACTTCACCCCAGGGAAGCACATTGACCTCATCACAATATAGAGCTTCCCAGAATTTAAACACAACACTTGAGAAGGTGAAGGGAATCTAAATTGACGGGAAAAGTTTTGGATAACATGCGGGCTAGAAGTTGAGATTATCTTCAGTGATACAAAAATGAAAGCAACTTACTTTTTTTTCTGTATTTGTAATGATGAGTTAAAAGTTACTACACTTAATAGAAACCATAAAATCAGAAGCCATATATTACTTTCTATATTATTTCATATTGTATATTATAATCACATATATTTCAATTGTAGAAAGTAGTGTTACTGGGTGGAAAATATCAAGTTATAACTGTTTTTTCACTCCAAACTACAGAAAAAATTCTTGATTATGAGTCTAATAGCCTTCTTTAGGCAGCCATTCATCTGAATTAACAACACGTTAAAACTATTTCTCCCTGAAGGCACATAAAATCAAGTACATCAGATTGTATTAAACATTAACAGTGAGGACAGTATTCATCTTTTCTAAGTTGCCTTCAAATGTCCAGATACCAGTGTTTTCCTTTTGTTCATTCATGTGGCCAAACTATATTTATTAGATGTCTATTATATAAGCAGACATTTTATTAGATGCCCTGCCCTAGAGCCCAGAGTTTTGTGTAGTTGACAGGATAGGAGAACTAAAGGGAAAAGACTAATGAGGAGGGCTTTGAGGACATACAAGGTTCTTCTGAACAGTCAGGCTGCAGAGAATCACTTTTCCTTAAACTAACCTCCTTCTTGTATCATATACTGATTGGACCTCCACTTGAGTCTTTTCTAAGCTGATTTCTTTAGGTCAGGTAGCCAAAATTATTCCCAACCTATTTCAGTTACACATCCTACCTCAACTTCATGCTTGATTCTCTCTGTTGTTTAAGAATGTGTTGATTTCAACACATTTGGCTTTCAGATGATAGGAGAACTGATTAGTGTAGGTAATATCACTGAAACGTTCTTTCTCAAATACAATCATAAATTTTTTACACTTTTCTTGAAGCCAATTATCACAAAAATGTTATAACATTAAGAACAAAATTATATTCTTAATCTTATAAATCTTATAAATAATTTTATAAATCTTATAAATAATAATGACCATTTAAGATATTTTTTTTGCAGTTTTAAAGAAACTTATAAGCTGGCATTCCTTTTATAGATCTATTCCAAAATACTCTAAGGATGTTTTTGTCTAAATATACTTAAACATAATGGAAAGTTGCTGCTGCTGCTGCTGCCATATAAAAAGATTCAGTATATATGTAATAAGAATTGTAATGCATTCCAATGACACTTATTTTTTTTTTTTAAAAATCAGTTAAAAAAGAAAAAAAATTCAATGTCAAAGAAGAAAGCTTCAGAATATATGTGTACTATATCATTATTTGTGGAAGGGGAATGTGCACTTATGTGTACCTATGTGTTTTAGTCAGCTTTTTGTTGCAGTGATCAAAAGACCTGACAAACATAATTAGAGAAGGAAAAGTTTATTTGGGAGCTCAGGGTTTCAGAAGTCTCAGTCCATAGACCATCAGCTCCATTCCCTGGGATTTGAAATGAAGTAGAATATCATGGCAGAAGAGTGTGGTAGAGGAAAGTGGCTGAGGAAATCACACAGGTAGCAGAGACTTCATTTGCCAAATATACACCAGAGGTAAACCCGCAATGACCTACCTCCTATAGCCACACCCTACCGGCCTTCATTTACCACTTAGTTAATTTCTATCAGGGGATTAATTCACTGGTTGAGCTAAGGCTATTAGAGCCCAATCATTTCACTTCTAAACCTTCTCGCATTTTCTAACATATGAGCTCTTGTGGGATACCACATAGCTAAAACATTATACTATGTATGCAGAGAATGGTTTTGAAGAGAGCCACAGGACTGCTTGTGGAAGGACTTTGAAATGTAATGTTAGGCACTTATTTGGTGAGAGATAGGGACTTAATTTCATTCTGCTGCATATGGATTTCCACTTCTCCCAGCACCATTTGTTGAAGAAGCTATCTTTTCTCCAATGTGTGTTTTTTAGATCTTTGTTTAGTTTGAAATGACTATATTTATGTGGGTTTGTCTCTATGTCTTCTATTTCTGTACCATTGACATACATGCCTATTTTGGTGCCAATACCATGCTGATTTTGTTACTATAGCTTTGTGATACAGTTTAAGGTCTGTTATTGTGATGCCTCCTGCTTCACTCTTCTTGCTAAAGATTACTTTGGTTATTCTGGGTCTCTTATTTTTCCCAAATGAATTTCATGATTGCTTTTTCTATTTCTATAAGGAATGATGATGAGATTTTAATTGGAATTGCATTGAATTTGTATAGTGCTTTGGGTAGTATGGCCATTTTGACAATATTAATTTTGCCTATTTAAGAGCAAGGGAGATTTTTCCATCTTCTAAGGCCTTCTTCAATTTCTCTCTTTAGTGTTCTGTAGTTTTCATTGTAGAGGTCGTTCACCTCTTTTGTTGATTCCCAGGTTTTTTATTTTTTTGAGGCTATTGTAAATGGGGTAGTTTTCCTAATTTTTCTTTCAGAGGATTCATTATTGAGATAGATATATATATATATATATATATATATATATATATATATATATATATATAAATGCATTTGATTAATGGTATTGATTTTATATCCTGCTACTTTGCTGAATTCATTTATTAATTCTAGAAGTTTTCTGGTGGAGTTTTTTGGGTCCTCTAAGTATAGAATCATATTGTCAGCAAAGACTGATAGTTTGAGTTGTTCTTTTCTTATGTGTATCCCTTTAATTTCTTTTAGACAGATTCTGATTGCTCTGGCTAGAGTTTCAAGAAGTGGCAAAAGAGGGTATCACTGTCTTGTTTCAGTTTTTAGAGGGAATGCTTCCAATTTGTCTGCATTTAGAATGATGTTGGCCTTGGGTTTAGCATAGGTAGATTTTACAATGTTGAGGCATGTTCCTACTATCCCTAATTTTTCTAGTATTTTGAACATGAAATGTTGCTGTATTTTGTCAAATGCTTTCTCTGCATCAACTTATATAATCATATGATTCTTATCTTTAAGTCTGTTGATGTGATGAATTATATTTAGTGATTTCCGTATGTTGAATCAACCTTGCATCTCTGGAATGAATCCCACTTGATTATGGTGCACTATTTTTAAAATATATTTTTGTATGCAATTTGCCAGAATTTTATTGAGAATTTTTGCATGGATGTTCATCAGCCATATTGGTCTGGAATTTTCTTTCCTTGATATGTCTCTGCCTGCTTTTGGTATCAGGATGATACTAGCTTCGTAGAATGAATTTGGAAGGGTTCCTTCCTTTTCTATTTCATGGAATAATTTGATGAGTATTGGTATTAATTCTTCTTTGTACCTCTTGTAGAACTAACCTGTGAATCTGTTTGGTCCTGGGCTTTTCTTGGTTGGTAGGATTTTGATGATATCTTCTATTTCCTTTCTTTAAATTGAGCTGTTTAAATTGTGTATGTCATTTGACTCAGTTTGGGTTGATTATATGCCTCTAGAAATTTGTCAGTGTCTTTGAGGTTTTCTATTTTACTGGAGTATAAATTTTCAAAGTAGTTTTTAATTGTCTTCTGTATTTCAGTAGTGTCTGCCATGACATTTCTTTTTTCATCACAAATGTTATTAATTTGATCTTCTCTCTCCTTCTTTTCATTAGGGTGGCTAAGGGTTTGTCAATTTTCTTCATTTTTTTTCAAAGAACCAGCTTTTTGTTTTGTCAATTTTTTGAATTGTTGCTTTTGTTTTAATGTCATTGATTTATGCCCCAATTTTAATTATTTTCTATCTTCTACTACTTTTGATGTTGGTTTGTTCTTCTTTTTCTCAGGCTTTGAGATGTAATGTTAAATGGTTTACTTGTTGACTTTTTCTTTTTTTAATGAATGAGCTTAATTCAATGAACTTTCCTGTTAGTACTACCTTTATAGTGTCCCCGAGATTTTGATCAGTTGTATTGGAGTCCTTATTTACCTCTAAGAATTTTTTTTATCTCCTCCCTGATGTCTTCTGCTATCCATGTATCATTCAATAGTGTATTGTTTAGTCTCCAGGTGTTGTAATAGCTTTATTTTTTATTTTATCATTGATTTCTAATTTCATTCCATTATTCTATTTCATTCAAATAGAATAAAGGGTAATATCTCTATTTTTTGGTATTTGCTAAGACTTGCTTTGTGGCATAACATATCATCTGTTTTGGAGAAGGGTCCATGTGCCGCTGAGAAGAAAGTGTATTTGCTCGTTGATGAATGGAATAGTCAATATATGTCTGTTAAGTGCAAATTATTGATTGTATTAAGAGTTTAATGTGTCTTTTTAGTTTTTGTTTGGAAGATCTATCCAATGGTGAGAGAAGGTGAATTAAAGTCACCCAGTATTACTATGTTTGGTCTATTTGGTTTCTGTGTTTGAGAAGTATTTTTTTGACATATATAGTTGCCTCATTGTTTGGGGCATAGATATTTATGATATGTCTTGTTGATATAAAAATCCCCAGCGGTATGAAATGTCCTTCTTTAATCCTTTTAATTAGCTTTGGTTTGAAGTCCACTTTATGTAATATGAGAATGGAAACCCCTGCTTGTTTACATGCTCCATGTGAGTGGTATGTTTTTTCCCACCCTTTCGCCTTCAATCTGTGGATGTCTTTTCCTATGAGCTGAGTCTCTTGAAGGCACCATATTGTTGGGTCTTTTTTTTTTTTTAAATCCAATCTGTCAGTCTCTGTCTTTTAATTGATGAGTTTAATCCATTCACATTTAGGGTTGTTATTGAAATATGATTTGTATTCCTGGACATTTTGGTTTGTTTTTGGTTTTTAACTTGACTTGGTTTCTCTTTTGATTGGCCTTTCATTGTATTTCCTCCCTTTGGTGATTTTTATTATTTTTTTTTATTTCGTTCCAAATATTCCTCTTCCTGGAATATTTTGCTGAGAATTCTCTGTAGTGCACACTTTCTCACTGTAAGTTCTTTTAACTTTTATTTATCATAAAAGGTTTTTATTTCATCATCAAATATGAAGCTTAATTTTGCTGGATGTAAGATTCTTGATTGACATCTATTTTCTTTCAGAGCTTGGTATATGTTGTTCCAGGATTTCCTGGCTTTGAGGGTCTGAGTTAAAAAATCTGCTGAGGTACAAACTGGTCTCCCCATATATGTGATCTGATTCCTCTCTCCTGTGGCCTTTAAGATTCTATCCTTATTCTGTATGCTAGGCATTTTCATTAAAATGTGCCTTGGTGTAGATCTGTTGTAATTTTGTACATTTGGTGTCCTATAAGCCTCTTGCATTTGATTTTCCAATTCATTCTTCATGTTTGGGAAATTTTTTGATACTATTTCATTGAAGAAATTGTATATTCCTTTCTTTTGAATCTCTGTGCCTTCTTCTATTAAAATAAATATTAAATTGAGTCTTTTGATGCTATTCACGATTCTTGGATGTTCTGTTCATGGTTTATTATCATCTTCACTGTGTGGTCAACTTTATTTTCCAGATTGTATACTTTGTGTTTATTATCTGACATACAGTCTTTCAAGTGATCTAGTCTGTTGGTGATGCTTTCTATTGATTTTTTTAAATTTGGTTTATTGTTTCCTTTATTTCAAGGATTTCTGATCACTTTTTTTTCAGAGTTTCTATCTCTTTCTTGAAGTAACCTTTTGCTACCTGTATTTGTTCCCTTATCTTTTTATTGGTGTGATCAATGGTTGCCTGTATTTGCTCTCTTATCTCTTTGTTGGAGTGATCAGTTTTTGTCTGTATTTGCTTACTTAGGTCATTCTTCAATTCACAGATCATTTTAATCATGTATATTCTGAACTCCTCCTCTGCCATTCCATCAGTTGCGCTGTCCATGGATTCTATTATTGTAGTATTCTTGTTTTTTGGGGGGCACTTTCTTCCCTTGTTTTTTCATGTTGTCTATGTGTTTTCTTTTCTTGCAATTCAGATCCGAGGTATTACAGTTTCTACTCTATAATCTTGTAGTATCTGTGCAGATTATCTGTACCTCACCTTGGTGTTAGGCTTCCATTCTCTGCCTGTGTCCTGTGATGGGTGCTACTGCAACTAAAGGAGGTGGTGGCATAGCATAGGTTACTCAAGATAGCAGTGGGGAGTTTAAAGATGGGTACAACCACTTTCAGAGATGGGGCTGAAAGGGTGGGCCTAACACTTGCTTTTGGCTGCCTGTTCAGAGATGCAGCTGCTCTAGGTCCTGTGTGTTGTGGCAAGGTGGAGGCTACTGTGTGGGGAAGGATATGGTGATGGTTGCAGTGTCCAAAGTTGGAGGTGGGCTCCCTAGTGGGCCCACAGGTTGGTGCTCAGCTTGACCTGGGCCCAGGCTCCCAAATACGTCTGCTGGTCAGTGGGGCAAACCTGGGCCTAACCTGGGCCTGTGCTCCTGCACAGGTCAGTGGGGGAGGTCCTTGGCCTGGGCCTGGGCTTTGGCGTAGGTCAGCAGGTCAGTGAGGGCAATATTGGGCTTGGGGCTGAGCTTCAGTGTGGGTCAGCCTGTCAACGGGGTGGACCTGGGCCTAACCTGGGCCTGGGCTCATGCATGGGTTGGTGAGGGCAGTCCTAGGCCAATGTCTGGGCTCTGGAGTGGGTCTGCTGGTTTGGGTCTTGTTTTTTAATCTAATCTGCCAATCGGTGTATTTTAATTGATGAGTTTAGGTCACTTACATTCAATGATGTTTTTGAGAAATGTTTTTTATTCCCTGACACTTTGAATTATTTTGTTTTTTAAATTTGAATTAGTTTCTCTTTTGATTGACTATTCTTCTAGTGTAGTTTCTCCCTTGCTGGTTTTCATTTTTATTTTTCATTTCTTCTTCATGAACTACTTTATTTAATATTTTTTTTAGTGCAGGCTTTCTAGTTGTGAATTCTTTTAATTTTTGTTTATCTTAGAAGGTTTTACATCTCAAAGCCCTAGAAAAAGAAGAACAAATCAGCACAAAAAGCAGTAGAAGACAGAAAATAATTGAAAATCAGAGCACAAATCAATGAACTTGAAACAAAAAAATTCAAAAAAATTAATGAAACAAAATTTGTTTCTTTGAAAAAATAAAATTGATAAACCCTTAGCCAAGCTAATCATGAGAAAGAAAAATGAAAACAAATTACTAAAATCCATGATGAAAAAGGAAATATTACCATGAATACTACTGAAATACAGTTAATCAGAAACTATTTTGAAAATAATAGTTTATAAATAATAATAATAGTTTGAAAATAATAATAATATTCAAATAATCTTAAAGACATAAACAAAGTTCTAAAGACATATGACGTATCCAAATTGAATCAAGAGGACATAGAAAGTTTAAACAGATCAGTTTCAAGCAATGAAATCGAAGATGGCATCAAAAGCCTATCATCAATGCATGGGACCAGATGGATTCTCAGCCAAGTTCTACCAATCTTCAAAGAAGCACTGATACCAATCCTTCTCAAATTATTCCATGAAATAGAAAAGGAAGGAATACTTCCAAACTCATTTTATGATGCTAGTATCATTCTGATACTAAAAGAGGACAAAGACACATCAAGGAATGAAGACTTCAGACCAACTCCCTGATGAACATAGACACAAACAATATTAATAAAATACTGGCAAATAGCAAACAAAAACAACTAAAAAGATAGCACACCACGATCAAGTGGGATTCATCCCAGCAATGTAAAGTTGTTGAACATACAGAAATCAATAAAAATAATTCCTACATCAGTAGAATTAAAGAAAGAATCATATGATTATCTCAATAGATGCAGAGAAAACATTTGACAACATACAGCATCCATTAATGTATAAAAAATTAGAAAAACTAGGGATAGTAGGAACATACCTCAACATTGTAAAAGTTGTATACAACAAAACCAAGGCCAGCATCATTTTAAATTGAGAAAAACTGAAAGCATTCCCTCTAAAAACTGAAACAAAATAGAGATGCCTTCCTTTACCAACTTCTATTCAACACAGTCCTTAAAACTGTATGTAGAACAATTAGAAAAAGAATAAATTTAAAGCTATATGAATAGGAAAAGAAGAGCTCAAACTATTCCTATTTGCCAACAATATTATTCTATATTTTAGATGATCCCAAAATCTCCACTAGAAAATTTCTAGAACTCTTATTAAACAAATTCAGCAAATACAAGGATATAAAATAAGCATTCCTACACACCAATGATGAATCAGCTTAAAAATTAGAATAATCGCATTCACATTAGCCTCAAAAAAAGCAAAAATCTTGAGAATCTAATAAAAGAGGTGAAAGACTTCTACAATGAAAACTACAGAACACTAAAGAAAGAAATTGAAGAACAACTTAGAAGATGGAAAGATCTCCCACGTTCTTGAATAGGCAGAATTATTATAGTCAAAATGGCAATACTACCAAAAGAGCTATGCAGATTTATTGCAATTCCTATTAGCATTCCAATGATGTTCTTCAAAGAAATAGAAAAAGCAGTCATGAATTTCATTTATAAAAATTAGAGGCCCCAGATAGCCAAAGCAATCCTTAGTGGTAAAAGTGAAGGAAGGGGCATCTCAATAACAGACTTTCAATTACACTATAGAGTTATAGTAACAAAAATGGCATGGTATTGGCACAAAAACATACCTGAAGACCAAAGGACTAGAATGAAAGACACAGAGACAAACCCACTTAAATACAGATATCTCATCTTAGACAAAGGTGCCATAAACATACATTGAAGAAAAGATAGCTTCTTCAACAAGTGGTACTAGAAAAACTGGAAGTGCATATGTACAGCATGAAATTGAGTCCTATCTCTTATCCTGCACAAAATTCAACAAAGTGGATCAATGACCTAGGCATTAGACAAGAGAACTTGTACCTATTAGAAGAAAATGTAGGCCCAAATATCTATCATTTCTGCTTAGGAACTGAGTTCCTCAACAGGACTCCTAAAGTGCAAGAAGTAAAATCAAGAATCAGTAAATGGATGGTATCAAACTAAAGCTTTGCAGAAAAGGAAACAATCAAGGACATAAAGAGAGATCCTATAGAAATGGGAGTTTTTTACCACCTGCATCTCAGAGAGCATTTATTTCCAGGTTATATAAAGAACTCAAAAACTTAATACCAAAATCCCCCAAATAATCCAGTCTATATATGACAAAGAAACTGAATAAGCACTTCAGAAGAAGAAATAGAAAGGGTCAACAAATATAAAATGTTCATCATCTCCAGCAATTAGAGAAATGCAAATTAAAACTATATTGAGATTTCATATCCTGTCAGAATGGCAACAATTAAGAATATAAATAACAATAAATTTTGGAGAGGATGTGGGGGAAAGCTTTCACTCATACATTACTGGTGGGACTGTCAATTGGTGCAACTACTGTGGAAAGCTGTATGGAGATTCCTCAGAAAACTTGGCCATATCAATGATTATAGCTGCTCAATTAACAATAGCTAAGCTATGAAACCAACCTCAGTGCTCTTTATCAGATAAATGAATAAAGAAAATATGGAATATTTACATATCTGTTGATTATTAAATCAGCCATAAAAAAGAAGGGCTTTATGACATTTGCTTGTAGATGGATGGATCTGGAGATTATCATGCTAAGTGAAATAAACCAATCCTCCTACATCAAAGGTTGAATGTTCTTTCTGATAATGTGGATACTAACACACATAAAGGATAGGGAGGGGAAGAATAGAAGTTCAGTGGATTAGACAAAGGGGAATAAGGGAAGGCATGGTGATAGGAATAGGAAAGATAGTGGAATGAATCACCCAACTTTCCTATGTACATATACAAATGCATCACAGTGAATTTCCACATCATGTATAACTGCAGGAATTGGATCTTAACTAGAATAAACTATACACCATGTATGTATTTTTTATCTAAAAATACACTCTACTGTCATGTATATCTAAAAAATATAAAGTAATAACAAAAAGAGAAAACTTGTGTACATTATGTCTTCCTGTGTGTGTGTGTGTGGGAGGAACTGCTCATGGTAGTTGCATATGGGTTGCTGAGAGTTTTGAATGGATGATAACTTAAATATCATAAACAAATACTTTCATAATGTGTGAGGTATGATTTCTAACCATATCTATGTATTTGTTTCTAAATTGAGAAAAAGAAGTATATATATGTTACCTTAGAAATCATCCCTGTGAGTTCATTTTTTTTTTGAGAGACAGAAAATTGAAGTACAAGGAGGTTATAATTTTTTTTATCATGATGTAATTAGTGACACAGTGAGCTTAATCCAGATTCTTTAGTGATTGTTCTGTCTCTCATATTCCTTTTAAAGAAGAAAGGAAACTCAAAAGATATGTTTTTGAGGAAATGACACATTCTGTGGGGTTCATTTCGTATGTAAAGTTTGCATGTTTTAAATATTTTTATAAATAGTCATATTATCAGTTGAATTGCACTATCTTAACAGGGATATGTAGAAGATCTGGCCCCCAGAACCTCAAGAATATTATCTCATGTGCAAGTGGTATCTTTTGGGAGGTAATGAGGAAAAATTAAGTCATTAGAGTGGGTCCTAATTCAATATGAGTACTATAAAAAGAGCAAATTTTGACAAATGGACATAAACACAAAAACAGGGTGGCACTGGGTGAAGATGATGGCTGAGATCAGAGCGATGGAGCTCCAAGCCAAGGAGCACCAAAGATTTCCTGGGAACCAACAGAAGCTAGGAGGGAGGAATAAGACAGATTCTCCTCATAATACTCAGAAAATACCAGTGCTGCTGACAGATCTTGATATTGGACATTTTGTCTCCAGAACTATAAGACAGGAAGTCTATGTTGTTAAAACAACCCAATTTGTGGTATTTTGTTTTGGCAGCTTGCACAAATTAATACAGCAAATATCCCTGTATTTTATATACTTCAAGCTTGTTTGATTAATTACTTTTCATTATTTCCCCTTCAATTTAGAAATTTTAATGCAGTGTTTCTCAAACTTCAGTGTGCATATAATCTATTCAAGGCAATACTGATATAGCAGCAGCTCAGTTTGTCCAATTCCAGTGAAAAGTATAAAAAGTGAATGATTTCAGTCAATATATTAATATTGTATCTTAATAGTATCTTACTGAATTAGTCCATGAAATAAAAGTTGATATTTTACAAAACAAATTCTTTATATCATATTTTTTATCATTGTATTTTGATACTTTCCCTCAAAACATATATGTTGCAATGAAATTCATATTCTTTAATTGATATAATAATATATTATGTGCTTTCTTAAAGGTGTAAAAACCTGACATGCATAAGTGATTATGCAGAAATTTAAAATAATCTAGCTTTGTTGACACATTGTTAATATCTTTCATAATCATGGTTAATTAAAAATGTGGTATTTGGTAATGTCCATTGTTATGAGAGTAGGAAAATGATGGTTGCTTAGATACAGCTAATTTGAAGTGGTTGTTTTAAAATCTCATTGGAAAAAAAATGTAGATAATAAAAACTGTTACTTTAATTTTCTGAATATAATGATAGTGGTATCTTAAGAAAACACTTTCTATGAAAGTGTTTCTGCTATTTTTCTCTCCCACCAGCTTTCATAATTGTTACTTTTAAAAAATTATTAATCATTGTACCCAATTGGCTTGATTTTTCTCATAATGATTACTAATTTTAGAAATATATCTTTGGCCTTATATAAGATAAACAACTTTATTGCAAAATTAAAATAATTTGTTCCTATTGCAAAATTTTATAGAAATGAAAGTATTACAACTTTCATGTTCATTAGGGTGCATAAAATATTTATTTACAAAACTAAAGCAAATTAAAGCAAGAATTACAGTATTATCTATTGTAGAATTTACCGTGATATTACTCTGTTACTCAAATCTTTTTGCCAAACTTTACGTTGACCTCCTTCCCTACTTTTGTCATTCTAAATTGTCACTCCTCATAAATTTGCCTAATTAAAGCAGGCTTCCAACTGAAACAAAGAACAAAAGCTGAAAAGTAAAAGAGAGTTTTCAGATCTAAAATTTATGTCCAAATGAGATTTTTACCTGTAGATAGTACTCATGAAATAAACTAGAACTGAAGTAATGAAAATTCTCATATATTTTTAAGAAAATTATCTTGCCAGGAATAATACAAATCTGGCCTTCAATTGTCACTGTTTTACCTACTAAAATAACCTGTGGCCTTTTGAATCATTATCAGCATGGGCTGGAAATTATGTTGCTGCTAGAAGGGAAATGACCTGAGGTGCCCACCTCACAGGGCTAAACTAGAGGCCTTGGAGAACAGTGAACCAAAAAGATCCTTTCAGTTGGGGTTTCCAAATGGCTAAGGGACTGGGCACTTTTCTTATTCTTGTCCAACAGGAGGAGGGATTATTGTGTTTTTCCACTCTTACTTTTTCTGTTTGGGATATTTTCCTGTTTGTTTGGTTGTTTTGGCCCCAGGGCTTATTTTCTCTTTGGGTTCACTGTGGTGAGTGCTGAATGTAGATACAAAGTCTTTTTTCTTTTTGTCTGTAGGCTTAAGGACTAGGAGATACTTTCTTCAGATTCAATGGAAGGGATTTCGTGTTTACCAGATCTCCTGGACTTTGGGATGGATGCCATAACTGGATGTGATATTGGGATTGCTTCTTTAGGGAAAAAGAAATTGTATTTTCTTTTTATGATAGAGGACATCAATGCTTGGTTGAACAAAGATGTATATTCTACATGGTGTCTGTTCTTCCCTTAATCATTAACATAACAATGGGAATTTTTCAGTAGTTCTGAAGACAGAGGTGGCTAATGAGATATAAGTTTTGGAGTATGGCATTTGGAAAATCCTTACTGAAATTTCTTGAAAGTAAACAAGATGGTTTGAACCTCAGTAGCCAAATTAGGTCAAGATTGACCTTGTCAATGGAAACTACATATCAATGATTAAAAAAAAAAAAAGAAACAGTCTGGATACAGAGTAATAATTAGAAAGTATCTTAAGAGTCCTAGATCTCTTGTCTCGAAATTTCTTTTACATCAAAGATAAATTTCTACTTGATTTATATTGGTCTGTGTTACAAGCAATAAGAGGTAATTCTTAGTGATATATCTTAAAATCTTCATAGCATGTTTTCCTATATGTAATTTGTATTGACCTTTGAGAATTCTTCATATGTGATAATAAAACTTTTTGTTACATATATTTGAAATGTTTTCCTTAGTGATTTAATATTTGGTATTTTGGCATACAATAGTAACCAATTTTGGGTAGCCAAATCTCTTTATTTAGCTTCTGTTTTTAGTTTCATAGCTACAAAGTCCTTCCCCATGAACAGATTATAAAACTATTTACCCATTTTGTTGGTCAGGATAAACTATACCATACTGCAATAACAAATTGACCACAGCATGTAAATAAATTAACACAATACAAATACATAGTTTTTTCCAAACAAGGTCTGACATAGGTCAGTACTAAATCTTGTAACTGCCATCTGGAAGACAGAGCTTCCAAATTACTGTGACAAATGAAGGGAGGAAAAGAGAAAAAGCATGTTGACTTTTTTTTTCCCCCAGTGCTGGGAGTTGAATCCAGAGTGTTGGGCATCCTAGGCAGAAATTACCACTGAGCAACACCCCAACCCAGCATGTTAACTCAACTGCTTTGACCTGGAAGTGACATAAGGCATTTGTGTTTACATTTGATAAGCCAGAGATAGTTATATGACCATACATTAACTGGATGCAGCTTCTACAATATGAAGGATGCTACAAATATCTGATGCTCACTGACAGATAATGTCATGCCCTTTTTTTCTTTAATTCTTTAATCAATGAATAACTTACTGTGGTGCACATTTTAGTCAGCTTTTTTTTGCTGCTGTAACTAAAAGACTGACCAGAACAATTGTAGAAAAGGAAAAGTTTATTTGGGGGCTTATGGTTTCAGAGGTCTCAGTCTATACACAATCAGCTCAATTCCCCAGGGCTCTAGGTGAGCCTGAACATCATGGAAGAAAAGTGTGGCAGCTTTTTGATCAGAAAGCAGAGAGACTTCATTCGCCAGACACAAAATACCTACCCTAAGGGCACACCTCCTCCAGCCACACCCTACCCACCTTCAGTTACCACTCAGTTACTCCAGTCAGGGGATTAATCTGCTGAATGGGATAAGGCTCTCATAATCCAATCATTTCTCTTCTAAATCTTCTTGCATTGTTTCCCACATGAACTTTTGGGGAATACGTCACATACAAATCATAACAGTGCCTGATGTCAGGTGAGAATCTGTGTTGCTTAAGGGAGCCAGTGAATGCTCAATTTAAATTGGATACATTCCTCATGATTGTCCTTTGTGTGAAAGATATCCTTAAACAAAGTAACAACCTCGCCTCTAGAAGATGTTCACCTTCTGGGACTGTGTGATAATTGTAGATACTTGTCCATTTAGGACTAATGAACAGGATATTTTCTGTATCTGGAAAACCTTTTTGGCTTTTCACTATTCCCTATTTTCAGCATAAAAATAAGGCAAAGTTTTCCAGCTGAAAGAGACATTATGGCTAAATTTTTCTATAAATTTTCTATATATCTAGTATGTCTTTTTGTCATTTGGCAAAGAGGCAACTGGTAATACCATTCACCATCACCTCCTGTGTGTGTGAGCTCAACTCTGACACTGTGCTATAGTCATCTACTCTCCTCTGGTGACCCTATCCATGGTTTTGGTAAATACTAATACTGTGCTTGTAGACAAGTGAGAAACAGCCATGATTCTATCAGTAGTCTTGGTGAATTATAGTCTGGAACATATATAATATTTTAACAGTAGAATGCTTTGAATAGCTATGTTTACAATCTATGTCAGAGATCTCAATAAATTTTATACCACTTTTCCATTGAATTATAGCTAGAAAACCTATGGGGAACTCATGGGAGAATTTTCACATTGCTTTCTGTGATGGAGAAAGAAAGGTTCAGGGATAGTTGGCATAGCATGTTAGCCACAGAAAGGGAAATCTAGCACTGATCCTTTCCACAAAGGTTACAGATTTGCATCTGATGATAGGACATGGTTATTATTATTGTTTTTATTTTTATTATTTTTGTTGTTGTTTTGATCTGCTAAATATTCTTTAAGGAAGAGAAGCCTAGGAGAAGGGTTGCCCTGAATTTGGAAATACTGGTCCAAATGACCTGTAAGCAGAAGGTAGATGAATAAGTGCCCTGATATATGTGAAGAAATGAATTTATATTCCTCTAAGGTGGCATGTTTTGCACACAAAATTGGGAGTATGGCTAGAGTTTAATTCTCATATAGGAATTTCCTGATCAAAAGTGTTGGGAAATTTATTGTATAGACTGTTCATATGAACACTGACACCCATACAGTTCTTTGTGCTCCTAGGTGCTCATTTCCTTATATATCTGAAAAAACCCAGAATATCAAATTCTTCAGTGGCCTGTTTTTGTTTTCTGTACCATAATATTTTGATTACAATTGCTTTGCAATATGTTTTTGCATTTGAGAGTGCCACTCTCCTTTTTCTCCTTTCCTATTTGCCTTAAGAATTTGTGGATTTTTAGCCATTTTTATACTTTTTTTGCCCACATTTTCTCGGTTAAAAAATGATATGAATGAGTTTAAAACTTAGGCATTTTATATCTAGAGTTTATGCTTTTAATTATTATGATAAAACAGGATATTTCTTTTTTTTTGATTTTGTTACAGAGCAGAGTCAGAGTGTATGTCTGTGGACAAAAGGAAAATAATTAGTACATGCATTAAACTCCTAATATTGGTTCCCCAAGAGGCTATGGTTAGAAGACAGAAGGATAAAGAATTTTAGTCCTTACTTTAATATTGCCTTTTCATTTCAATATAATTGAAGAATGAAACACTAAAAAAGAAGGAGAGGAGGAGGAGGAGGAGGAGGAGGAGGAGGAGGAGGAGGAGGAGGAGGAGGAGGAGGAGGAGGAGGGCGGCACATGGAGAATTTTACTAATTGACCAAGATTGCAATATGTTCTACTTTTTTTTCCCCTCTAGCTGCCTTTAAACAGTTGTTTTCCCTGAGTTTTAACTTCATGCTTGGATGTTTAAATCTCTCTCTTCCCAACCCTGTCCCTGTCCCTGTCCCTATCTCCCTTGCTCTTTCAGAGGATGGAGGTTGAAGGCATATGTACAGGAAAGGTAATCTTCCGCTCTCACAAATTGCCTCTAGAGTTTAAGAAGTTATAGTTTCCTATTTTAAGGTTTCTGATTTACTGATTTATTACATCAGGAGATAGATATGGAGTGAAAGATGAAATTAATTTAATTATTGTTAAAAAACAATATTAGATCCTATTTCATAAAGCAAAGCTAAGACATGTCATGAACATGGATATATATTTTTTCAACTCAGCCCCATTTTCCATTTACTCATTTTATTTGGGAAAATTTTTTATTTCTTGCTATAGTAAACTTTATAGTTGAAATTAGTAAAATCATTTGTTAATCGCGTGTGTGTGTGTGTGTGTGTGTGTGTGTGTGTGTATTAAGCACAGTAAGGCATTATTTTATAATTTCTTATTATAATATTATGAAGCATATGTTGCACTTTAATAAATTAGTTAATTCCTTTTAACTTGTAATTTGAAATTAGTCAAAAGGATTTTCTAACAAGTTACAATTAGGTTCTATTTAAGATAGCATTAAGGATGAACATAATATTTCTCATGTTCATATTTTTTGTCTTCTGCTGGTGACATTTTTTAAATTAGTCTCAAAAATATGAACAGGGGAAACATCACCAATAACTAGCAAGAGGTCGACAGTGTTTTATCCATAGTTTTATCTCACAGGACTAAGCTGGTTATAACCTGAGGTGAGGGATGTGGAACTCCACATGAGCAGTAGCTGGTTCCCTGGTTCCACAGAGCTCACTGGCTGCATCTCTCCCCAGCTCAATGTTCAATGACATCACATGGTGGCCAAAGCTAGGAGTATTTATGTCACTGAAATCGGCAAAAACTATAAGTGAGTTTTAAATTTATTTATTTTTATTAATTTGGTGTGTGTGTGTATATGTGTGTGTATGTGTGTGTGTGTGTGTGTGTGTGTGTGTGTGTGTATGTGTGTGTGTGAAGAGAGAGCTGTTTGTTAGTATACTCGCGGTGAGAGATAGCCACTGACCATAATGGAAGCAGAAAGAATAATGAAATTACTGCAGTGAGGGGAGGCAAGAGATGATGGTGACCAAAGTGAGGGTGGGAGTGAGTGGGGAGAGTATCATCTGAGAAGTGTTTAAGAGATAAAAATCAATAGCTTGTGATAAAATTTTAATCATTACATTTTATAAGAGGCATAACTGAGGCTTAGATTGATTAATTTGCCTATCACTACATAAGCAAGCAGCAGGGTAGAAATTCAAACCTTTATCTGCCTGATTTCAAACCAGGTGATTTTTTTTCTAACTGCATCTTGATCAATAGAAAGCTCTGCTTTCTATTTATTTGGATCACTGACAGGGATTAAGCACTCAGAATGGCTAATTATTCAATTAAAAAGATGAAGTTTAAATGTTCAGGGATATTTTTCTGCTTAGCTGCAGGGATATAGGTTCTAAATTTAAATCTACCAACTTGTAAGTTTTGAAGTCAATATGATCTAAAGGTTTAGTACTCTTCCCTCAAAGAAACGAGAGCCTAATGCAGATAACAAATTCTCTTTAGGTGAAGGATTCTACTGATATCCTGATGAACACTGTAGGAAGAAATGTATGAACAATTTCAGCAGGTTCACACACCCTGTCCCTAATGCTTATCACTGACTTTTAGATCCCTAAATATTATTATACTATGATCACCAATAATAAAAAATAACTCAAGAAAGATTTGAGGTTTGAGAAGATGGTTGAAAGGAGCCAGGCACTGATTCCTGACCCCTCATAACACAGACAGCAGGCTGTGAAGGAAAAGCAGAACTGAGAGGTGGGTGACAAAATAAATGCTCTGATCCTCAATATTACAAAGTCTGAGACCTAGACAGACTTAAATATTGGTTACCAGAGTGGAAAATAAATGCAGAGTGTTCTAACCCTGAACTCAGATCAGATGGGTCAAGGGGGAGGGGCAACAGAGCTCTCAAGCTCACCCACTTAAAACTATTTGAAGAGGGAGACAAAATTTAAAGCATGATGGGAACAGCAGTGTCCTTGAGGCAGATCAAACAGTTTAAAACCAAACTGTGAATAGAAGGGTCTTTCAGGGCCCACAGCCATTTTGTGGAAGCCTCAACTAACTAGTCAGTGAGCCCCTTAAATCAACATGGCGTCTTCCCATGTTCAAATAGCTGCAAATCAAACCAGAGGGAAGTCCTCTCCACTGCTCTCTCTTAGTAATCTGGCTAGAAGGAACTTCTAAAGGGACCACTAATAGCCCCAAATCCCTGAAACCCATTCCCCTTCACCCTAAACATGATCAAGGGGATTGGGGTGGAGCAGACCTGTCCAGGGAAGAGTTTCTAACCCAGCTCTCTGCTCAGCCTCCCTGCAGAGGAGGGAGAGGGGCAAGGGAGCTTTGGCCCTGAGCAGAGGAAAACAGATCCATCAGAAATACTCCAGCCCCCGCAACCACTGACATTGGGGTGAGGCACCATGGAAGATTGTGTGTTTGAAGAAGCCTAGGGGGACTGTCCCCTTGTTTGTAGGACCTTATTTGAGAGAAGCTATCTGAACATACAGTGACATAGAGGTCTGGTTCCTGGAGGGTGGCAGCAGCCAGCAGAAGGCTGCTAGGCGAAGTTGCCTGAGTACACTGGGAAGCCAAGAGGGAGGGCATCCAGATCCCTACCTCAGCCAGAGGGAAAGTTGCTTGTTCCAAGGCAGCAGATAGTGACTGCTCCCAGCCTGGCCTGGCTACCAGTCTTTCCCATGGTCCCAACTGGTGATTGAAAGGGCATTTTTTGGACACTAACTAGAGCCTGCATTAATCATAGTAACACCTGGGGCAATGGAAACTAGAACCCAGGTGAACCATTTGAGTCCCTTTACTCTAGTACCCCAGTGATAGGTTAGAGAGGATGCTTCTGCACCACAGAACACCAGCAGAAAATCTACAACCACAGGACCTGAATTTATGCAGTCAACAGTCCCTAAACCACCATGAAAAGAATCCTATAGAAGGGAACAGGTACAGAGTGACCCACAGCAATCATAGGGACACTCCAGAGCTCTGTATCCTGAACTTTTGTGCACAATAGAAAACAAGTGGGATTCAAGACTGTACCTTATGAGCAGTCAGCGTCAGGCCCCCGAGCTGAAAAACCAGGACTTGCTCTTTTGGGGTGGGGGGTCATAGCAATTAGGGAAGTGATTCCTGTGCTCCAGCAACTATGGAGAGATATATAGTAAAAAAAATGATGGACATTTGCTAAAATTCCCAAATCTGAATGAAATCCAAACCAAGACTCAACAAGAATTTTCTTTCTTTTTTAAATTTTTATTGTACTTATTCTAATTAGTTATATATGACAGCAGAATGCAATTCAATTCATATTACACAAACAGAGCACAATTTTTCATGTCTCTGGTTGAACACAAAGTAGAGTCACACCATTCATGTTTTCATACATGTACTAAGGGTACATCGTCTTTCCTATCCCCATACCCCTACTTTCCCTCCCTCCCCTTTGCCCTATCTAAAGTTCCTCTATTCCTTCCATGCTCTTCTCCTCCATACTCATTAGGAATCAGCATCTTTATATCAGAGAACATATTGGCATTTGGTTTTTTGGGATTGGCTTACTTCAGTTAGCATTATATTCTCCAATTCCATCCATTCACCTGCAAATGGCATAATTTTATCCTCTTTTAATGCTGAGTAATATTCCATTGTGTATATATGCCACATTTTCTTTATCTATTCGTCTACTGAAGGGTATCTTGGTTGGATCCACAATTTAGCTATTGTGAATTGTGCTGCTCTAAAGATTGATGAGGCTGTGTCCCTGTAGTATGCTGTTTTTAAGTCCTTTGGGTATAAACTGGATCAAATGGCTATTCCATTCCCAGTTTTCCAAGGAATCTCCATACTGCTTTCCGTTTTGGTTGTGCCAATTTGCAGTCCCACCAGCAATGTAATAGTTTGCCCTTTTTCCCACATCCTTGCCAACATTTATTGTTGTTTGTATTCTTAATACATTCTGAGTGGAGTGAGATGAAATCTTAGAGTAGTTTTGATTTGCATTTCCTTAATTGCTAGAGATGGTGAACATTTTTTCAAATATTTGTTGACTGATTGTATATTATCTTCTGAGGAATATCTGTTCAGTTCCTTGGCCCATTTATTGATTAGATTATTTGTTTTTTGGTGTTAAGATTTTTGAGTTATTTATATATCCTAGAGATTAGTGCTCTATCTGTGTGTGTGATAAAAATTTGCTCCCAAAATGAAGGCTCTCTATTCACTTCACTGATTATTTCTTTTGCTGAGAAAAAGCTTTTTAGATTGAATGTATCCCATTTATTGATAACAAGAATTTTCTTTACATTGGCATGGTTTACTATAAACAACTCTAATGTCAACTTGGATCATATGTGTCACTCTTTACATTCATTGATAATTGCTACCATAAAAAACAATGCTGTACTTTCAACACATCTGAATGTATTTCTTCTAATGGTTTAAATCATTAATTAGAATCATTCTATCTTTGTTTTTCTAGATCAGTTTGTACTTGCTCTTCTTAACTCCTGTTTGCCCTCTTACTTTTTCTGCTGTTGCCTCAAATACCCACCATCCATCTTTTTTCCTTTCTACTTTGGTGTGTATTATTCTTTTCTACTTTTTCTCCTTCCTTCCTTCCTTCCTTCCTTCCTTCCTTCCTTCCTTCCTTCCTTCCTTCCTTCCTTCCTTTCTTTCTTTCTTTCTTTCTTTCTCTCCCTCTTTCTTTCTCTCTTTTTTCTTTTCTCATTTTCCCCCAACCTTTCTTCTTTCTTCCTTTTAGCCCTCATTTGATGTTATAGCAATTTTACTGAATTTAATATTTTTGACCTATTCCAAAACTTTATTACTAGTTTGTACCTGAATTTAAGGTACTTCGGAGAACAATATCAGCAAGTTTTTTTTGTATTTCATAAGATTTAATAGTATGAAACTGGCTCTGAAGTGATTGTAGTAAATAGGGTTCAGTGGCTTCTCTCAAAGTGATGTTGATATTAGGATCAGCAGAGATCACACATTGAGTTAGAATATCAATATTTGGATATACTCCCAAACCAGGCTCTTAAGAGAAAGAAGCTCACAAAGTTGTCCTGTGCTTAAAAGAAGTGGTAACGATCCCAACAGATGAATAGGCATACAAACAATATGAAAAAGTAGAGAAAAATCACCACAAACAGGTCATAATGCTTCAACAACTGATTTCATTGATAATGCAGTGGAGAAAATGTCAGAGAAAGAATTTAGAAAGTTCATAGTTAAAATGTTCAATGAGCTAAAAGAAAAAGGAAGGAGTGAAAATACAGGAAGCAAAAGATCAATGAAGAGATTCTGAAAAAGAACTTAATAGAAATCCTGGAAATGAAAGAATTAATAACCCACATTAAAAATTCAGTGGAATGTATCACTAATAGATTAGACCACTTTGATTAAATGAAATAACATCAAATTGAAAAGCGTTTTGTGCAGCAAAGGAGAAAAGAGCATAAAGAGAGTTATAGAATGAGAGATCTTTGCTACTTGTTCCTCAGATAGGCATTAACATCCAGAATATACAAATTACTCAAAAAACTTAACACCAAAAAAAAACCCCTCTAAATAACCCAATCAATAAATGGGCAAAGGAACTATACAGACACTTCTCAAAAGAAGAAACACAAATGGTCAACAATTACATGAATAAAATATTCAACATCTCTAGCAATTAGGGAAGAGCAAATCAAAAGTACATTGAGATTTCATCTCATTCCAGTCAGAATGGCAATTATTAAGAACACAAATAAACATAAATGTTGTTGAGAATGTAGGGAAAAGTGTACACTCATACATTGTTGGTGGGACTGCATCATGAAACCACTTTCACTCTGTGAAAGCACTCTGAAAAACAGTATGGAGATTCCTTAAACAAGTAGGAATGGAATTACTATATGACCCAGTTATCCCACTCCTCTGTATATATCCAAAAGATCTAAAATCATTATACTGCAGTGATGCAATCATATCAATGTTTATAACAGCACAATTCACAATAGTCAACTTATGAAGCCAACATAGGTTTCCTTCAAGAGATGAATAGATAAAAAAATGTCTTATATACTAATTGGAATAAGTTATATCCCAGGTATGTATAATATGTGAAAATACACTCTACTGTTATGTATATCTAAAAATAACAAATACAAAACAAATAAATTAATTTAATAAGAAAATGTGGTGTATATACACAATAGTGTATTTACTCAGCCATAAAGCAGAATAAAATTATGGCATTTACCAGTGAATGGATGGAACTCATTCACTATGCTAAGGTGAAAAAGCCAGTCCCCAACAGTCAACGATTGAGTGTTTTCTCTCATATGTGGAAAATAATACAAAGTGGGGGGTGGGGGGAGGGAGAAATAAAGAGATAGAGAAAGAAAGGGGAAAAAAGGGAAGAGGGATTCCATCAAAATGGAGGAATGGTCAGTAGAGTAGATTAAGAAGATTAAAAGGGTGGAAGGAAGGACAGGATAGGGGAAGAACAGGGGACTGAATCTGACTGAACTTTTGTATGTACATAGATTATCATGGCACAGTGAATCTCAACACCAAGTATATCCACAAGACACTAATAATAAAATTTTAAATAAATTGCCGAAAGGCCATTACTGTAGAAGAAGGGGAGTGGGGGAGGGAGGAGTTAAGGAGGAAGTTAAGTGCTGGGGACTGAATTACAGCAAATTATATTCCATTCTTTTGTGATTGTGTCAAAATGTACACTATTGTTATATAAAACTAAAAAGAATCAATAAAAAATTAAAAAAATTAAATTGCTTCAGTTTAAAGAATAGTTTTGTTTAAAAATAAACAAATAAAAAACCTAATTAAAATCACTAAATAACTAGTATGCTAAATGTCTAAAAATTTTAAAAAGTTAAATGATTTAGTGTAGTACAGTATGATGCTATAAGGTAAAAATGTTAATTTTTCTCTGCTGGTTATAAAACACTGAAAATAGGGGCTGGGATTGTGGCTCAGTTGAAGAGAGCTTGCCTAGCACGTGTGCAGCACTGGGTTCTGATCCTCAGCATGCCATAAAAATAAATAATAAAATAAAGGTATTGTGTCCAACTATAACTAAAAAATATTAAAAAACTTTTAGAGATCTCCTGATTATTAATATAATTTTTTATTTTTATTTATGTTTAGAGAAATACTCTGGTGATCAGAAGATGACTGGTTATTGTTTGAGCTTTTAATACTAAATTATTATGACAATTCATATCACAAATGGCAAATAGATTTTGATTAATGATTGAAGCTCTCTGGCACTTTCTTAAGTTTTATGAGAACACTTCTAGGCTCAGAAGGGAGGCTTGCCTTAACTTATTATTGATGCATGTATTGAATATAGAATAGAAAAGAACAGGCATAGATCCCATATATTTAATATCTAAACTTTAGTACTCCTGGAGACAGGAAATTGCAGTTGGAAGTATTTAATAATATAATTATTAAATATAATAAAATAGAAAAATAGTTTTAATTTATGCAGAAAAATAGTTTCAATTTATGCAGCTGAAAATACTTCTCTAAGTTTTAACACTATATTCCTACATTAAATGCTATAATCCTGCCTTGGTAATTTCTGAGGGTAAGAATCTTATTTTGTGACTCAAGGATTCTGGCACACCTCAGAATCATAATTTTTAGTATCAGTTTTTTAGAAGTGAGACTCATAATCTGAATGAACTCACTAGAAATATTCTCTTTGCCATTCATTGGAGCTCTTACTAAATTCCTGATCCTCAATTTTACTTAAAAATTCCTCATTAGGAATAAAGAAAATTTTACTCATTTTTTCCATTGTTTTATTTAATAATGACCTCAGGTCATATTTTAGTTCATAAGTCATCAATATTTACAGGAGCACAAGGTGTTTATTGGCACAATTCTAACACTTACAGAGGCATTCTCCATACAGTAAATTGAATAATTTCAGGGGAAAAACACTTGGTGGCAATAAGAACTTTCAGGGGAAATTAAGACTTAAATCTTTAAAATCACTTATGTAGAATTCAAACAGTTTTTGTACATTATAAGAAAAATAAATATCCAAGATCTGGTGTTACTAGAATTAATTTTATGCCAAGAAAATGAAATCAAATTCTAGATCTAAATGATTACTTGGTTTCCAGTATTTATCCCAGTGCAGCTCTCTCAAATACCAAAAAGGACAAAATTCTAAATTTTCAGACAAACAGAATTGGGTGTGAATTACTTTTACTGATGCTTTATTTTCTTGACTCCCAAGAGACTAAGAGTAACTCCTATGTGAGAAACATTGGAAAATTGAATATTATAGGTTGATGCTGATAGGTGCTCTCCATCTACAATATGGAAATCTTAATCTAGAGGAAGATGATCTCATTAAAGTGTTACTAGCATCCCTAGAATATGTCACTGCAAGCCAATGCTACAGTTTAAATATGAAATGTTCCCCAAAGACTCACATGTTGAAAACTTGGTTCCCAATGTAGCCATGTTCAGAGGTGAGGTTTTTATGAATTAATTGGATCATTAGGGCTCCAACCTCATTAGTGGATTAACCTGTTGATAGCTGAATGAACTACCAGTAGATGGTGAAAACTGTATGCAGGTGGGGTATGGTTGGAGGAAATAGGTCACTAGGGTGTTCCCTCTGTGACTATATCTTATACCTGGCCTCTTCTTTCCTTCTCTCCACCCTGTCCACATGCTTCCTACCTACCAGGAGCTGAGAAGCTTTCTGTCACCACGCCCTTTTGCCATGATGTTCTGCCTTACCTTAGACTCAGAGCATTGGTATTGACTGACCATGGACTGCAACCTCTGAAACCATGATCCAGAATAAATCTTTCCTCTTCTAAGTTGTTCTTCTTAAATATTTATCACAGTGATGAAAACAAACGAGCAAAAAACAAACAAAACAAAAAACCCCCCAAAACTAACTCAGCAGTAAGGAAAGAGATATATGAAATGCTTTGTAATTTTTCTTATATCTCTCTATTTTGAGAAATGAAACCTAGTAGCAGTTTTGTAATATGTCTATTAAGAGAATAGATGAACTCTTCCTCTCAGTTCCCCCCCACACTGTGAAAGTTCAGTGTAATGTGATTATTGTTAATAACTGAAGTCACAAAACTGGAACGCAGTGGAGTGACATGAACAGCTCATATTGGCATGAAACATCAGTGCATATCTCTTTTCAGCTGCATTCAATAGTATAATGTTGGTAGCTTGAAATTGTCCATGATGGGAGAATGTACACCACAGAAAGAGGCAAAGGCTGAAAATCATTATCTACTCTGCTTCTTGCCCACTCTACTGGAGAAAAAGTTAGTAAATCTTTAATATGACTCTATACCAGTAAATATATTACAGGAGTTTCCAATCAGAGTGTTGAGTTCTTTTGGATTGCCCAAGTAACCATCAGCATTAGAGGGAAATATACTACATTTACATGAACTCCAAATAGATGCTTAATTAATCAATCTAAGGATTCTTAGAAGTCAAGAGCAAACTTTAATCAAGAAGAAACTCTTTTATAGATGTAATCAGGGCAAATGAAATCATTTAATTTAACTTAAAGAATTATAGACATGTAAATTTCATATACCAAATACCAGAAGTAGCAGTATTTGTATTTATTTTGTATTTTAACATATTTATTAACAATCAATTTTACCTGTACTAATGTTCATCATTGCTGAGTTTGATCTCTTTACACAACAAACAAACATTAAAAAATTTTTTTAACAGACTTCATATTCTAATGAGATCAGGCATTCTTTTAGTGATTGAATTTATAAAATCACTGTAAGATGTCTGTCTTATTTATAAAAGTGCATAAATTTGTTCCTCTGTTACAAGGCTTGAAAATGAACAAATGTATATTATGATCCTCTAGTAATGTGTGTTGATGGATTCATTACATTATCCTTATACTGACGCACACTAAAACATGGTGGGTCATTGACCTCCTCCTTTCTCTCTCAACTAAAAGGTGCATTGTAAATGGATGCCCACTTTCTTAGAAAAAAGAGTCAATTTTTGTAGAAGCAGACTACAATTCAGTGGAAACTGTTTTAAACATCCTTATGTCTGGCAAGATAATACACATTCATAGAACCTCTTAGCTTTTGGGCTAGTGCTTCATCTATAGTTCATAAAGTGATTGTGACCTACCAATAATATGTGACTGGGATGTACCATCTAGTGTAATGAGTGATTTATGTCCTCTCAACAAAAAAATGAAAGAATTATTTTGACGAAAAATAACTATGGGCCATTCTACTATGCCCTTACCACAATATATGAGTATGTACATAAATAATTATTTGATAATATTATTTTCTCCTATTAGTTTTCTGATAATAAGGGTCCTTGTACATGTTTTGTTGAAGGAATAGTTAAAATCAGGAGGGTTTAGGGGAAGGTATGAGAACTCAGATAATAGAGTATAGAAATATTGGGGGAAAAAGCAAAATTAGTTGCATGAATTATCATTTTGGACTGACTGTCCATATGATTCTAATTAACAGAACAAAACCAGCTCAAATCTTGAACTTTTTTTATTTTCTTAGTTTAATATTGAGTTGTAGAAATAGATGAGAAGTGACTTTGACTAAACTGCTTTTTGTTTGCTTAATGAGGTGAAAGTGTGGTGTTTATAGTCATTTCTCAACTGAAACCACCCATCAGAAGTCACTGCCAAAGTCACAAATTGTTGAAATGGTGTCTATCTGGATGCTTTCACTGAACATGGCACCTCTACCTATGTTTTTTTTAATGTAATAGTTATGATACTCTTTGTATAACTGAAGTGTTTTTGTTTTTAAAATAAATTAAAAGCCCCACTAATGCAGTAATCCAGACATTTATATTGGTCAATAGAGAAGAGTTTGTTTGGAAACCTAATGAGAAATGCACAATCATCACAGAACTGAAGTTTCAAAAGAGAAGAAGAATTATGTTATTACAAAGTTAATCCTGAGCTATCGTGTTTAGTGCTCTAAAGTGTGCTGACTCAGTACAAGTATATAGCTATGGTCTTGCTGAGATGTGTGGCACATTCAGCACATTTAAAAAAAGTGACCATTCCTTTGAGACATTGATTATGAAAAATGAAAATGATCAGTGAATTAATTTTCAGTAATACATTATCCTTGATAATGTGAAACAATAATGTCTACAGTATCCTATTTCCTTCAAAAACATTACTAACATAATATTCAATCACAAAATATATTGAAGATATTCTTGATATTCTTTTCTGATGGAAAAGTATGTTAGTGTTCAGTATGACTCAGACCACCAACAGAGAGTAAAAGATATGTAGGATTTGTATGAAAGAGTTAATTTCCTTGAAAGAAATCTGAAAAACCAGATGTGCATACTTAATTGGAGCAGCTTCTAGCAGCAAGACTTGAAGGGTTAATAAGTAGATTGATTGGGATGAAAGACTATTTTTTATATCTGCTACCTCAGAATATGTCTGCTTTCTGTTACCACTCACATTCTCCTACTCCTTTTAGAAAACAGATTCAATTCTTAGTTCTGAACATATTATTTAAAACGTTATAGGCAGATCTGTCTGTATGAGCCACAATCCCAATAAAATGCTGTCATGTTTTCCACTGTTGGGATTATAGTTTGTTTGAAAGGTGGTGAATTTACTTTGGGGAGAATGGTGTATTCTTACCTTACAGTGCATATCTATAGAATACATTTCTCAAATATCTATCACTGTTTTATAAGTGTTCACTGAAATAGTAATTATAATACTAGCTAATGCTTATTGAGCATTTGTACAGGTATGCCAGGCGGTGAGATATAAGTAAATTAAAATGGGCCCCGGGGGAGATACCCTTAGTAAATGGAGACCTCTAAAAAACATGACAAGCTTGCTTCTTTGGTTAAAGACAAACAGAATATTCAGTATATACTTGTAAGAGATTAGACATATGGTTAATGTCATCTGCTTGAGGAACTTACACAGTATGCCACAAATAATTAGTGGCTATACTGTCTGACAGAGAGAAACATTCTGACCTCCAAGTATAGGGTGGTCAGCATGGGACTTAGCTGCCATGAGACTTGATTGCTAAGAAAGTTTGTAAATATTTTCCAAATCAGTAAAATCCAACAGTGGCTCACCTGCTTAGGATTCCACTAGCAGGTGAGATCAGATCCATAATCAGAGATCTTAAATCTGAGCATGTCACTTGTCTACTCCTTTGAGAGGTGAGGATCAACTACATTCCCTTTTGAGAGTGAATTCCTTTGCTGTCCCTAAGTAAATCTTTATCTGCACCTTGCTTAATGATGCAATTCTTTCTGTAACGAATGTCAAAAACCTGTGTAGTTACAAATTGAGGTCCCCCTTTCTTAGGACCTCCTTATACTTCCTCTAGTGACAACTGAACTTTACAGTCCATTGAAGTAGAGCAAGTTATTGCTATTTGTTTTACAGATGAGGAGGTATACATTGCATGTTCATATCAATGTATTTTTTTGTGTTACTTTCCAACTGTTAATAAAAGACAGATTTCAAAGCGTAACTTCCTTCATGTGGATTTTTCTGCAACTTCTAACAAAATGTAGGAGGATTGACAGTCATATCCAATATGATGTTTCCTCTTTTGATTATCACAGTTCATATAGGTTTAGAGATATTGTTGCATTTTTTAAAAATAAAATCTTCCCCAAGGTTTTATTATTTCACATTTAGATTGTACATTGAGATTACAACCCTCACGAAATTATTTTAAGTGTTGTCAGGTAGGAAAAAGATATTTAGCATTTGGATGTTCATTTGATCCAGCATCTTTTATTGCTGTAAACTTTTAAAATTATAAATATTAACACATATTAATTGTAAAAGGGTTTCACTGTGACTTTTCCATACATACCTATGTTGTTTTAATTGTATCTACCCTTCCTACTATCCTCTCCTACCTTCCCTTCTCTCTCCTCTACTCTGATCTCCTTCCTAATAGTTCTTCACTTTCAGATCAACTTTTTTTTTTTTTAATTCACACGTGAGAGAAAACACATGAGACTCATCTTTCTGTGTTTGGCTTCTTTCACTTAACATAATGACCTCCATTCCATTCCACAAATCACCTGACTTATTCTATTGTGTATAGAGAACACATTTTCTTTATTCATGAACATGTACAGGCATAAGTATCACATTTAAACTTTTAAAACCTTATCACCATTAATATTTTATGATGTGTTTTATGAGGGAATGAAGCAATGGGAAGATGCTGAGAAAATTAAAAGAATTTTTTTTATTCTTAAAAAAGAGATAAATTTGGATAGAGGATTTAATATTGGTCATAGATAGATAACCTCAGAGAGGTAATAGACTTTTTGTGAAAAAAGTACAAGAGAAATGACAAAAATATACAGGGTTACTAAACACATATTTTAGTCACATTTGTTTACAGAATTACTCAAAAATATAAAATCTTCCATGGACCAAATTAAGACAATCAAAGGTGAAGAACAATAGTAAACTAACATTTATTGAGCATTTTCTCTGTGCTGGGCAGTATATCCTTCAAGATGTCTGTGAGATAGGTCTTTTATTATTTCCATTTTATACATGAAGAATCTGAGGTTGACAGAGAGGAAATAACTTTCCAAGATCTCAGAACTATGTCATGGCTGATCTTAAACTCTAAAAGTTGGGCAGGTTATCACCACACAGTGTTACTGAAAATGAACAATGTTTTTATAGAAGCCAGGATGACAGAGAATCCTAAGTCTTGTAAGCAAGAGCACTCCGAAAGGTAATATAATTTATCTATTTTTATAGGTATGCTACAAAGCACTAGTTTCATTATAAATTAGTTTTTTAAATGTCACAGCTTATGGTATTGATACTTAAATATTTTATCTATATGGCTAATACCATAATAAAGTCTATATTTCACAATAAGCCTTTTTGGTTTTCTGATTTGAATTTATTATTACTATCTATGTCTTCATTTTCTGAAATAGTTTGGTTTTGCCAATAAATAACAACAAAATGAAATAACCTGTTTAACAAACAATAGGCAAAAATAAATAAAGAGATAATCATATATAAGCATATATATTATAAATGACTATATGCAAATATATAAATAAACAACAGTTTTTCTACACCTTAAAAACTCCAAATCTGTAATTATGCAGACTTGAAAAGAAGTTGTAAAATATCTCCTGAAATATTCTGTTTAGAAATTCCTTGGAAACCAAAGTTTAATCATTATCAGTCATTGTAATGTTTAAGCCCAGCAGCTTTTACTCTGGAGAAAAAATTCAATTTAGCAACAGAAAAGTATGAAATTACACAATAGATTTATTCTTTAAAACTTTCAGTAAAAAATCAATTGTTTAAAATTTTTCTTAACATTTCTTAAGTTAAAAAATGAGAATATAAAAACTTTGGGACATTACCAATGTTTGTTTATGTTTCATTTTTTTTAGGGCTAAAATCTTTATTTGATCATAAACATCACAGTGTGCTTTTCAAATAGCTGTTCAAAAAAAGCACCCACAAATGTAGGTTTTTATTTAATACCTGTTAGACTGCTTAGTATATCAAGTTTTAAGAAATTCATGTAGCAAACATACATTTTAAACTCCTATAGTTATGTTTTTTCACCAAATGTTAAATAAATATGCAGTAAAACCATCTCTTTGTACACAACAGAATCAATAGTAACTGTTAAACTTCAATAAATATAAAATAAACCCAAGTTAATTAAAAATAGAATTCCCCATTCTGTCTCCAGTATTAGAATATATGTTTAGTAAATGCTTCAGTGCTTCATGTAGGAGTGTTGTGTCCTACTTGGCAATACACTAATCAAAAGATTTCTACCAAGGATTTGAGATTTTAATATTTTCACTAGTAGAGGTTCATCAATCAAATTTGTTATTTAAATGGATGTGGTTAGCTTTACAATCCACTTTGCAGTTAAAATTCAGTCCTGATTTTTTATTATGGCAATTATTACCTATTTGAGAACAATTAGAAATCTGGAAGAATCAGAAAATATCAGTTTTGGCCATACTTGAGTACTATCCAGGTAGTAAAGATGGGGAGAGGGGCTAAGATTTCAAGAAAAAAGAACAAGAAGGTTAGACTGATATTTGGTATTGTTTATTCTCTTTCACTGGTGACTGAGAGTCTGAGTATCTCAGCTAAATTTTCTGCAATATTAAAGCTTATCATGGGAGTGTAGAAATTGGAACTCTAGGTCCTATCAAGTAGAAACAGCTCTAGTGAATATGGATACATAATATATACTCTCTCTTCTTGAATGATAATATAACCTATGGAGCTAGACTAAACTGGATTAAATCATAACTCTAAAATTTATTATTTTATGGTCAGCAACCTTATAAACATTCTTTATCAGAACCATTTTCCCATTTGTTTAGTCCTTTGGTAGATACATAATGTATGTCTACTATAATTCTGAGAGTTTAGTGTGTATTTAATGTGTATTAGTTTGTTGTGATAGGGTTATAAATTGACTCTAATACAGAGACTGGTATATAAGAGTACTCAGTAAACACATGCTGAGTGAAAGAATTCATCAGAGGGAAAGCAACAGACTTCTAATGGGAATGTCCTTTAATTTTGTGCATTTTCACTTGTCTTATATAGGAATATAAATGTCATTGATGTTACCATTGGCTAATTTCATTTTCACTACATGATTATAAGGAAATTGGAAATACTTAATGATTTTATTTCACACATGTAAACAAAGAGTAATTTAAGGAAAGCTGAAAGATTTGTGATGAATGACCCACATCTTATAGCTTCTCATATTACAATATTTTGTTTGGTTTAGACTGGAGTCTTTACATAATTTTTATGAAAGTCTTTCTTCTCTCTGTAGGATTCTTCTAGATTTAGGGCAAAATCTACCTGAAAACAAAGTGAAGCTCTCAAGTTTATACATGACAAATTTACCTGACTATCTGACTGTGGGAATTCTATTTAATATTAGTTCTTCTTAAAAGACAAAACAAAATGTTAGTATTTGTTAGGTATATATGAATATTTCATTAGTGATTTATAATTTAAATTCTCTAGACAAATTTAGAATTAGATTCTACAATAGTGAATTCAAGGAATGAATAAAACTAATTGTAATTCTGAAAACATTTTGTAAGAAAAGCATACAAGTTTAAATATATTCTGTCATAAAGCTGTTCTTATAAGTACAAGGTAAAAATAAATTAATAATAAGAGGATAAGTACTGAGACAAAAAAATCTATTCATCTTAGGACTTAATTGGGAACCCTTGACAAACTCTCTAGAAATAGAATAATGCATCTGCACTTCTAGTCAACTTTAACTCACATATTAAGAACTGCCTTTATTTTCTTGGCAGGATTAGTTTTTCTTTTTTAAATTTCAGCATAGCTTTTAATAATAGAATTGCTTAATTTTGAATTTCTTATTTTTTTACTTAGGTTCTATTAATATGTATTTATATACTCATACAAAATTTCAGTTACTCTACATTTTTTCACTTTTATATTTATTTATTAATTTTTTAATGTTTGTTGTATGTAGATGATATTTGATATTTGCTGTCAGAGTCTATTTGGGGTTGAAATTTTGGTGAGGGTTAGTGCTCGGGTCCATAGATGAAGGGAAAGTGCCAAATCTTTACAAATTAGGTTATTCATAAGAAACCTTTGTGTATGTGTATGTCTTGTTTTAAACTAATAGAAGAAATTTAAATGTTAATGAAATAAAGATTCCTATATGGACCTATATTTGAAAAAGTATCAAAAGAAAGCATCTAATCTCAATTAGATATTTGATGATCATCAGGAACAATTTCCCAAATTTTCAGTAATTATGGAAATTGAAACATGGGTGCAAATTAGCAAATGAGCTTCAGATTTTGACTGACTGATGATACTTGACCTCATAACTTTAAGGATGGGGTTTGGCCATATGACTACCAGGCCTTGACCCAGTTTTTACATGTAGTATTATATACAATGAAATAGTTGAATGGTTTATTGGTTTGGAAGTCATTGTAGTCTTCACTATATATATGATCAATTTTTTGACTTAAATTATATGAACTAATATCCATGCTTATATTTCAGGAGGTTGGTAAAAACCTTGAAAAGTAGGCAAACATTTATGTTTTTGAGTATTTTTCAGGGGAGAAGAGCAGAAGAGTTCTCAGAGTGTACTGAAAGATGATCTATTGAGAGATGATCTATTGAGGGGTGGAAAAATTTTTAAAGACTATTTGTATGTTAATTTACTTTATTCTCACTATTTTCATTCTAGAGGAAAGATTTGTTGTTTATTAATATTAAAACATTAACAGCTCTAGAAACACTTTGAATCCATTACATAGTTTCTAAACTAAACATATATAAATCATTGGGAAAGTTGTATAAATATTAGTGTGATTATGTACCACTAATGAATATGATTTGTTCATACCATGCCATACATTTGAACATAAGTGAGCAAAAATCTTTTAAAATAGTGTTTTATTTTATAAATACCTGGACAAATGATATTTTGAAAATAAAACATTTCCAGAAATATTTTATGGTATTTTAGCTTCAAGCTGACATGCAAAATGTAAATAAAAGGACCACGTGGATTTGCATAATAGTGATAAGCAGTAGGTTATACTGGCTGGCTATTACCAAGAAAATTAGGCCTGTGTCAATTGCCCAAGAAATAATGTTTTAGCTACAGATGAAACTAATGGAAGAAATTGAAATGTTAATGAAATAAAGATTCCTATATGGACCTATATTTTTATTTTATTTTTTGATGCTGGGGAATGATTAGTATAAAATGCATCTCATGGGTTATTTAAATCAACTCTTTAGGGGGATTAGTAGGTGATTCTTCCTTATTAATCAACTACAATTCATTAGTAGTTATAACTTAGATTCTTTCTTGACTTTAGTAACTATAAATCTTCTGTTTCATATCACATGCCCTATGATCTGGCACTTGCCAAATACTTATGAAGATCTCTGAAATTTGAGATGCTTAATGAACCTATTCACTATTCATTAATCTGTCTTGCCAGGATTTGTTAAATCATTTTTGGTTTCTGGTTTTCCATAATTATTTTCTAAATATATGTAGAAACAAAAAAATATAGGAAATATAATACAAGATACAAATCCTGTTTAACCATGGATTGCTATGGTCTTTGTTACCCACTAAAATAGAGAATGCCCATTTTTTAAAACAAAATTTCAAAACCTGTTTTTACATTTGAATCATCTCAATAGCTAGGTAAATTGACTCTACTATGTAATGATTCGTTTTGTTTGGAGAACATGTTCTCCAAACAGGGAATGCGTCCCAGTGCATCCCAATGATACCGAAGCCTTCTGCCTTCTCAGTTCTTTGAAACATAGCTTAAAATGTAGGTTAAGAAGATATTGATTTCTCTCCCTTGTTTTTTTTTTCCCTTTCCCCTCACTTCCTCTTATATGTAATTTTGTATAACGATGGGGGTCTCCTTCCATTTCCATGCAATTTTCCTTCTCTCTCCCTTTCCCTCCCACCTCTCGTCCCTGTTTAATGTTAATCTTCTTCTCATACTCTTCTTCCCTGCTCTGTTCTTAGTTGCTCTCTTTATATCAAAGAAGACATTTGGTATTTGTTTTTTTAGGGATTGGCTAGCTTCACTTAGCATAATCTGCTCTAATGCCATCCATTTCCCTGCAAATGCCATGATTTTGTCATTTTTCAGTGCTGAGTAATACTCTGTTGGGTAGAGAGAGAAGATGGGAGGGGAGGGGAAGGGAGGGGGGATAGTAGAGGATAGGAAAGGCAGAAGAATACAACAGATACTAGTATGGCAGTATGTAAAAACGTGGATGTATAACCGATGTGATTCTGCAATCTGTATACGGGGTAAAAATGGAAGCTCATAACCCACTTGAATCAAATATATGAAATATGATATGTCAAGAGCTATGTAATGTTTTGAACAGCCAATAAAAAATAAATAAATAAATTTTAAAAATAAATAAATAAAATAAACTATCTTCAAAAAAAAAAAGAAGATATTGACCATCTGAGCACTTTGGCTGGGGTTGTAGCTCAGCGGAAGAGTCCTTGCCTAGCATGTGTGAGGTACTGGGTTTGATTCTCAGCACTGCATATAAATAAATAAAATAAAGGTCTATTGACACCTAAAAGGTATTTAAAAAAATAAAGGAGTCCTAAAATACCCTTGGCAAATTCATGCATTTTATACATTAGGCCCTTTGTCAGTTTTAGTGTTTCTAATTTAATTATTATTATTAATTATTTTTTAAAATATCATTCTGGACACTATACTGGGTATTTTACATGTTCATACATAAAAGCCTCAGAAATCCCATTGCTCAAAGACAAATCACTTGTTGGTAGGCTGGCCTTGGATCTAAAGCCAAATTCCTTACTTCTGGGTCTTCCCATCACTTAAAGCACTTTTCCTGGTTTCCCAGCAGGACAGAAGCAGAGAATTAGATGGAAAATCAGAAGGCTGTCTGACATAAGCACAAAATCAAAAAGAGAAGTGCTCTATGCTTATATATCTAAGATGTTTTTGTCTCTACTCTGGAGGCCCTGTTAAGTTACAGCAGATGTTTAAATCTTTTTAAAATCCCAAATGAGATCTGTTTAAGACTCTGAGCCTTAGAGACAGCAGGCTTGTATCCTAGCTCCTTCCTGTTTAGAGGAATTATTCTGTGAGATGCCATCTCTCAAGGCAGCATATCAGAAACCTATATATGCACAAATCTTAAAAGGAAGATTTCTCATGCACTCCTAAGGCTTAAGCAAATTGTTTTATTTATGGCAAATGTTAAAAGTGTACAAACCTAAGAGTAGGTATGGATTCTTTATGTTTATAATTCTGATACATCTGTGGGACAAAAGTATTTACAAATATAAACAACATATTAAAAATAAGTAAAATAATAGCAAACTAATAATATTCATATTTCAAAATGTTTTACTGAAGTGCAACATACAATGATGTACACAAATTGTGTAAAATTAGATAAATTTTATACATACATTGTTTTAATTTCTATTCATCTGAGTAATGACAACCTCAGTTGAGATATAAAATATTTATAGCTCCTCAGATGACTCCTCATAGGTTTTCTCCCTCTTGCTGTTCACCATTCACCTCCTTACCTCAGATGCAACCAATATTTTGTTGAAATTCATATATGTGGACACATAGAATACGTTCTTTATGTTAGTCTTCTGTATTTTTTACGATTCCTTTGAGATTCTTCAAGAAGTATTATCATAACATAACACATCATTCATTTTTGTGAAGATGAGCACAAGGCACAACCAAGTCCATTGCTTTATTGTATTTGGCTTTATTGAACTAACATGTGCACTGTAGTTATTCAATTCTTCTGCCATTTTAAAATAAAATTTTTAGATTATAGCTATCAGAAAAAATATAGAATTAAAAATGTTAACAAGTTGTTTGTGTAACTCTAAAATCTGTGGATCCCAATTGGTAGTATATTGATTCAGGAGGAAGAATTATCTATACTTAGCCACATAAGCCTTGACAGATATCTGAGTAAAAAACCTTGTCCTGAGGGCCTTTTACTGGGAAAACTCTTTTCAGAAGAGAAGCAAAACATCTCCTCTACCACTTCACAACTTCTCTGAGGATTGGCGTTCATTCTGGAAGACATTTGTTTTTGGCTAATGCGTTGTTTTCTTTTCAGCTTACTTGGGCAAAATTTGAGCGTATCCTATTAATGCTGACAATACTTGCAGGTTCCTCAGAAACTGCATCTGTGTTCAGCACTATATTTCAGAGAAAGTTACAATGGGGACACTGCAAATAACTAGAACAATACCCATAATGTCAGGATAATGTTCTTCTTTAGTAACCAAGTGAATTGATGAAAAGGATTGACACTAGTCTAGCTCTGCTCTCAGGAGGGCTGTTAGGAAGGCTATGTAATGAAATTGGGGACAATAAAAAGACCCTGTCATGCCATTTGTAAAATTCTTTATAGTAGCACTTGAAATTAAATGCATTCTTTATAGCTATGCTTATATTGTAGTTTTATTCAAGTACTTATTTTGAGATCTTTGGGGAAAAGTGTTCTTACAGGCATAGAGAAAGTTGTAAAAGTGAGGTGGAAGTAGAAATAAATAAGTGGTAGTGCTTAAATAGCATTTTTCCAGTGTAGAATGCTCCAATAGAGACAATACAAACCAATAATTAATAATTTGTCAGTTAGAAAATTGATATTTCCTTTATTTATATCTAGGATTAAACTCTCTTTTCACCTCAGAAGGAAAACAAACATAGACATGTTCAAACTCAGACTACTGTAAGAAACTACCTGAATGTAAAATACATTTTAGTGACTTTCAACTCTGATCATTACAATTTCATTACTTACTGGAAAATTATAATAAAGTAAATTTTTATTACTTTAATCCTGAATGACCATGTAATAGAATCATAGATCTAAATCCTGCTTTAGACTTGACTTAGCTCTTCTTTTAGGTAGACACTTGGCTTCTCAGAAAGGTCTCTTACTACATTTTTCAATAAATTCCAGAATCCAAATGTGTGGGTAATAACAAAACCAGTCCATTATACAAAAAATGACCAACATGCAAGCATAATTTGGGACTAAACTCTGTCCTTGAAGAGTAAAGCATATGTTCCTTTAGATGTCTGAAGGACTGATAGATTTCTCATCCCATAAAACTCTATTTTTTAAATCAAAATATAAAAAAAATAGAGAAGGAATTAATTTTAATGAAGGGATGGGTATTTACCTAAAATGTTTCGTAAGTTATCAAAAAGGGTAATTTTTGTTGTTGTTGTTACTGATGCATGTAGCCATAATGAATCGTATTTTCTCTAAATTTTCTGTTTTTTGCAGCAATCATTAGTGCTCTCTGACAAATGGCATTGCCTTTGATGTCAGTTGTCATCATGTAATGTGCTTTGGCTAATAAAATGAAAGACATGGCATGAGTTACTTCTGGAAAAAAGTTTTAGGACAAGATATGTCACTTGCCTCTCCATCTTTTTCCATGATTTGTTTTCTTATCAAAGCAACTTCTATATTATCCTGATTCCTAGATTGAGGATGACAATGGGCAGAGTCACAGCTACCAGGATGGACAGGGAATGTGAAGGGGAGAATACATTTTGCTGTTTGAAGGCACTGAAATTGTGGTGTTTGTGTTACTGAATGTTCCCTCTCTGATGAAGTCCCATTTAATAATATACTGGCTATGGCAAGAATCATCACAGAATGGCAACAGCTCATACCTGTCCATGTGCTCAGTATCCAAAAGAAGACAAGAAACGCAAACAAAATAAAGGAAGATGGAGGTGAGTTATGGTTATGAGAGAAGAGGAGAAAGATGAAATATTTAGAGGAGAAAAGAAAAAGACTGGAATATATCATGATCATTTTAAATTCAAATAATTGTTCTCTAGGGCCCTTGTTCTTGCATAAAGAGCATACCACTAAGAAAACAACGTGGAAAAGAAAGCACAAAAGCTCATTTTAAATAAGTTCATGTTTTTTTGTTTTGTACACCTGTAGGAGGACTGGAGAAGAAAAGAGCCTATAAAATTATATCTAGTATGAAATAACAGACTGTGATTTTAGTTGCAGAAAATTCAGAGACCACTGTTTTTGACCATTTTGCAAATCCAGCTAGTGAGAATTGAGGTGACACCTACCAAGTCTGTCTGTAGACATATGTAGACATATGACGACATATGTTGGAAAATGGAAAATTCAGGTATTTGAACATTATGTGTGAATGGCATCAATCAGCTTCATGGATTCAGTATTTATTTTGCCTTTGAGACCCAACTAAGAAGATAGAACATTCTAATTCTAAATAACTTAATTTGTTTGCTACTAAAATTACTCATTCAATACCAGCAGAAGAGATGGTGCACATTAGCTATGCTACAAACAAACAAAAAGAATCAAAACAAAAAGACAGATGCACTCACATTCTTTCATTAGATTGTAAAACTAATTCAATTCAAGACTGATTCAGTATTTGCCACATGCTTTGTTCAGGAACCGTGATGTATTGTTCACATCAGCCAACAAATTAAAACAATAACAACAGTTAACTCTCTCAGAATGTTCACTAATTGCTGAGACTTGTTCTAAATTCTTTCATGTAAGATGTTACCTGATCTTTTCCACCACCATGAAGCTGATGGATGACAACAGGTGGGTGCTAAAATGATCCTGTTTTGTAGACAAGAAAACCAGGATAAAGCTTCTAGAGAAGCCAAGAATCAAGCCCAAGTAAAGGGGCTCCAGTGTTCATAAGCCTTTTGCACTGCTATTCTTGGTAAGAAGGCAGCAAATGAGAGGAACTGAGGCACAAAGGTAGTCTAATTTCTAATGAAGATGCTTGATTTTTGTTTTGTGTTTAAAATTATAAAATGATATCATAATTCCAAAAATACTTATTTTTAAAGAAGAAAACCTATTATTTCTTCCCATTTATGGATAAACATTTTTTTATCATTATTCTAGACTTTTAAAAAATGCATATTTTACTTTAATATAGTTGTAAGTTAATAGAATATACAATTTTATATTATATCTATTCTCTTTTTACTAACTTTCATATACTAGTGCAGTTTTTAATACTTTTATTTATTTATTTATTTATTTTTATTTTTTGCAGTGCTGGGCGGGCCTTGTGCATGCAAGGCCAGCACTCTTACCAACTGAGCTATATCCCCAGCCCCCATAAACATTTATTTTTAATGGCTAATATTCCAGAGTCCACATACCATTTTACTTAATTATTTTCTGTTATTGGCTTTTTCAGTTGCTCTTAATTATTTCATTTTGTAGATAATGCTGTGGTGGGTAATATTTCCTTAGAACATATTTTCATAAGTATCCTTGTAATTCATGCATCTACTTACATGTCATGATTTTTTTTAACCAAACTGTGTTCTAATTGATCCTGTCATTAGTGTGTAAATGCAATAATGTTAACCTAACTTTGTGAACATTTAGAATTATCATGATTTTAGATTTTTGTTAGTTTAGAAGGTGAGGAAGGGTATATGCTATTTTACTGGATTATTTGATATCATAAAGTGATCATTATGCTTAGGTTAGATTCTCTGGGAGAAGCTCCTTATGTGATTAATATCAACATGGTTCAGTCCTGAACTTTTTGTGGGATCTGACTATAGAAATGACAAAAGTGAAGTAGACCTTCAGGTTTCTATTACCCATGCAGTATAGGCAGAAGACTCATAAGCTGCCACAACTCCCCGTGAGGAGGATTATAGGAGAATAAGCACGCTACATGTTTTGATGTTTTAAGAATCTTTAACATTTTTATTTTCTATGGTGATCTGGTATTTTATATATGGCAGTTTACACAATTTCTCTTCCTGTTTAAATATTCAGTGTATTCAAAGTTTTTTGATTCCAATTGAATTATCTATTAGAACTGGGTTTACTCTTTAAGATTGCTCATTTCTTTAGGTAACTGCTTATTCTTATTTTTCTTACTTTGATGATTTTTTTATTTGCTTATTCTTTTAAAAAATATATTTTTTTGTATATCAGAGTCTGGAATCTAAGAGGGGCAAATTTGTCCTTTAGTTGGAAGGGCAAGGGGAAGGCTTCTGACCTTTTCCTGGTAATTAGACACTCAAAAGTTTCTGCAAATTTTCTGGTTGATTTGGTTCTGCTTTTTGTACTGGTGAACACTGAGGTGTGACTCATATGAGTGATGACTTTGGGATTTTGGGAGAGGCTATTGGCACCCCATATGGAAACTCTTCCCTGAGCAGTAAATTCCCTCATTTGGTAGCCACTTGTCTTGATGGACATGAGGTCTCCGCTAATTCTCCTGTAATCCTCCTCACTGGTAGTCATGACAGTTTATGGGTCTTCTGCTGACACTGCATGGCTGATGGAAACCTGAGGGGCTACTTCATTTGTGTCATTTCTATAGACATATCCCACAACCAGTACAGGACTGTACCATATTGATATAAACCACATAAGTATGTAAGGAGCTTCTCCCAGAGGATCTAAGCTGCCTAAGCATGACAGGAAGAGGACACCAGCAGTATCTGTCTTCTTCCCGATGCTTCTGGTCTCTCTAAACCTAATTTAATATATTTTCTTATACTTTTGTTTTTGGAGCTCCAGTAGTAGATGAAACCAGGATATATATTAAACCTAGTCCCTTTTATATCCTTTTTTATTTTTGTTTTTATTGATGTGTTTTAATTATACTGAGCAGTGAGATTCATGTGGTCTTTTTATATGTACCCATAACATAATTTGATCAGTTTCATTCCCCAAACATCCCCTATCCCTCCCCTCCCCAATCCTGATTATCTCCTTCTCTACCCCAATATTCTCCTTCTACGTTCATAATATATATATTTTTTTCTTTATTCCTTTTTTCTCTCTGTCTTCCACATATAAGAGAAAACACATAACACTTGTCTTTCTGAATCTGGCTTATTTTGTTCAATATGATGCTCTCCAAATTTATCCATTTACTGCAAATAGCATAATTTTATTCTTCCTTATGGCTAAATAAATTCTATTGTGTGTATATACCAAATTTTCTTTAGCCATTCATCTGGTGACAAATACCTCATTTGATTCCCTATCTTGACTATTGTGGATTGTGCTGTAATAACATGAGTATGCATGTATCTCTAAAGCATGCTGATTTTAATTCCTTATTAAAACTTACAGTGGTATCATTTGGCCAAAGTTTGCGTATGTCCATCAGACCTGACTTATTGATTATATTCTGTAGCCATCTTCTTTTTTTTTTATCTTTTTTTTATTGGTTGTTCACAACATTACAAAGCTCTTGACATATCATATTTCATACATTAGATTGAAGTGGGTTATGAACCCCCAATTTTACCCCAAATGCAGATTGCAGAATCATGTCGGTTACACATCCACAATTTTACATAATGCCCTATTAGTAATTGTTGTATTCTGCTACCTTTCCTATCCCCTACTATCCCCCCTCCCCTCCCCTCCCAACTTCTCTCTCTACCCCATCTACTGTAATTCATTTCTCTCCTTGTTTATTTTCCCATTCTCCTCACAACCTCTTATATGTAATTTTGTATAGCAATGAGGGTCTCCCTTCATTTCCATGCAATTTCCCTTTTCTCTCCCTTTCCCTCCCATCTCATGTCTCTGTTTAATGTTAATCTTTTCTTCCTGCTCTTCCTCCCTGCTCTGTTCATAGTTGCTCTCATTATATCAAAGAAGACATTTGGTATTTGTTTTTTAGGGATTGGCTAGCTTCACTAAGCATAATCTGCTCTAGTGCCATCCATTTCCCTGGATATTCTATGATTTTGTCATTTTTTTATTGCTGCATAGTACTCCATTGTGTATAGATGCCACATTTTTTTTTATCCATTCATCTATTGAAGGGCATCTGGGTTGGTTCCACAGTCTAGCTATTGTGAATTGTGCTGCTATGAACATCGACGTGGCCGTATCCCTGTAGCATGCTCTCTTAAGGTCTTCAGGGAATAGTCCGAGAAGGGCAATAGCAGGGTCAAATGGTGGTTCCATTCCCAGCTTTCCCAGGAATCTTCAAACTGCTTTCCAAATTGGCCGCACCAATTTGCAGTCCCACCAGCAATGTACAAGTGTACCCTTTTCTCCACATCCTCGCCAGCACTTGTTGTTGTTTGACTTCATAGTGGCTGCCAATCTTACTGGAGTGAGATGGTATCTTAGGGTGTTTTTGATTTGCATTTCTCTGACTGCTAGAGATGGTGAGCATTTTTTCATGTACTTGTTGATTGATTGTATGTCCTCCTCTGAGAAGTGTATGCTCAGGTCCTTGGCCCATTTGTTGATTGGGTTATTTGTTATCTTATTGTCTAATTTTTTGAGTTCTTTATATACTCTGGATATTAGGGCTCTATCTGAAGTGTGAGGAGTAAAGATTTGTTCCCAGGATGTAGGCTCCCTATTTACCTCTCTTATTGTTTCTCTTGCTGAGAAAAAACTTTTTAGTTTAAGTAAGTCCCATTTGTTGATTCTTGTTGTTAACTCTTGTGCTATGGGTGTCCTATTAAGGAATTTGGAGCCCGAACCCACAATATGTAGATGGGAGCCAACTTTTTCTTCTATCAGACGCAGCGTCTCTGATTTGATATCAAGCTCCTTGATCCATTTTGATTTAACTTTTGTGCATGGCGAGAGAAAGGGATTCAGTTTCATTTTGTTGCATATGGATTTCCAGTTTTCCCAACACCATTTGTTGAAGATGCTATCCTTCCTCCATTGCATGCTTTTAGCCCCTTTATCAAATATAAGATATTACTTTGTGGATTAGTCTCTGTGTCCTCTATTCTGTACCATTGGTCCACCTGCCTGTTTTGGTACCAGTACCATGCTGTTTTTGTCACTATTGCTCTGTAATATAGTTTGAAATCTGGTATCGCTATACCACCTGATTCACACTTCCTGCTTAGAATTACTTTTGCTATTCTGGGTCTTTTATTTTTCCATATGAATTTCATGATTGCTTTCTCTATTTCTACAAGAAATGCCGTTGGGATTTTGATTGGCATTGCATTAAACCCATATAGAACTTTTGGTAATATCACCATTTTGATAATGTTAGTTCGGCCTATCCATGAACAGGGTATATTTTTCCATCTTCTAAGATCTTCTTCTACTTCTCTCTTTAGGGTTCTGTAGTTTTCATTGTATAAATCTTTCACCTCTTTTGTTAGGTTAATTCCCAAGTATTTTATTTTTTTTGAGGATATTGTGAATGGAGTGGTTTTCCTCATTTCCGTTTCAGAAGTTTTGTCGCTGATATACAGAAATGCCTTTGATTTATGCGTGTTGATTTTATATCCTGCCACTTTGCTGAATTCATTTATTAGTTCTAGTAGTTTCTTTGTAGACCTTTTTGGGTCTTCTAGGTATAGAATCATGTCATCTGCAAATAGTGATAATTTAAGTTCTTCTTTTCCTATTTTTATGCCTTTAATTTCTTTCGTCTGTCTAATTGCTCTGGCCAGTGTTTTGAGAACTATATTGAATAGAAGTGGTGATAGAGGGCATCCCTGTCTTGTTCCAGATTTTAGAGGGAATGCCTTTAACTTTTGTCCATTCAGAATGATGCTAGCCTGAGGCTTAGCATAGATAGCTTTTACAATGTCAAGGTAAGTTCCTGTTATCCCTAGTTTTTCTAATGTTTTGAACATAAAGGGATGCTGTACTTTGTTGAATGCTTTCTCTGCGTCTATCGAGATGATCATATGGTTCTTATCTTTAAGTCTATTGATGTGGTGAATAACATTTATTGATTTCTGTATATTGAACCAGCCTTGCATCCCAGGGATGAATCCTACTTGATCATGGTGCACAATTTTTTTGATGTGTTTTTGTATTCGATTCGCCAGAATTTTATTGAGGATTTTTGCATCTAGGTTCATTAGAGATATTGGTCTGTAGTTTTCTTTCTTTGAGGTGTCTTTGTCTGGTTTCGGAATCAGGGTGATGTTGGCCTCATAGAATGCATTTGGAAGAGCTCCCTCTTTTTCTATTTCCTGAAATAACTTGAAAAGTATTGGTATTAATTCTTCTTTAAAGGTTTTGTAAAACTCCGCTGTATACCCATCCGGTCCTGGGCTTTTCTTGGTTGGTAGTCTTTTGATGGCTTCTTCAATTTCATCCATTGATATTGGTCTGTTCAAATTGTGTGTATCCTCCTGACTCAGTCTGGGCAAATCATATGACTTAAGAAATTTATTGATGTCTTCACTATCTTCTATTTTATTGGAATATAGGTCTTCAAAATAATTTCTAATTGTCTTCTGTATTTCTGTAGCATCTGTTGTGATATTGCCTTTTTAATCCCATATGTTAGTAATTTGAGTTCTCTCTCTTCTTCTCTTCGTTAGCATGGCTAAAGGTCTGTCGATCTTATTTATTTTTTCGAAGAACCAACTTTTAGTTTTGTTAATTTTTTCAATAGTTTCTTTTGTTTCAATTTCATTGATTTCCGCTCTGATTTTAATTATTTCTTGCCTTCTGCTACATTTGCTGTTGTTTTGCTCTTCCTTTTCTAGGGCTTTGAGATGAAGTGTGAGCTCATTTATTTGTTGGTTTTTTCTTTTTTTGAGGAATGACCACCAGGCGATGAATTTTCCTCTTAAAACTGCTTTCATTGTGTCCCATAGATTCCGATATGTTGTGTCTGTATTTTCATTTATCTCTAAGAATTTTTTTATTTCCTCCTTTATGTCTTCTGTAACCCATTGATCATTCAGTAACATATTGTTCATTTTCCATGTGATGTAGGATTTTTCCTTCCTTCTTTTATCATTGCTTTCCAGTTTCATTCCATTATGATCAGATAAAATGCATGGTATTATCTCCACCCCTTTATATTTACTGAGGGTTGCCCTATGGCATAATATATGGTCTATTTTTGAGAAGGATCCATGTGCTGCTGAGAAAAAAGTATATCCATTTGATGATGGTTGATATATTCTATATAAGTCAGTTAAATCTAGGTTATTGATTGTGATATTGAGTTCTATAGTTTGTTTATTCAACTTTTGTTTGGAGGATCTGTCCAATGGTGAGAGAGGTGTGTTGAAGTCACCCATAATTATTGTGTTGTGGTCTATTTGATTCTTGAACTTGAGGAGAATTTGTTTTATGAATGTCGCAGCACCATTGTTTGGTGCATAAATATTGATAATTGTTATGTCTTGTTGGTGAATGTTTCCTTTTAACAGTATATAATGTCCTTCTTTATCCCTTTTGATTAACTTAGTCTTGAAGTCGATTTTATTCAATATGAGGATGGCCACCCCTGCTTGCTTACGAGGACCGTGTGCGTGGTATATTTTTTCCCATCCTTTCACCTTCAGCCTGTGTATATCTTTTCCAATCAGATGTGTCTCCTGGAGGCAGCATATTGTTGGATTTGTTTTTTTAATCCATGATACCAGCCTATGTCGCTTTATTGGAGAGTTTAACCCATTAACATTCAGAGTTTCTATTGATATATGGTTTGTACTTCCATCCATGTTTGATTTTTTATCCTTTTTTAAAAAAATTTAGTTTGTTTCTCCATGATTATCTTTCCCCTCGCCCTCTGTCTTTACCGAGGCACTTCCCACTGATGGTTTTGGTTATTGTTTTTCATTTCTTCCTTGTGTAGTGTTTTGCTCAAAATGCTTTGCAATGCTGGTTTTCTGGCTGCAAATTCTTTTAACTTTTGTTTATCATGAAAGATTTTTATTTCGTTGTCATACCTGAAGCTTAATTTTGCTGGATACAGAATTCTTGGTTGGCATCCATTGTCTTTCAGTGTTTGAAATACATTGTTCCACGACCTTCTTGCTTTAAGTGTCTATGATGAAAAATCCGTTGTTAACCTTATTGGTTTACCCCTGAATGTAATCTGTCTCCTTTCTCTTGTAGCTTTTAATATTTTCTCTTTGTTCTGTATATTGGAGATCTTCATAACAATGTGTCTTGGCGTTGGTCTACTGTGATTTTGTGTGCTCGGTGTCCTGTATGCATCTTCAATTTGTATATCTGTTTCCTTTTTTATTTCTGGAAAGTTTTCTGTAATTATTTCATTCAGCAGGTTACTCATTCCCTTGGTTTGAATCTCTGTACCTTCTTCTATCCCGATGACTCATAAGTTTGGTTTTTTATGTTATCCCATAACTCTTGGATGTTTTTCTTGTGATTTTTTACCAGCCTTTCTGAGATGGCTAGACTCTTTTCAAGATGATATATTTTGTCTTCATTATCTGACGTTCTGGCTTCTACTTGCTCCACTCTGTTAGTGATACTCTTAATTGAGTTTTTAATTTGGTTTATCGTTTCCTTCATTTCTAGAATTATTGTTTGATTATTTTTTATAATCTCTATCTCCTGATAAAGATGCTTTACTTCTTCTTTTATCTGTTTATGTAATTTATTCTCAATGTGTTCTTTCGCTGCTTGAATTTGCTATCTTGTATCCTCTTTAAGGTTCCATTCCATCTGTCTAAGGTGATCCTTGAGTTCTTTATATGACCATTTTTCTGATGACTCTAGGTCCTCCTGAATATTTAGGCTGTCCTGCATTCTTTGTACTCCTTTTCTTCCTTGCTTTTTGAAGCTGCTCATGTTACTTCTTGTTCTGTTTGACTGCTGAGTTACTGTTTACTCCTATAAATTAATTTGATGCTTGGGAGGAAAGGTATTAGAAGGGAAGGGAAGAAGTCACTAAAGAGAATGAGAGTAAGCAGGTAGAATTCAAGGAAGGGGGGATAAGATACTTGAAAAGAAATGAAAAGACAAAAGACGAAAAAAATAGGAAATAAAAAAGAAAAAAAAATTTTAAATAATAAAAAAATTAAAATTAAAATTAGAAGGAAAAAAAAATTTTTAAAAATGGTAAAAAATATTTTAAAAAACAACAATAAAGAAAAATGAAAATGAAAGAAAAACCCAAATCAAAAAAAAAGAGAAAAGGAAAAAAGAAAAAAAAAACTAATAAATGCAGTCTTAGAGTTTGATTAACTTCTCTTCCAGTAGGTGGTGCTGTGCCCACCAGGCCAAATTTCTCCTGTCAATACGCGGGAACCAATCACTGTGTAGCAGCTCCTCCCAGACTGGGCGAGTCTCCAATCCTGAGTGCCTAGGGCCTCCTCTTGTGTCTAGTCACTTCCCACTTTTCCTCTAGCCAGGCCCCTCTCATGGGTGCCGCTCACCACAATACTGGCTACACGCCAGGTCTGCTGCTCCCGGGAGCCCTGTTTTCATGAATGACTGGGCACACTCTTCCAGTTTGTCATTCCCTCAGACCCTAAGTTTGTAGAGCTTGGGGCTGAGAATCCTCAGTGAATTTTACTTGCCCTCCGGTAGCCACGCCCCCGGTAGCTGGTGCAAGAGACCTCAGCAGCCAGCCCTGGTGGGAGCGGTAGTTCCGCGCCGCAGATCCCGCGCCCCCTCTGATTCCCTCGGGCTGGCTATTGCGCTCACAGGAGAGCTGGGAGGGGCCCTTACAGGAGAGCTGGGAGGGGCCCTTAAGGTTTCCCCGATGTGTGGAGAGGAAAGGCTAGGGAAATACACACCTGTAGCCGCAGGTTTCAATGAAGTTATCTCCTCCGCCGCAGTCTGATGACGTAACTTCTCTGCCATGGTGGTGTCTCTTACAAATGGCGACAGTTCGTTTCCCTTTGCAGGGCGACCAATGCAACGGGTGGGTCCTTACTGTCTCTCCCAAGCCCCGTTTCAAACCTGTGGCCACTACCTATGAAGGCTCGGTAGGCATTTACCTCCGTAGGATGAGAAGGGCTGACCAGTTGTTTCAGCCGGATGGATTAGTGCTGAGTCACAGCTGTTTGTCTGCGGGAAGCAGGTGAACGGGAGCTTGAATTCAGCCGATCCGGGCTCAGTGTGTGCTGAGAGGCCCAGACTGTTCGCCCCAGATCCACGTCAGCTCAGCATTGCCTAGTGATCCTCATATGGTCTTCCAGGTTCTCCTGGAATCTGTGCAGGGAACCTCTGTGGTGATTTCCCATTAGCTGGCATGTTCATCGTGGACCTCAGTCCCCCTTCCAAAGCTGGGGAGATGTCCATATGCAGACAATTCTGCAGCCTCCAGTAAGGTACAAGGCTCAATAGCTCCACAGAGACATCAAGAAATCCAGACTGCTAAAGGGTTACTAGGATTCACAAGGTACAGTGAAAAGGGCCTGGATTCGAGATAAAATGATAACAGCAGATACTTTTCCCACTTGAACAAGGTGTTGTTACGGATCGGCAGAGACTTTGGCCATGAATGGCGTTCTGTAGCCATCTTCAATAGTATCAGTGCTCTATGGGCATTTGAAAAAGAAGGTATATTCCTGTTTTTAGTTACCAAATTATGTATTTCGATCAGATTAATCTTATTGATTATATTATTTGTTTTATAGATATTTATTTTTCTCCAATATAATATATAATGGAATAAAATATTATTATTAACACTACCCTCTTATAGTTTTTGCTCTTATTTGACAGTTACAACATTTGTAAGTGTACTAAGTTCATTGTGATGGGAACTTTCAATGTTTGAGAGTGTGCTTTTTTTTTGTCTCCTTTAATACTTTTGTGTAGAAACCCATGTAGTTTAATAGTAAGATTGTGACATTATTTTTTTTTTTTGTTTTCAATTGCCCATGCTTTTATTTCAAACCTTAAAGCATCACTTTATGTATGTGTCTTGTAAACATCCTAAGTTGGTATTTGCTTTATGATCTAATCTAAAAATTATTTTCATTAACAGGTGAATTAAACTCATTTATATTAATGCTATGATGGATATGTGGGGTTTAATTCTGTCATATGTGATATTTTCTCTTTATATGACTTGTAAAGGTGTTTTACTTGATGGTATATTTTTATTTATTTTTTGTTTTTGTAATCATTTTGTTATTAAGTTGTCTATTTTTTTCTACCTCTCTCCTCTTTTTCTTACATTATTCAATGGAAGACTATTTTAGTCATTGGTATGCTTTTCTTTAAAATATGCTTTTTTTTTCTTTTTAACATGCTAATATCCTTATTACTTGACTTTATTTTAAGTGATGTTTTATTACCTCCATCTGTTAAAAAGATATTAAATAACAATCTTTTTCTTTCCAAGTTTTTTCCTTTAGGTTTGAAAATTTTTTTTTAAATATCATTTTTTTTCCCATAATATTATTACAATATAATTTGTCACTGCAATTTTTCTCCCCTATCAGTTGTGGCCTTACTTTTACAGCTCAATATTTTAAATGCTTTTTTTGAGTCTTTTTTTGTAAACTTCTATTAAATTAAATCAAGTTTAATTGGCTGATCTACCAATTAAAAAAAAAAGCCTTGAGAACAATATTACCAAAGTTATTATATGTTTAAAACTGGTTTTCTGTAGTATTTATGACAGAGGTAAAATCTGGCTGGATATAATCTACTAGGTGCATACTTTTTAGTTTGGGTACCTTGTAAATGTTTTTCAATCACCTTTTGATACTAAATGTTGCTACAGAGAATATGAAGTTCCCTTTACTTTTCCTTTCATGAATAGGACAATTTCATAATATATCTTTTTGAATGAGACATTTTGTTAGGAAATAGAGCAATAACTGCTTAGGACACTGAGACAATAGTATCTTCCAGGACTTGGCATGGCAAATAAAGCTTCCTGGATTTGTGGCTTATTAGTGGCTTTCATTTAGGTCTGGCTAACTTACATTTCTCATTGTCTGAGTGTTGGCTATCCCTTGACCATATGTATTTGATTATTTTATCACAAGCACTTTAAACATTCTTAAAATTTCTATTTTATTTCCCTTTAATTATCTGTATCTATCAGTATGTTTTGCACTTTCAATTTTGTCTTGGTTTCTTACATGTGTATTTGTGCATATGTGTGTGATATCTGACAACTCATGTTTTATGTACACTTTTTGTCTTACTATTTCTTTGCCATTTTTAAAAAAACCAGCTGAAAACATGTCTTTATATTGCTTAAAAAATAAAAATAAAAAGAAACCTTATTGAAAATGACACCATAGTGCTTAAATAAACATTGTGTGAACTACTGGAGATTTACAAACCAACTCATAAACATACATACAGCAACCACATATCCATACATACATGGTAATCTGTTTTCTACTGGCAGAATCTATGTTTAGTTTTAAGTTTCCACTTACTAAAGTTTACCATGTAATACACAAAGAGGAAAAGTTCAATAAGAACAATATACAGAATGATCTAGATATTTTTTGCTGACAATAATATAATAAACCAGAAATTAATAACTAAGCACGAAGTCTTGGCAATTAAAAACCTCTTGCCTAAATGACTCTTGAGTATAATAAAAAATTAAAATTGCAACTAAAAAATAAAGAATAACAATAATTAAAACATTCTTTATCAAAATTCAAGAGATATGCGTCATGAATTTTAATTAACTGCTCATATAAAAATTTATAATCTTATAAACTTATATTATTAAATGAGAAAAGCATTAAATGAAAATAAGCAGTAAAAATTTTATCACAAGAAGTTAGAAAAAGAGGAAGAAACTTATCTAAGGAAAGAACATAAAATGAATAAATACACAAAATCAGAATCAGTATATTGGAATAGTAAAAGAAGAGAGTTGGTGAAATGTTAATTTTTTGGAGAACTAAATAATTATCAAATAAATATTTCAATCTTTGTAACTTGTGGGGTTTTTCCTCCAACTTGTGATCTTCCTGCCTCAGCCTCATGAGTCACTGGGATTATAGGAGTATGTCATGATGCCTGGCCAGAATACATTCTTTTCAAAGGAAAGAAAATTTCTAGTCTTTAAAAATTGTTCTAGAACATCTCAAAATTGAAAGTGTCCCATTTTAAAAATATGATCAACTCATTTTTGTTTAATAATGTCTAATAATGAGACCTACCGTAAATTCCCTTCTAAAAACAAAGTGATTTTCCCAGGATTTTCTTTTTTAAAATTAAATTTAGTATTTAATAATTTTTAAAATTAATGTAATAATTAAACATATTAATGTGGTACAATATGCTATTTCAACACATGCACACAATAAGCATTAATAAAATTAGATTAATTAGCGTCTCTCTCTCCTTAGCATTAGGTTTGGAGCCCTCAAGCTCCTGTAGACCTTCATAATGTACATAATATATTGCTGTGAATTGTAGTCACTTCAGTGTTCTGTAGAATACCAGAACTTACTCCTTCTCTCTGTGTTTTAGCACACATTTTCCAAACTCCCTGTCAACTTTCAATTTTCTGCACATGGATATACTTTGCAAGTTTCTAATAATCATTATTTTACATTCAGGTCAATATTTTAAGCCTCTACATAAGAAAGAACATGTGATATTTGCCTTTCTGTTTCTGGCTTATTTAACTTAACATTTATGTCCTCCAGTTCTACCCAGTTTTATGCATATGGCAGGATGCCATTCTTCTTTGTGGCTAAATAATACTGCATTGTGTTTGTACCACATTTACTTTATCCACCCATCTATTTATGGGTACCTGAGTTGATTGGATATCTCAGCTATTGTGAAAAATGCTGTGATAACATGAACACGCACATATCTCTTTGATATGGTGATTTCATTTCCTTTGGGTATGTACCTAGGAGTGTGAAACCTGGATCTTATGGGACATCTATTTTTAGTTTTTTAAGGAACCTCCATACTGATTTCCATAATAGCTGTACTAATTTACATTCCCACCAAAAGGGTATAAGAATCCATTTTCTCCACATCCTCACCAGTATCTGTTATTTTTTTGTTGTTCTTGTCTTTTTGCTAATAGCCATTCTGACTAAGGTAAGATGATATCTCATTGTGGTTTGAATTGCATTTCCCTGATGGCTGCTGATATTGAGCATGTTTTTTTTTTTTTTGCCCATTTGTAATTCTTTTTTTGAGAAATGTCTACTCAGATCATTTGTCCATTTTTAAATAGGATTGCTTCTTTGTTGTTGTGCTTATTTATTTTTTTGAGTTCCTCATATATTCTGTATATTCATCCTTTGTCAGGAAGATACTTTGAAAATGTTTTCTCCCATTCTGTAGGCTCTCTTTACTATGTTGATTGCTTCTTTTGTTGTACAGAAGCTTCTCAGTTTGATTAAGTCCCGTTTGTCTATTTTTGCTTTTGTTTCCTGTGCTTTGGGAGTTATATCCAAAAAGCCATTTCTTATACCAACATTTTGCAATGTTTTCCATATGTTTTCTTCCAGCAGTTTTATAGTTTTATGTTTTACATTTAGGCCTTTAATCTTTTGGAGTTGACTCTTGTTCAGGGTGTCAGATATGGCTCAACTTTTGATTTTCTGCATATGGATATCTATTTTCTCACCATCATGTATTAGAAAAGATGTCTTTTCTCCAGAGTATGTTTTTGAGAATACAGTAACTCTATAGATGTGTGGGTTTTATTTCTGGGATCTCTATGCTATTATATAGGTCTATGTATCTGTTCTTACATCACTGTCATGCTGTTTGGGTATTATAGCTCTGTACTATATCTTTAAATCAGGTATTACTATATTTTCAAAGTTTTTCTTTTTGCTCAAGATTGCTTTGATAATTTGGGGTCTTTTGTGCTTTCATATGAATTTGTGGATTGTTTTTCTATTTCTATGAAGAATGTCATTGGAATTGAATGCATAGATTGCTTTGTATAGTATGGACATATTAGCAAAATTTATTCTTCCAATTGGTGAACATAAACGGCTTTCCATTTCCCAAATTTCCATGTTCCCTTCAATTTATTTCATTGGTGTTTTGTAATTTTCACTGTAGACACTTTTCAGTTCCTTAGATAATTTTTTTCTGTTTTTTAAGGTATTGTGAATGGAATTGCTTTTATGATTTCTTTATCAGCAAGTTTGTTATTTGTGTATAAAATGCTACTGATATTTGCTGATATTATATCCTGCTATTTTACTAAATTCGTTTATCAGTTCTGATAGTCTCTTGATGGAGTCTTCAGATTTTTCCATATGTAGAATCTATAAACAAAGATACTTTGATTTCCTTTCTTTGGATTTATGTCTTTTATTTCTTTCTCTTGCTTAATTACTCTGGCTAAACATCTTAATACTATATAGAATAAGAGCAGTCAGGTAGGCATCCTTGTCTTGTTTCAGATTTTAGAGGAAACACTTCCAGCTTTTCCCCCTTCAGAATCATGTTGTCTTGTGGGTTCATCATGCATAACCTTTCCTATGTTTAGGCACAATCCTTCTGCACCTAATTAACTCAGAGTTTTCATTATGAAGAGGTGCTAAATTTTACAAAATGCTTTTTCTGTATCTATTGAGGAAATCAGTTATTTTAATCCTTCATTCTGTTGATGTGATATTTTGTTTATTGATTTGCATATGTTGAATCATCCTTGCATCCCTGGGATAAATCCAACTTGATCATGGTGAACGATCTTTGTGATGTTCTATTATATACAATTTTCTAATATTTGCTTAAGAATTTTTCTATGTTTATAGTTTTCTTTTTCAGTTGTGTCCTTATCTAGTTTTGGAATCAGGGTAATTCTGGCCTTATAAAATGAGTTTGGAAGGATTCTTTTTAAGTTCATTGTAATACTAAGTCTAAGATAGCAGAGAATTTGTCTGATTCACCAGAACAGTTTATGCCATAGAGTAGGTACTAAATAAATACTAGCTGAATGAAAAGTAGTAGTATTATTATAGTAACAATAATAACAAAACAAATTTCACAGAAGGGCACAAAAATAAACTCTGTTATTGTTTATTCCTTCACAATTTACAACAAGAAAACAGAGACAAGGAATTAAAGTGGTTTCTTTAGCATTTCAGAGTCACACAAAGGATAAGAATTACAAATTTTTCTGCTCCTGGTCTACTTATTGTTTCACTATATGGCCTTTTGTGTTCCAAAGCCAAATGATTAATCTCTAATTTTCATCTCATTGGCACATCAGAGCCCAACTTTGTTCAAACATAAGATGAAGATTCCTACACATAGGGAAGTCAGTATGTTAACACCATTTCATAGCCAGTTAGGGGTAGGACTATTGAACCCAATCGGAGTCACATCTCAGCCTCTTATTCTCATCATCCTTATAAAAGTATAACCAGAAAAGGAATTAACTAATTCTGGCTCATCTAGAGTTGGTTTATACATTGGAGTTTTAGCATTTTAACTATAAAATATTTTTAAGGTACTAAGTAATAAATACTTTCTCTAAATTTTCATCTCTGGCTTGTCCATTCATCTTTTTGGAGGTTTTCTCAAAAAGGCTCAAGTAAACAGTATTTCTGCACCTTGCTGTTCAAAACGGTTTATTGTGTTCTCTTTAAAGGACAGGAAGAATTACACTTTGTTTTTGTAAATATTCTTGTGTTGCTTCTCTGTCTTCTGGCATTGAACATGTAATAAAGTCTGATGCCAAACTGATTTTCATTTTCTTTATTTAATGACAATTTCTTTGTATATATGAACAATAAGTTATTTATCCTTAAAATTCATTAAATTTATAGGAGGTGTGTTAGTGCTGCCTTGTGGGTGAATTTTCCCCTATAGATGGTAAGCCATTTACATGAAACCAAGATTTTTTTTTTTGTTTCAGGGATGTTTTCTTGAACTGGGTTTATTATTTCAATTTCAGTGTTTTTAATTTCTTTTCAGAAGTCTCCACCTCCACTATGTTGGGCTGCCTGTAACATTCATGCATTTTTATTCTCCCACAGTTCTCTCAAGCTCTATTTAAATCTGCATTTCCTCTGTCTCTCACTGGAGGCTCTGTAGGTTCTAATCTCCATTGAGTTACTTATCATTTTTATTTCCACTTCTGAAATGATTTTCATGTGGGTGTCTGTTTTGTCCCCAAATTGTGTCGGTTCCTCTTTGATAGCCTTTTTTTTTTGTGGAGATAATCCCATTAACTTGCACCATCATTTTAAAAAATTCTTTTTTTTCTGCACTACAATCTCCATTTATACCTATGATCTTTCACTAAAAGTATTGGGTTGCAATTTTCATCTGCTTTGCAGTAACAATTTCTTGTGAATTTTTCTCATTCTTGGAAAGGTTTTGTCTCTTTTCCATACCTTTTCTTTTTGCATCATTTCATGGGTGTGTGTTTATTTATTTGTTGTTGCTTATATTGAAATAAGTTACTTTTCCTGGACTATGAGCCACAGTTCACCCTAGGATGTAAAATGGGGCCAGAGCTCCCTACTCAAATGCTCCCATCTTTCATATTGATAGATTGCTGCAGAGTTGGCATATTTCCTCTGATTCTGGATTCTTCTGCCTTCATTGCTGGACATTCCTATAAGGGTTCTGTATTTGGGATTAGCATTTCTCATGACTGCTAGGAAAGTTTCTGTGCAAAGGTACAGAATGCCTAGCTGCTATAGCAATGCCCTGCACAAGGAGGCTCTGTGTTAGAGTCTTATCAGCCTAGATCTTGATCTCAGGCACATAGCTCCTGGCAATAGACAACCACAATGTTTCGTTAAACTCCACTGTGCCTGAACTTGTCCACATTACAGTAACTTTAAACAATGGACTTTCTTGAGAGCTACTCAAAACTCCTAACATTGCACATTGCAACTACAGTGTGTAACTGAGGAATAAGCTGCATAATGTTGCTAACTGTGTAACCTGTCTAATGACACAATAATGTACTACTGATGCCAGTGACCTAATGTAACCTATTGATATAAATAAAGTTGGCAGCTTGGGCAAGAGGCTATTTTGCCTCCCTGCCATCCTGCCATTCTGTCACTTTTCTTTTTTCTTTTTTTTTATTGGTTGTTCACAACATTACAAAGCTCTTGACAAATCATATTTCATACATTAGAATCAAGTGGGTTATGAACTCCCATTTTTACCCCAAATACAGATTGCAGAATCACAGTCAACTCAAAGTGGATAAAGGAGGTAGATATCAAATCAGAGACTCTCCGTCTGATAGAAGAAAAAGTTGGCTCCGATCTACAGATTGTGGGGACGGGCTCAAAATTCCTTAACAGGACACCCATAGCACAAGAGTTAATAACAAGAATCAACAAATGGGACATTCTGTCACTTTTCCTCTGAAATTTGCTTCTGTTTCCTTTTGATTTCTTTACACATTCCTAGTTTTTTTTTTTTCCCAGCAGAGATGTTGATCCTATTTTCTACTCAAAGGTTAATCTTCCTTCCTAGATTTGCCACCTATGTCCACACTCTCCTTCCATGCCTGCAAACTCTGCTTCTCCCAGCACTTAGGAACCATTCAAGGAAGCCTGCACAGATACCTTCCTGTTCACTAGTAGAGGTATTGGGTATTTTGAGGCATATGTGGGATGTGCCAATAGCAGATACTTCATGATGTCTTCTTCACTAGAGTCTCCTAAGCATCTTCTCTGCTTCTCTCATTGGTTTAAATTGCCAATGGCTTATTTCATATGTAATTTGGAGCTTGTGAATTTTCTCATCTTCTGTGATTTAGTAAGAATATATTTCAGAAATTTATGTGTTTTTTTCCCCTATACATTTTCCAGTAGGACAATTCAAAATTAATCTGCTACCATTTTCCTAGTAGATGAAAATATCTCTTCCCAAAGTTTTATGTTTCTGTATTGTGGTACTCTTTCATATTAATTATAATCTACATATTAACTAAAATGTCATAGTCTATATTAATCATGCATATGGAATGTTTGTAACAATTCCTATCTACTAGGCATCTAAGGGCATGTTTTACATATCTGCTATATCCCACTGCCAAAATAACCGTCCTCACGTTTTATTGATGGTATGTTGTCTTTTTATTTCTTGTACTGGAAATGTTGTGTTTTTGTGGGAGAGCCATTTTCAGGACATTCTTTTAGCTAGGGTGAAAAAGGTAGTTTTCAGACTTTGGAATTTCCTCTTTGCAACAAAGATATACTCTTCTTAGATATGGTGCCTGTCTGTATTTCTCTGGGCCACTTGGCCTCCTATATTTCTTCAAAACAAACTGCATCCAGAAGGCTCTCTGCTGCCAGTTGTCCTCAACATTCTCTCACTGGTGCCTGAAATGAATGCACACGGTCTCTGTTCCAAGACAGGCTCCTCACTGTCAACAAGCAAATATTTGCCAGTGAATTCTAAGATATGCTGCTGCTGGCATCCACCCCACCTTACCCTGAGGTCTCTGCTCAGCTTAATCTCAGCTCTGTTTGAACTCAGCCTTGCTTACAATAGATCCCACTGTGATTGTAGTAGACACAAACTATATTGTGCTTCACGTTTTGAATGAAACTGCCGTTGCCCAGGACCCTTGGCACTCCTGATGGCATTTATATATGGCTTTTGTCAGTTTCGGATTGCTCTGGGAGCTGTATATGTATATTGGATTTGGTATATTTTTCTATTAATTTCCTTGAAAATGGCATTTGTGTGTGTACTCTTCTTTTTTCCATGTTGCTTTACATGATTTTTTTTCAGGAAGAGAAGGAAAAAAGTCTGGTACAAGTGTCCAGTAAGTCCATCTCAAATTGCAATCTTATATTCAATTTGTTCAAATCTCCTAGAATTCACATCTCTTCCTAGTTATTTTCTTGGTGATAAAAAAAATGATTAAGTTTTCAAAGCTGTTTCATTTAGGGCCTCTGCTCATATTTGCTATTATTCATATACAGAATAAATTTTCTTCCATTACGAAACACTTATTCTTGCTTATCTTTATATGCTTTGTAATTAAGCTAACTCAATATTTATGCTTTCTCTGTAGAAGAAATCAGAGGCACCCCTGCATATCTGTTGTTTCTAATTAAACATTACATCTATAAAATATTGTGTTTCTAAGCTCGATTAATGGGAAAAAAGATATTTCATAGAATATATGTTGATATGCTGTTCCTTACATTCTTATGTTGTGAAAGAGAATTGACTTTAGAAAGACATTTGAATCTCATGTTTTTTTTTTCTTCTTTTTAACAGAAAAATATCAAATTGGCCTAAATCATGAGTCCTTCATGGTGATCAGGATCTTTACATCAGACAGAGGTGTTCCTGTCAAGACAGGAAATTTAAAGAGACCCCTTGGGACTTACTGTAGTTTAGCAATTACACTTTCATCAGCAAGAGGCACCAGATTTCTGACTAAACCCCATCACTTTATAAAATCCCAAAGGTGGTGTCATGCTAGGTAGGAAAATTTTCCTAGTTGTCTGGTTTGGGGAGAAGTTATTTAATATTTTTGGTTTTACTCTCCACATCTATAAAACAGGATTAATAACAATATACCACATAGTGTAATTTTTTAAGATTAAAAAATCATCTATGCTTGTTGCAATATACATAGTAGATTTTTTTTTTAAAGAGAGAGGGAGAGAGAGAGAGAGAGAGAGAGAGAGAGAGAGAGAGAGAGAGAGAGATTTTTTAATATTCATTTTTTTTTAGTTCTCGGCTGACACAACATCTTTGTTGGTATGTGGTGCTGAGGATCGAACCCGGGCCGCACGCATGCCAGGCGAGCGCGCTACCGCTTGAGCCACATCCCCAGCCCACATAGTAGATTTTTAAAAATCATAAATAGTATGTATCCTCTCTTGTCCCCATAGGAGTGGCCATATGAAGTGTATGCTGCAGTGTGCTGCCCAGATTCCCTTCCTATGCCTGACATACTCATTTCCCTGGCTGCCAGGGCTGTGGGCTGCTGAAGGATCACAGGTAAGATCAATGATGGGTTGATGAGGGTTCATAGGCCCAGCCTCCTTGCCTCATTGTGGCATCTCTGAGGGGCTGTCCTGTTCTAGAGTTCCTATAGGTTGGCTGAGGGCTCAAGTTCTCCCTCTGCCCAACCCTGTCCTCTTCACTCTCTCAGAGAGGTGCTGCTTCTGGGAGTACTCCCTAATCAACTTCTTCAAACAAATCTGTCTCTGGGTTTGTCTTTAGGGCACACAGTCCAAGAGAGTGCAACTTGAGGACTGTTGAAATTTTCCCACACTAGCCTACTTGAAATACCAAGTGTTACTGTTGATCACAAATTTTTCAACATTGCTGTGATTTGAATGTTTGTTGCTTAGGATTCATGTGTTGGAAATTTAGTTTGAATGTGGGTCCTTTAGGAGGTGATTGGGTCATGGGGCCTCTGCTTTCATGAATGGATCAATTCATTCAGAGATTAATGGAGTAATGCATTATCTAAGAAGTGGCTTGGTTACATGTCTTATCATGTGATGAGCTCTGCCATTCTATGATGCAGCAAAAAGGCCCTCACTAGATATCGACCAAATGCCAGTACAATTCTTTTGGACTTCCCAGCTTCTAAAAACATAAGAAATAAGTTACTTTTCCTTATAAATTATCTAGTCTCAGATATTCTGTTATAACAACAGAAAATAGACTAAGACAAACACCTTTTTCTCTTTGCTGAGGATCTGTCACATGTCAGGCACCATGCATTATTTATCAGAGTTTTCTTAAATGTGTCTTTTCTAATAAGCATGAGCCATAGTCTTAAACAGAGGAAGGCATTCCTACATGTTGGTAGCAGTATGATTTTCTGATTGCCTATTACCAATCTGTGCCAGTAAGTAGGGAACTTTCTGTCAGGTTTGCTAGAAAAAATTCACTATGTAAAAGAAATATACATTTGATTTATATTGGGAAAGATAATGTAACAGCATGAATAAATTATGAAAATGTGCTATTATAACACAGGCGGTACATTAGAACAACAGATGCAAACTTGTTTTGTGAATTATGAGGTTATTCTCAAGTTTATGCGTGATTTTATTCTCAAGCTGTTCATTGCATCTTTTTTTCCTATTTCATTTGATTTGAAAGCATGTTTTTCTAAATGGGGACTGGTTTATGCTCTAAAATTAGAGGCAACAGGGTGAATTGAAAAAGAACATGGGTTTCAGTGTAAAAATAATTTGGGGCCAAATTTCTTTGCCACTTTATAATTGTGACCTTGGAGAAATTACCTTGTTCTTTAAGGTTTGACTTTCTTGTAAGTTAGATGAGGATACTAATACCTATTCTGTAGAATTTTCAAAGATATAAATGAGATAATAGATGTAAAAGGCACAAGTCACTTAAAACTCAATAAATGGTGAAAATTATTGCCATTATTATAGGATCTTGACCATATAAGACACATATCATTTGATGAACCTCATAATATAGTTACATTCATTACTAATACATAGGAATTCAGGATTTTCTAGGGTTAGTATTTGATCTGAGAGGTCAGGTAACAGAAAACTGTTATCTAGAAACCCTACTTCAAGATTGTGAAGATTAAATAAGTTGATATAAGATCATTTTAAACAATCATCTTTTTGTAGTAGTTAATGAGCACATTCTTTAAATAATACTTTATTACACATGTGGGCAATAGATTTTTTGTTGAACTGAGTACGCATTTTGTTTCATTGTTAAAATCACGTATCTGTCTTAAGTTTCAATAGAATGAACCTTGCAAGTTTTATCCATTAGAAAGGAAAGCAAACTATTCTGAGAAATGTTCTAACCTGGTCACAGATAAGTGGAGCTATGAATGTGCCTGTATCTTGAGTAGTTAAACTTCATAAAAATAAAATAGAAAAATTATTGAGCATATCTTCTATAGAAATAAAACTTTAACAGAAATGTAGTTCATACATTTTTTCCCTGACCTCTATGGCAACTGAGATTTTTGTTGAACTTTTACAGATAGAGAAAAGCTATCTTGAACTAAATTAGGTCCAGATCAAGTTCTTCAGCATAGACCAAGAATAGCTATAGCTCATTTTATATGCCAGATTTAAAAATTATGTATGTTTCTTTCTAGTGGTCTACCTTGGGTGTTTTAAGATATTTCTTAGAACATTGTTTCTAGCAAATATAGTCGGAACGAGACCTTGGCATATTCAATGTAGCCTATTTAGTCACAGATCTCAGTGAAGGATTTAAATATGGCTTCTTGCCAAAAGGGCCATCTTGAAATATATAACAAATGCATTAGCTGGGAGCAACAAAGATTTCTATATCTTTATTTTCTAACTCTAACATTCTGCTATGACTGTGAGTGATGTGGAAAGTAAATGATTTGGTAGTGATTATAAATAAGAATGTCTCACTCTATATGAACAACATTTGAAACAGTTCCCAAAGAAGAAAAAAACCTTTATTGTTTATGCATAAATATTCTGATGGCTTTATATTCCATCCTTGAGAAATGACAATGTAGTTAGGTTACAGCAAAGCAGCAGAACCCTTAGTGGAGAAGATGTCCCACTGTACACTGTCTTAAGGGATGGGGGCATCTTATGGCAGTCAAAGGGCCAAAAAAATGCCAGGGTTCTTGACAGGAAATCCTACGTACAGAATAACAGGGAGGCCCCCAACAGGAGTCCCCAGAAGTCTCAGGATTTTCTCCCTGCGGCAATGGTTTCCTCCAGTTTGGTAAAATTCACAAAGAAGGAAAGCACACATGAATCTTGAAGGTTGTTATAAAGGCTGTATACTAGTTAGCTATGCTGAGAAAACTCCGAGAAACTCTGAAAAAAACTCTGAAACTCTGAAATACTCTGAAACTCTGAAAAAGCTGAGAAAACTCTGCTCCTCATGGACAAAATATAAACCCCAAATGTATACCTCCAGTGACCTACCTCCTCTAGCCAACCAGCCAAGGTTACCACTCAGTTAATCCATATCAGTGGATTAATTCACTGTTTAAGTTACAACTTTCATAATTTAATCATTTAGCCTTGGAATGTTCTTGCATTGTCTCAACAATAGCTTTTGGGGGACACGGCTTATCCAAACCATAATGGTGTTGAAAACCACAAAGTGCTACATAAACATAAGCTCTGACTATTATAGTTTAATTCATTTAGTAGCATTTAAATGTGAAAATATTGAAATATTTAAGTTTCATCTTCTACACTAACACAGTATTGAAAATACTCTTCCAAATATCAAGGACAGATGAGGATTCCTGTTTCCTTGCCTAATTTTTTTTTTAAGAAAAGCTTATGGAGATGCTGTCAGAGGGGTTATATGACTGTTTCAAAAGTTGTTTTCACAAAACTTTTCTAAGGAGACTGTTTTGGCAATTGTAGAATGACCAAAAATTCTACTTTAAAAAATATTATTTTACTTTCAAAGAGACATTCATAAAGCCAGAAATTTATTTATAGATATACTAGGGAGAAAAAAAAATTTCCCTCTCTTTTTCTGAAAAGGTCCATCAATGAAGTTGCATTCTGTTTCACAGATTAATGGTGACTCATTTCGCAAGTCTACCTTTTCCTTTCCTAAGGCAAGTGAGAGAATTTAGTCTCATGACTGCAAGCATATAGTTGAAATAAAATCATGCCGATAAAACACAAGATTAATTCAAAGTACTTCCAAAGTCATGATCACTCCTTGGCCCTCTGTTCTGGGCTGCAGGAAAAAAGAACATTTTTGAGGTGGATATGTAGTGCTATTCTATGAGTATTAGTTCTCTCCAGTTTTGCTTAATTGAGCATGCTGAGGTTTGGAGAAAAAGATCTTCTCTTTTCCCTCTAACAAAACTGCTAATTACATAGGAAATCGAAGATGTATTAATGGCACATGTAGCACATGCTGTTGCTTGCCTAACCATTCTCCAAATCCCTACTTACTGGCTGGCCAAAGAAAGCTCCAATCTCAGACTAAAAACAATCACTCTTTCATGGACTGCTTAAAATTAAGACATGAACATAGATTGAAACGTAATTATGTGAGCTGAAGCTAAGTTTCCTGGAATTTTCTAGGAAGCATTCCCTTCCTTAAAATAAAGAAGAATGTCCAAGGAGAAGTCTCTCTTTTCTTATGTGGAACTATGTCAGATAGGACCCAATGCTTGAAGCTTCTGCAGCCATCCTGTGATCATGAGGATAAAGCAAGAGAATAGCTGGGAAGCTAAACCAGAGATTTACTTTGACAGAACAAATACCAGAATCACCTAGAATATTATTTCTGAAAAAGTATGTAACAAGGGATTGTTTGAATGCAAAAAGGGGGAAGAAGGTGATGAGGTCACACATTTTGTTGAAAGTTAGATAATTGGGAAGATGGTGAAGTTATTTGCAGAATGGCATTTTGCCTAGGTGACGCCTAGGAGAAATAATAGGTAGAAGGTTGAAAATAATGAGTATTTTAGAGACCTCATGTACTGTGCTGAAAATAAGTGACTTGAGTAAGGACACGTGTGATGAATGTGTGCACTTTTGCATTTTTCTCCTATGTAGCTCCAAGTATTAGAGTCCCATTGCCACCACCTTTTTAACACAGGGAATAAATTAGAAAATTCTTTCTTAATGAAACTGACTAGATTTAGAGTAATGACTTTTAAGGATATACCTACAAAAAGATAAGATTCCTTCTCTTTCTAATGTGTAGTGTACTACACACACACACACACACACACACACACACACACACAAAAGCCCATTTAAGTTTCCAATGAACTTTAACATTAATGTTCTCCTAAATATCACATTGTAACTAAAGATCACCTTGCATTTGGGTAAGTATCTAACAACAACAAAACCAGAGGCAAAACAGGCAACAGAAGGCATCATAGAAGATAGGTCGAATGGATACAAATATTAGAAGGAAATCAAAAAGGCACTTATAATTAATGTCTTCTGAGTGAAAAAGTAGATATATTATATTCAGGATATGAGAATAAGATACTGTTAAAATAAATAGTAACCAAGAAATATTTCATTTTAGAAGTAAAATTCTTAGGAACATTATGTCTAATAGTAAGAACTATAATAAATGAAAAATTCATTGGAAAAACTTCCCCAAAGTAGAAAGGGATGAAAGAAATGGCAAATAGGAGTGAGAAAAGATTAGAAAATTCTAGAATTAATGAGAGAAGTTTAAAATACAAGTGGTAAGATTTCCAGGAAGACAACAGAAAATGAATGGGAGAGACCAATAAATGAAAAAAATTCAAAATTTTAAACAAACTCCTCAGAATGGCAGAACAGGAAGTTCTAGACTGAAATTCCAGGGAAGGTTCAGACCAATGAGTTAGAAAGAGCCAATGGCAAGTAGACTCCTATTACTCACATCACCTGAAGGCAGGGAATCCCTGTGCCATCCATCCCAAGATGACCATCCATCCAAATTATGGATTTAAGTGATATTAATAGATGTAAAAATTAGATTGCCATGTCATATTCCTTTATTTATTGCTCCTATTATTTTTGCAGAAGTAATAATTTTTCTTCCTAGGCAAATGACAACACTTTTAAAAAAATCTCTGGAGAAACTATTTTCTATTTAATTTGACGTACATGGAACAGAAAATAGTTGGTATCAAAGCTACTTCTGCCTGTGATTGCTGAACTGACAATTTTGTGTTTGTTGTATCACAATCTGATAATTTATCGACATTTTTAGTTTAGCTGAACCATAGAAAATATGTCCAGGCCTCAGTCCACTTATTTGAGTTCTTTTTTCTTTTTTTTTTTTTTTAATATAGTGTAAGGAAATGAGGGCATTCAATAAGTAGAGGCAGTCTAAGGGTGGTTAAAAATGTAGATGTGGATTTTTACTTACCTGAATTACAGTCTTGGCTTACCAAGATTCTACTGTGTATATGGCCTCAAGAAAGTCTCTCAGTCTGTCCATTCTGTTTTCTTACTGCAAAATGAAGATAATTAAGGAGTAGCAACTATAGACACAACAATATTTTATTGCTTTGACGATTGAATAAAATAAGCTATGCAAAAATACTTAGCCCAGAGTGTAGAGCATCCAAATACTCAAAAATATTATTATTGATAGAAGGATTTTTTTCTTTCATGTCAGTTGATTCTTCTCAATAGTTAGGCTTGAATATAATTTATAATATTTTTTGATATAAGATATGTAAGCAAATAATTTTAATGATAATAAAATTTAAAAATATATATTTATATTAGTATTATTTTTATGTTGCTTTATTAATATTCTGAGTCAGATATTATTTTCTTTTTTCTCAAGCTCATAATTATATTACAAGTATAATCTATAACAACTCTGCACATTTGTCCTTACAACTCATAATTGTCATTGAGCTTCTAATCAATTTTCCTTCATACTTCATTAATATGTATCATAATTGATTAGTTGCCTTTGGGAAGGAAATGACACGTAATCCTATTGTGTTTGGCAAATTAACACATCCTTTCTGGTATGGGGGTGCTTTTGATTCCATTGTGGATGAGACAGTGTTTGGAATAAAATTGTGTAACATCTTTCAAACCCTGAACCATCAATTTGAAGAGTGGTTGGCTCACACATTCACATGACAGGCACTACTGGTTGACATCCTCCACTGCCATCCTCCTCCCTTTCCTTCTCAGTTACTTTCTAATGACTGTTTTAAAGTATTGATGCTAGCAAAAAATAAATAAGTTAAAGTAGACAGGAGTCTCTCCAGGCAATTCCTGAGAAAACTTTCTAAACTAGACAAGCTCCTTTAGCATGACCCTTTGGACTTTGTCTTTTTATTTTCTGTCTACATATAAAATAGTACAAAATGCCTAGAGGACAAAAGGACAAAATATATATAACAAAGAGAATGAGTTGGAGTACTGCAGTGGTACTAGTTCTGTGTTGTTTGCCTTATGAACTTCTTAAGTGTGAAAAAACATGAAAGCAAGCAAACAAAGATCTTCTAGTGGACTCAAGTCTTTGTTAGAGTACTGCCTAATACAACTAGACTGAAGTTATAGTAATGTTTAGATTACTATGGTCCAAATATATATTATTGAATGGACTAAACCACCAAAATCTGCTGTTATCCTAGGGGGTTCATAAGAAGGGAAGGCAGTAAAGAGTGAATTTGGAAGTGACTCTGTTTCAGGAAAGGGTGAATGGACTTGTTCCCCTACTTTAATGAGCTCATCCCAGCTGCTGAACCTTTAGGGCACTTGAAACTCCAAGTTCATGCACAGTAGCTATGGGGCACTTTATTTGTTAATTAATTCAAAATATATTCATACATAAGTTTTAAAATTTGTTTATTTGGATTTTAGAGACTAGGGATAACAATGGTTTAAACAAGGTTTTTAGTACTCTAACACAGAACAAGTACAGATGTAGGCCTTTGGAGGTTGAAGAGGCAGGGACTCTGCCTCCTTCAAGATTTCGGGTTTCATATAATTAGCATATAATTTCAACCTGAAGTTGCTTCATAACTCAAAATACTTTCTAAAACTTCAGCCATCACAACTGAGTTCAAGAGAGAAAGAATAAAGAAGAGGGAGGGCAAAAGGGAGACCTCATCTCATAAATTTCCCTTACATTTCTTTGGCCATCAATATTTACAAGGGCAGCTGGGAAATGTAATTTTCCAGCCAAACACATTACTCAAACTCTGTTAGTAATAAAGGGAAAGATGGTAATTGAGTAGGAAATTCTCAGAGATCTCACTAAATATGCAGAAATTTTTGTGTAGGTATTGTCACATAGTCTAAGGAGAAATCTTTTGGAAAAAAGATTCAAAATATTTTACTTCTTGTTCTTTAATTTGAAAAAAAATCAAAATTAAGCATGTCCAAGAGTGAATAACAAAAGTTTATTCTGCTGAACACTATTAGAACATTCCAGCACAATTAAAGTGGCAATTGTAGTTTGGAAACCAAAATGTTATTCTATTTCTTTTGTTTTTTTTATAGCTAGCAATAAAAAATTGATATTTTTCTTTATTACAGAGATGGCTGTATCTTAGTCTTTGTTGTTTATTTCCAGCTGTGCATTCTCTACATGATGATTTCATTTTTCTTGTAAATGTTAAGAAAAAATTGAAGTTCCATTAGCAATACCAATACAATATCTCAGGGCAAGGAAGTGAAATATGGTTATCCTATGCTGACTGAAATAAAATATCATAAAGTAAAACTAAGTAATTAGAAATATTTATCAATGTGCAGTTGCTATATTTCTAATCAACTGGTAGACTGATGCTACTGAATATTATTTATAATATTTTATGCTACTGAATATAATATTATATACACATACATAGAGACCAAATTCTTAATTCATTTTTATAAAATCAAGTAATATAGATTAGACAAATTCTTATTGAAACTAAACCTTATCCTGTGTCTCCCTTGAATAGAATTTCTTGTCTGTAGCACTGTATCAAAGCATTTTATTCTCCATGAGACAAGAGCAAGATGAAGAATATCTTGTTATGGTTTCTTAAACCGACTAAGTAAATATACTTACCATAATTGTTCTAAGTGGTCTTAAAATTTTTTCTAATACATTGTGTTAGACAGCTTTCTGTCACTGTGATAAAATACTTGAGAAAATCAACTTATAAGGAGGAAGGATTTATTTTGGCTAGAGGTTTCAGTTCCTGGTCATTTGGCCCCATTGCTTTGGATCTATGATGAGGCTGAGCATCATTGTGGGGAGCACATGGCAGTGTAAATCTGCTCACCTACTGGCAACCAGGAAGTAGAAAGTAAGAGAGGGTCCCACTAGCCTCTGAGTTCATGCCTCCAATGACCTGCTTCCTCCAGCTAGACCTCACCTCCTAAAGTTTCCACCACTTCCCAACTGTGCCATCAGCTGGAGACAAGTCTTCAACAAGTGAGATTTTGGGGGACATTTAAGATCTAAATCATAACATGTATTTATGCTGAAAATTCTTTATATCCAGTGTTATTTTATTTTCCTTTCTTTTTAAATATTTATTTCTTATATACATGACAATAGTGGAGTGCGTTACATTCATAATTATCTATTCACAGCACAGTTTTTTGTAACTCTGTATATAAAGTATGTTCACACCAAATTATGCCATTATACATGAGCTCTCTTATTTTTTGCATACAATTCTTAATTTTCCTTTATACCACCATTTATCATATCTCTGTTTGTATATAAGGTATGTTGACACCAAATTCACATCTTCATACATGTATTTTGTATAATGATGACCTCCCCTTCAACAATCCTAGCTATTCCCCTTCTCCTTCCCTTTCCTTCCCACCCCTATTCCCTATCTAGAGGTAATTTTCCTCTCATGGTCTCCCTCCCTACCCCACTTTGAGTCACCCCCCCTTATATCAGAGAAAACATTCAGCATTTATTTTTTTGGGATTGGCTAACTTCACTTAGCATAATCTTCTCTAATGCCATCCATTTCCCTGAAAATGCCATAATCTTATTATTTTTTAGTGCCGAGTAATATTTCATTGTTTATAAATGCCACATTTTTTAATCCATTCATCCACTGAAGGACATCTAGGTTGACTCCACAGTTTAGCAATTGTGAATTGTGCTGCTAAAAACATTGATGTGGCTGTGTCTCTGTAGTGTGCTGTTTTTAGGTCCTTTGGGTATAGTCCAAGAAGAGAAATAGCTGGGTCAAATGGTGGTTCCATTTCCAGCTTTCCAAGGAATCTCCATACTGCTTTCCAAATTGGCTGTACTAATTTGCAGTCCCACCAGCAGTGTATGAGTGTACTTTATACTCTGGTTTCTCTTCAGATCGTATAAATCTTTTGCCTTTTCCAGTATTATTTTAAATATGTTCCAAAACACAATTTTTTAACCTTGTGATTTAAGCATATTGCTATAATGAATTTCTTATATTAATTTTCTATAGCAATTTATGGTATCACACACATGCACATACATACAGATTGCATGAATATTTTTTCATTCTGTTTCTGTCAATTAATAGCTGTGCATCTTTCAGTAATCTCTGTAGCTCTGCTATTGCATTGCTAAAGTAAATACAATATAGTACTGAGCTTTTCAGTGTCTTTGGAGTCTATGATAAATAAACACCTTCTGAAAATGTCTGGTTTATAGTAAATGATTTTTTGCCATTATGTCAATGATTAATATGATGACCATCACACATATTGATTTAATCCTTAACTCATGATGGTATGTAGGAGACTAAATTTGTATTTAATTCTTGTACCATATCTCTACCAACTAGATAATTAACATAGGATAATATTACCAACATCTCCTGTGTTTTATTTTATCATCTCTAAAGTGAGACTATACTGCTATACGTGTTTGTAGTATGATAGAACTTTCCAAAACGATGGATCCATTCCATGCCTGCATGTCTATCCACATTTACCAGTAATATGAGGAACCGAATTTTAAATCTAAATTTGCCCTAGTGGCTGAAGCCTGCTGTGTTAGTGCATATTTATCATATTCAAGGAATCTAAATTTTCCTGTATTCATCAATGTAACAGGACTGTAACTGAAAAAATTAGTCATTAGACCCACAATACTTGTTTGTCCCAGAAATGGTCTGCTTTTAGGGACTTTGCAAGGTGCTGAGTTTGTGTTGAGATAGTCTTACTTCTTTTCACTTATACATGTCAATTTATTTTTCCCTTATAATTGCATATTTCCATGATTAGTAGCCACTTTTCTAATAAGATCTATGCTTGTGGTTTTACTTTAGATATTTAAGGTATTTTAAAATCTGGTTACTACACCTGTTTACTCACAAAAGTCCAGAGAAAGAATAAACCTGTTAGTGGTGAACAAAAACGTAGACTTAAATTTTCTACACTGTATACACATTAAAATAACCGGGGGTGGGGGGTGGGGGGCAGCATCTAAAAATTTTGATATTTGAATTTCATTCTCAAATATTCTAATGAACTTGGTATAAGATATGGCCATGCATTGGTATGTTTGTAGGTGATTCAAATAGGCATCCAGGGTGAGGACAATTTGCTAAAACCTTTGGGGAAGAATAACATGACATTAATTCTCACTGCATTCTAGGAATTAGGGACATGTATTGTTGTTCACATTTCAGAATCATATTTGTCAAATTTCACTATGCATAGAATTCCCTTAGGGGTTTAGAGAATCTTCATTTTGACAGGCACACCAGTAATTTTGATGCAGAAATAGCTTGGATTTCATGTTGAGAAACACTGCTTTGGAGAACAGTCAGAATTTATGCCAAATTGTTAAGCTCATGATGAGACATGAAATAAATAAATGGAAAAAAAACTTTATTATAAAATGCTATTAAAATGTGAAATATCTCACATTTGTTAGATTTTAAATTCTTGGGTGAGTAGATTTGAATTGAGTGAGGTGACAGATGAGATGATAGTGATAATGTGGTTTGGAAGAGCAGAGGTAGCACACTTAAACAGATGTGCTCAGAGGGAAATAATGAGCCTCATTTATTTGCCTCTTTTGTATTAATGGATGGTGATATTATCACTTTTTCAGCCATGACTATAGAAATTTAGACAAAAAAGGGAAGCTTTAGCTTATAGCCCACAGCAGTGTAGAATTTGGCTGTCAGTTATCTCCTGAAAGGTATTCTTGAGTGCCACTTATTTTCATGGTAAATTTAAAATGGCCCCATTGTGGTTCCCAGTGTTTGAAGGCCTGGAAATCCATTTTGTGTAAAATCATATGAAATCATAAAGTGTTATGTTTTTATTAATAAAATTAGCTCAACTGATATAAACAAAATATGCCAATTTATCAATTCATAATGAGAAATCATTACAATATACAGCATAGTACATCTCATTGATTAATGCGTTTTACTTCTATAGATTCATGTATATGAATCTATAATAATAGATTATATTATATATTACATATTATATAACAAACAGAAACATAATCTAAGGTTGCTCATTAACATGAAATAAGAATAAATAGAGTATTAAGATTATTGAACTGTAATGCCATTAGAGTTAAAAGAGAAAGAGGCATCCATACCACATGGAGATGGTCTTAAAATGGCCCAAAACATTTGCAGTGCATGAGCTAGTTTCCCTCTCACCTGGGAAGTCTAGGATGCACACTGTCAACATTTCCTTAGTGATGTTTTCCCATTATGTTTTCATGACTAAATAGCATTCCCCCCTTTATAGGCAAAATATTTTTCTAGATATGACAATGCATTCATTGGGTTTTAGTCTTCTGTTGATGCTGGTTCATTGAGATTGCAAAAAACAGGCATTCTCAGATTTCCAGAGGTGATAACGAATGCAGGTAAATTATAAGCATTCAAGGAAAGAATAATTTTGTAGCTGATATCAATCAACTGTTAGGAATTTGTATATTTTGGAATAACAGCAATAGTGACCTTCTGTGGCACAAGGAGTCTAGCAGCGACACTGATGACTAGTTAATTATGTGAATGGGTCCTCATAAATGGTCTGAGGCACTTATAAATGCAGTTGTAAGCCAGCTTTTCTTCATATTTCTTGTTTTTGCCTTCATTTCTCTGAGTGTCTTACAACCAGCATACCTTAGAGAGGGTATGATTTTCCCACATTTTTCAGCAACAGCAAACACCCATATTGGATTCCCAGGCCATCTCTCTGCAAACTATTTGTCTCCTCTATGTTCAGTTTATTGATGGCTGCCTTTGTTAGAAATCTGTGTGGTCTCAATACGAGAGGTATGGACATTTAGGAACAGATTTCTCTGCCAGATGCCTTCCTTCAAGAACCTATGGACCATCAGGCTCTCTGTCCTCCCTCCCTTCCCAGTGACGATGCTTCATGGTGCTTTTCTCTGATTAATTATGTATTAATTTTAAAGTTCAAATCTTAGAGAGAAATTTTATTTTCTTTATTACTAAGTTCTTGAGGGAATGTCCTCTCAATACTGCAGAAGAGATTAAATTAGACCAACTTGTTTTAAACAGAATTGATAGATCTAGCAAGAAAGATCAGATTTAAAATCAACTCAAAGTAATTAGAACTGAGATAATGAAAATGTGTCCAACTGTATTTTACATTACTGTTATTATTTAGATGAGTTTCTTATGAAAATAATGTAAGCCAGGTTTATATATCACAGAACAAAGAATTACTATTTGTAAAATAGGAAAATATGCCATATTATTCATTAAAAGAAATTAATAGATCTCTATTATGAGATAAATTATCCTTCCTGTTGTTTATTAAAATATATAAATTGTAAGTAAATGTAAGTATATGTTCTATATTTCATAATTACTAAATTCTGAATGTAATATCAGTGCTACATGTAATAATAATGGAATGTATGTAAATTAATTTTTAAAGGAGATAATACTAATATCATAATATTAATATCATGCATTCATTGCCATTTAAATGTTTTTCAAATCACTTATTAATTATCCTTTCTTATAGATTTAATTTTTATGCAGTGTGTCTTATAAAACTTATATCATGTTGGACAGAAAAATATATTCATGTTTAAAGGTAGATGGTCCCGGATATTTGTAACTTTGATATTGTCATAATTGTAAGGAATTCCAGTAGCTTATTTTATTATTAGAAATATCAAAGGGGAAATAAGAAATAAATTCCAAGTTAAACTTAATTGGCAATGCTTTGTGCTATTCTATTATGCAGGTATAAAAGTCAGTACAGGTAAATACTCAAGAATGTGGATCTAAATTTGGTTTCTATTTGAAAAATAGGAAAATTATGGAGGCTATGAAGGCACTGAAATAAATGACTTAAAAATAGGAACAAAAGAGTTTTTTCTTTTTAGAAAGGAACAGCAACAATGAAATTTCTGTCAATGATTTACTGATTTCTCTTTTTATCAAGAAAACTAAAAATGAGCAAGATCCATAACTTTTACAATGATTTGGTATTTACAACATTATGCAAAATACTCTGCTACATAAGTACATTAAGTATACTATTTTGTGTAAGCATATTTTTACTGTTCTCTATTTATATCTATAAGACAACTCTTTAAAGTAAGGAGTAAGGAAAACCTTGACCCACATACCTTGTATCTTGCACGTTAGAGTTAAGGCAAATGAAATTTAGAGGATCTTCAAAGTCTTGGTCAAAGTCACATATTTGATGAGTAGATGAACCAGGAAAGCTTATAATACTGCAAATCAAGGGTTCTTTCCCTTACCCTGAAGCTATCACACTGTTGAATTAAAAATAATATTTTATATGTGTTTCTATAGAAGTCTAATTCTAAGGTTGTTTCTTTATCTAGAGAAGTCAATTTCTTAACATTTACTAAAGCATGTATAAATTACTTTCCCCAGACCCTTTGGGTGTTGAAGAAAAGAAGGACAGGGAGGTGAGTCTATGCTTTAAGAGTCTGACCTCTATTCTACATGGGTAGGTGGAGGATTTGAAATGCTCAATATCATCCCAGAAATCTTTTCGAAGTGTAAAAGAGGGAGTTACAAAACCTTTCTTTAAAATGCCCTTGTGGCTGGGGATTTAGGTAGACTATTAGCAAAAATATTGAATTCACCTGGTTGATCTTTAATGTGAAAGGATTTTAAAATCTCACCCATATGATTCCAAAACATTTACACAAATATCTCAGTGGTTTAGCTTAATGAATGTGAAATAGAGAAAGGAGTAAGGCAGTTTCTATTTTCACAACTTCAAACACACATGACTTGATACTTCAGTTATTTGAAACTCTGTTATTAGAAGAATATGTATTTATAATTATTAGGTTTTTCTAATTTGATGAAACTTTATCCCTATGAAATGTTCTTGTTTGTTTGTGATCGTATTCTGTGACTTGAAGTCTACTTGATTTGACATAAATATAACTTCTCCAGTTTTTAGTAAAGTTTTATGGTAAAGGTAAAACAGCATGGAACATCTCTTTTCATCACTTTACTTGCAACCTATTTTTGTTTCTTTGTTTTAAATCCATTTTGATAATCTGTGTTTTTTTTAATTGGAGTGCTTAGTCAATTAGCACTTAATTATTGATTTGGTTATATATATTTTTTTCTATAAACTAGAACACATTCAATGCTGTTTCAAAGAGACCCTGGTTAGGTATACTATTTTGTTTATATTTTTTCACTTTAAACATAATTTTTGCAATGAAAAATAGTCTTAAGAATGAGAAAATAACATTTCTATATATACTTAATTTAAAATGTAATCCCCAAAGTCAATTTTTGGACACATCTCTATAGCAATTTGTAATTACGCATCTTTAAAAATAAATCACAGGATCTTTTTTTATCTTAACTTACAAATGCAGAGTAACTTCACCTTTTTGTAAATGATAAAGTAAAATTAGTCAAAGTATCACCTAATAAGTTTAATGCACTTCAAAATTGCAAATGCTTTCTCTCCTTACTCTTCATCTTCTATTTTTTCTGTATTTTTCTTTTGATGCTGTTAAATTTCATTTAAATTATTCATTCATTTGTCTTAACTTATTCTTTTTGTGGCCTCTTTTGAAAGCTCTGAAAAAAGGATTCATGTCTGACTGATCTATGCATCCTTGTAGCTACTTCGCCACCTAAAAATTCCATGAATTTAGAAAGTGTCAGCATTTTTTAAATTTTTTGATGTGTAAGGGAGTTATTCTATCTTCTTTCATATTTTTTTTCTTATAAGGAAGGAACAAGTTATCATCCTGCTTGTACTGAGGTATAAATACAGGATATCATTATGATCTCCTTTTAGTAAGAGAGACAATATTCATGTGAAATGTATTTAAGTGTAGATACAATGTATGTTTGGACGTAGATATATCCTTGTGAGGAAGTGCATTAGAGCCCAATTGGTACAATTTAGTGAGACTTGGTCATAAAGATATTTTAATTCAGTAGTTGTTTGAAGCAAAATGAAACCAGTCAAGCTGACAAATTCTTATCAATAAATTAACTAATGGAAAAAAATCTCATATTATTGATAGGAGATTGAATTATGAAGCAGTGAAGGTGAGATAGGATTTTGACTGAAAGATGAATAGGAACAGACACGTTGGGCATCATGAAGGCTGGAGGTGAGGGGAAATCTTATGTGAATAGTTTTATGAGATCCAGTATTGTTGCTAAGACCTTGGAGAGGATCTGGAAGTCAATTAGCTGGTTCAAAAAGAGACATTAATGCCACTTCAGTGGGCACTGACATCTACATTAAGTGGACAATGACCCACAGTGAGAATGTCCTGCCCTGGGAGAGTGTCATTGGGAACTTGGTGCCATTTGTACTTTTGCTGTAGCTAGTATGATGCGCTCAGGTTGGTCATGTCACTGGGGACTAAAATAGATAATTCTTACCTGGTTAGTGTACAAGTTGTCTACTGTTTTAAAATGAACAGATGCACAGATAAATGTAAATTTTAACATTAAATAACTTCTGCAAATCATGATATAAAGATAAATTTAAGAAGTTGTATTACTTATGATTCTTTTGACTAAAATTAAAAGCAATATTTACTTTTGACTAAAAGTAATAGAAATATTCACTTCACGTATTTTGGGATCTGCTTTTCAGCAATGCTAGAAAGAAAAAAAAATGATAACTTAAAAAAAGAATTAGCTGTTCAGTTGAACAAAAATATGTTCAAGGAACAAATGACTTAAAAAATGCGATGGAAATTAATCACTATGATTTTAAAGTATGTCATAAAAAACTAAAAGTTTGACAATCTTTATTTTGACAATTTTCCTACAGTTATTCTTTTAAAATTTATAGCACACATGTCCAGATTCAGAAAATTTTCAACAAGAAAAGATACACCAAGTCAAATGTATAACTTACCCAAGAAGATTGAGATATTTCAAATAATCCTTGCTAGGAGCCACAAGCAAATAATATGATGCATGGCACTTTCGGTTGTAAGGTGACGCCAGCTAGCCATTGAGATGATATGATTATGTTAAGATTTACATTCATATGGAAATTGGACTCCTGCTGTTCACCTTGGCCTGCTATGGGACTCATGTTATGGGACTCCTGGAGAGTTCCCATTGGTTGGGGAAGGATAGTAGGAAGGAATTCTGGGGGAGGTCGCCCCCCCCCCCAGTAGACGCGCGCATGGGTGGACCGGTTTTTGCTTGCCGGCACGTACGGAGTATTGGCGGCTTTTTCAAAAATAAAGTTTTGTTCCTGCTTGAGTGACTCGTGATTCTGTGCCCAGCCAGACTGAGGCAATTGGTGGCCCGGACGGGGAACGCCTGAAACTTAGAGGTGAGTAAAATTGCTCGCCCCTGAGGGAAGGCGACAGAATGGGTGACCATTTCAAAAAACAATGTGTTCTTGTTTTGATTTATTTTGTTTTTATTTCAAGCTCCCTAGCCCTAGAATTTTCTCAGGCGAACTGGGAAAAATGGTTGGCTCAAGGTTTGAAGTTATTCGGCCCTGAGAAAGAGAAAATTGATATAACCATTCTATGCTCCATTTTTGTTTCATTCTGCTTCGGCTTTGTTTTATCCTATCTTATTGGGTTACGTTACCTTTATAGTAGATTAGAATCTAGTAAAAAATGAACCAAAAAACTGTTAAGTAAATTGTTAGAGGTCCAAACTATGGTAGAAAAAATGCTAGGTCAAGCAAAAGAGAAGGTCTCTCAAGCTAGTCAGGCAGAGGAAAATTTAAAGAAAGAAATCTTAGAGGAAAAACAGCTATCAGGTGGAGAATTACAACAGGAGGCTGCTACTAACTCCGTTCTATCACCAGAGGGCGTAATTCAACCAACAGCTCCATCTACAGCTGAGCAGCCCTCAACTCCCATAGTTGATGGACGGAATTCTGAGGCAGGACCCCAAAGATTAGCATGCCCTGTACTTGAGCAGGCAGGAGGGCAATGAATTCACCGTGCTTTAGATTTCAAAACAGTAAAGTAATTAAAGGAGGCTGTAACAACCTATGGGCCGCAAGCTCCCTTCATGGTAAGCATGGTCGAATCTGTTACCAACTTGGACATGACACCAGCAGATTGGGCTAACATGTGTCGATCTGTGCTAAATGGAGGACAATATTTGTTATGGAAGGTTGCCAATGAGGAATTTTGCATGGAGACAGCTAGGGGAAAAGTAGAAGCCGGTTACCCTCAAAGAAATCTAGAAATGTTATTAGGAAAGGGACCTTATGAGGGTCAAAGACAGCAAATTGAATATGACCCTGGCGTATACGCACAAATTGCTGTAGATGCAGTTAGGGCATGGAAAACTTTACAGGGGCATGGAGATTTACAAGGTCAATTATCTAAGGTAATACAAGGAACTAATGAACCTTACGCTGAATTTGTAGATAGGATTATTCAGACAGCCTCTAGAATATTTGGAAATACAGAACAGGCAATGCCATTTATAAAACAACTGGCTTATGACCAAGCAAATCGTTGCTGCAGAGAGGTCATTAGACCATGGAGACATGAAGATTTAAACACATATATTAAATTATGTAGAGACATTAATGAACAAGGGCAAGTCTTAGCAGCAGTACAACAGGCTTTAGATGCCAGGCCAAAAACATGCTATAATTGTAATCAAACAGGACATTTTAAAAGGAGTTGCCCCATAAGAGGAGGGTTTAACAAAACTAGGTATCAAAGGAATAGAATACCGGGTATTTGCCCACGATGCCATAGAGGGAAACATTGGGCTAATGAATGTCGTTCTCAAACTACCATAGAGGGTATTCTGTTATCAAAAAACGGACAAGGACCAAGTGTTTACCCACAATATCGTGGAGAAAGGTATCAGGCTCCATTGCCAAAAAACGGACTAAAGGGCCCAATGCCCCAGGGCCCAAAACCACAAATATACGGGGCAATGGAGGAACCTAGCAGCACCATCAAGGTAATGCCCAGGACGCATTATCCATTAAATCCCTCATCAGACAAACTAGAGGGAGTGCAGGGTTGGACATCTGTGCCTCTGCCAGAGCAGTACTAACTCCAGAGATGGGAGTTCAAATCATTCCCACAGGAGTAAAAGGACCTCTTCCCCAGGGAACAGTAGGCTTATTATTGGGACGCAGTTCTTCTACACTAAAAGGACTTATGATAAGTCCTGGGGTAATTGATCCCGATTATGAGGGTGAAATAAAAATTATAGATAGTTCTCCAAGAGGTATATCAGTAATTTCACCAGGAGATAGAATAGCACAGTTATTAATAATACCCAGCCTGCATGATAAATTTTCCAGTCGTACTGTAGAAAGAGGTTCCAAGGGATTAGGCTCCACAGGTGTAGATTGGGCTATGCTGTCTTTAAATTTAGATTCTCGCCCAATGCTAAAATTAAATATTCAAGACATGACTTTAATGGGCTGCTGGACACAGGTGCTGACCTCAGCATCATATCTCGTCAAGAATGGCCAAAACATTGGCCATTACAACAAGCCACTCAAACGCTTCGAGGCCTAGGAGTGGCAACAAGTCCCCATAGAAGTGCTATGGTATTAGATTGGAGGGATCCTGAAGGATGTGAAGGAACTATACAGCCCTATGTATTGGATCATCTTCCCGTAAATTTATGGGGACGAGATGTCCTAGATCAATTAGGATTGACATTAACAAATAACATCAATCCTAACGCGCCCACTACTAGGGCTAAACAAGGCTTTAGGAAAGAAAAAAGATTAAGAGAACAAGAACAAGGTATGACAGCACCTATTCAAATAGATCAAGAAATAAATAGACATGGATTGGGTTTTCAGAAAGGGCCACTGAGACAATCAAAATTACTTGGAAATCAGAAAGACCAGTGTGGGTTCCTCAGTGGCCCCTGACTAAAGAAAAGATACAAGTAGCCCATGACTTGGTCAGACAACAATTAGCAGAAGGACATATACAACCTTCCGTATCCCCCCATAATACTCCCATTTTTGTCATTAAAAAGAAATCTGGTAAATGGAGATTATTGCAAGATTTAAGAGCCATTAATAATGAGATGGTTATTATGGGACCTGCTCAATCAGGGATTCCCCAATTGTCTGCTTTACCAAAAACCTGGCATGTTTTAGCTATAGATATTAAAGATTGTTTCTTTTCAATTCCAATTCATCCTGAGGATAGTCCACATTTTGCATTTACTATCCCTGCACTGAATCATGAAGGTCCTGATCAGAGATATGAATGGAAAGTACTCCCTCAAGGGATAGCTAACAGCCCAACTATGTGTCAAATTTATGTTAATAAAGCAATCCAGCCACTTAGAAATCAAAATCCTGAACTACAAATATTTCACTATATGGATGATGTGTTATTGGCACATAAAGATAAAAACACATTGCTAGAATGTTATGCCACACTTACAAACTTATTGAAAAATTATAATCTAGAGATAGCAATAGATAAAGTACAATTAAATCTTCCAATTAATTATTTAGGAGTTCTATTATCCTCAACCATGGTCCGTCCACCAAAAATTCAAATACGAGTAGATCAACTCAAATCACTTAATGACTTTCAAAAGTTATTGGGAGACATAAATTGGATAAGGCCTTATCTAGGCATACCAACAGGAGAGTTGGGACCTTTATTTGATATTCTAAAAGTTCCATCAGATCCAAATTCACCCTGCATGTTAAAGCCTGAAGCAAGAAAAGCATTAAAAATCATTGAAACATATATGGAAAATATGCATTTGGATAGAATTGATATAAGTTTGCCTTTATTATTTATTATACTACCAACAAAAAATATTCCTACAGGAGTATTTTGGCAGGAAGGTCCATTATTGTGGATACATTTATCTTATTCTCCTAACACTATTCTTACTAGATATCCTGAGGCTGTAGGACAATTGATACTCAAAGGAATAAAAGCAGCTAAGGGAGTATTTGGGATTTCTCCCAATAAAATTATTACTCCATATACTATGGATCAAATTGATGAGTTAGCTAATGAGTTAAATACTTGGGCAATAATCATGTTTAAAACTAGTGTTTCATTTGATAATCACTTACCATCTAATCCTTTGTTGTCTTTTTGGTCTAAGCATCCTGTAGTTTTTCCAAAAATGACAAGAAAAACCCCTATCATAAATGCTCCAAATATATTCACTGATGGGTCAAACAATGGTACAGCAGCAGTAGTTACTCCTGATCAAACTTTTACATTTTTAGTACCCAAGCAATCAGCTCAAAAGGTAGAGCTTAATGCAGTATTACAAGCTTTTATGATGTTTAAAGATTCTGTATTTAATTTATTTTCTGATAGTCAATATGTAGTTAATGCTATAGTATCCCTTGAAGATGCTGGTAGGATTTCACCTTCTTCTACTGTTTTCTCTTTGTTTTCCGCTATACAAAGTCTAATCTGGGACCGAAAAGATCCATTCTTTATAGGTCATATCAGGGCACATACAGGATTGCTGGAGCCCTTAGTATGGGCAATGAACTAGCAGATAAATCTACACATGACATACATATTTTTCTCCACAATAGAAGAAGCTATAAATTTTCATAAAAGGTTCCATGTCAATGCTAATACTTTACAAAAACGTTTTAAAATAACTAAAGAACAAGCCAGACATATAATAAAACAATGTCAAAATTGTGTGACATTTTTACCACAAGTTAATCTTGGAGTCAATCCTAGAGGACTGATACCTAACCATATTTGGCAGATGGACGTCACACACTTGCCAGAATTTGGAAAATTAAAATATTACATGTTACAGTTGATACCTCTTCCAGATTTTTGATGGGCTCCCTTCATGCCGGAGAAAAAACTAAAGATGTTATAGCTCATTGCTTACAAAATTTTGCCACTGTGGGCGTTCCAAAACAGTTAAAAACGGACAATGGTCCTGGTTATACTTCCACCTCTTTTAAACAATTTTGCTCATCATTTGGCATTACTCACATAACAGGAATTCCATACAATCCACAAGGACAAGGCATAGTTGAAAGAGCTCATCAAACTATTAAAATGTACTTATTAAAACAAAAGGAGGGAATTGGAAAGGGGAATATATCCCCCAAAGATAAACTTAAAATAACCCTTTTTACTCTAAACTTTTTAAATTTGGATTCATCGGGACTTAGTGCTGCGGAAAGACATTTGTATCCAAAAAATGTACATAAGCCTAAAGTACTTTGGAAAGATATTCTAACAGGACAATGGAAAGGTCCGGATCCAGTGATAGTCTGGAGTCGGGGCTCTGTCTGTGTTTTTCCACAGGAGGAACAGCAGCCGATTTGGATTCCAGAGAGATTAACCAAAATAATTTCTACAGAAAAAGAAGATGATTTGACTCAAATCCATAACAGCTAATATCCAGAACTCCAGCTTGGCTATTCTTACATCATCGACAGTGATCAACCAGGATGCTTTTTTCAATATCTATTTTATTATTGCTTTTCCCACATCATAAAGTTCCATTTTAATTTTGAGCTCATACAGACATAAATTAATGTTTTTCTGATCAGTTTTATTTTTTGACTATGGAGTTTTTAAACATTGCAATGGAGATTTCACAGAGGTAATCTACAAGGCCTTTATTATTGTCTTATATGTTGTATGTTACGTGTGCACATTTCTCTTTTGTGTTGTATCTCTCTATGTGCGTATGTCCATATATCATATATGAGGAGCGCTCATAAAAATATGGATCCCAAATTTTTTTTATTAACATGATTTTAATGGTGTAATTTAATTTGGGTAAACAGCTGTTGAAGACTGTTTTAATATGTGTACAAATAGGCAGGTTAACAGATCTGTTTTTTTTACTTTCACCTTTCCTTTTCATTATATTTAATAATTCTGTTCAGGATAATGTAAATTGTTCTAAAAATTGTTTTCTTAATACCTGTTGAAATGTTACATTTTTTTTCTTCTCTTTTCTTAACATCATTGTCAATCCCTATTTTCATCCCAGTGCCAGTGAAGACAAAGATGAAACCAAACTACAACTTCTTCAATAATTATCACAACAAACTGTATAAACTTATGCATCAATGAATAATAACTCAACAAGTAATGCTCAATCACTGAGTCGATTTATTTTGGGAGGAAATGGACATATTGATAGATTCCTCCACTTTGAACTGCTTACAAAACTTGCCTGGACTATGTATCACTTGTATGCATTGTGCTCTATCTGGTGATGCAGCAAATTATGGCAGTGCTGGCGTATCTTTGCTGTAGTGTCACCAGTGATGCAATTTTTCCTAAAGAGCCGTCTATTGACTTGATGTCGTGGCATTTCTGTATCCTCCTCCCTTCTACTAGTGATGGTCAAATTTGGGGGCCAACAGAGGTGAGGCAAAGAACCTCACCCCCCCACTGGTGCATAGGCCTATCCACAGGTATGGCTATATACTGGACCGGTAGTCAGTGACGGGTATGATTCAGTTGCAGTGGTATCAACCTAAGACAGGAGGCTGACGCCTAGAGGTCAGTTTTCCGATGACGGGTAAGAACCATATGTTGAATTGGACATACCTAACAGGCATGGTCCCTAGCCACATTGCCTGTTGTTTAATTAAACAGAAGGGGGCAGATGCTAGGAGCCACAAGCAAATAATATGATGCATGGCACTTTCGGTTGTAAGGTGACGCCAGCTAGCCATTGAGATGATATGATTATGTTAAGATTTACATTCATATGGAAATTGGACTCCTGCTGTTCACCTTGGCCTGCTATGGGACTCATGTTATGGGACTCCTGGAGAGTTCCCATTGGTTGGGGAAGGATAGTAGGAGGGAATTCCGGGGGAGGTTGGGGCCCCCCGGTTCTGGTAGACGCGCGCGTGGGTGGACCGGTTTTTGGCTTGCCGGCGCGTACGGAGTATTGGCGGCTTTTTCAAAAATAAAGTTTTGTTCCTGCTTGAGTGGCTCGTGATTCTGTGCCCAGCCAGACTGAGGCAAATCCTTTTAAAAATGGAACTATTTTAAGTAGCTTACTTTGTTGGGAACTCTTAAATTACCATAGAACTCCCTCTGGGGTGAAAAAAATATTGGAATTTTTTATAATTAGCACTTTCACCTTAAGTGCCTTTTTATGAGCTAGGGGCTATAAAACACTTAAACTAAATTGGCTCTTCTGTCCCACTCCTTTTGGTACATTACAGTTCAAAATTTTCACCTTATACATTTGCAGGTATAAATAGGGCAAAATATATTTAGCTGTTTTTAGTACTCTTGTAGAAGTTGTTACTGATTTGTCTTAACCAGTCAGCAACCCAGGCAATTGACCAGGCAGTTTTCTGTGTTTCTGGTAGGAGAAATCCAGCACAAATCTGCCTGGCTGCCTTAGAAAAAGTGTGGATAATTTTCCTTAAAAATATTATAGAAAGTTTTCTTAAAGTAAACATGACCTGATTTAATGTTTAATTCTTGCTTGAACTAGGAACTTGTTCTAAGTTGCAAACCACGTCTATGGTAGTGACTTACAGTTACTAGAAAGCTGGAGGCAAAATTGACTCACAAAAGGGAGTGAAGAATTTATTTCATCATTTAGTAAACATTCATCTGATGTTTGTTTAGAAATTTAATATATAGCAGGTGTGCAGCAGTGATTCTACGATAATATCCATTTTTTGAAATGCCTCTAAAACATCTGTAGCTTCTAATACTCAAAGGGAAATGATTTGATCAATAATGGATAACAACATAAAATCTTAAATATGTCTTTTTAGGCTCACATAGCATTTTAGAAAGGTTAGTGACAAAAATTTACGCATAAGTATGTCAAAGCTTATTTATTTGAGTATCAAGGAATTTGAAACTGAACTAGAATAATTGAAGTTAAATTAATGGTTATTTTTCTTGTACTATGAACTAAAATTATTAAGGAATTAAAGTGGGCAGCAATTTATTTTGTACTGGGGACTTCATAAGAAATACTTTATAAACATGAAGTTTAAGAAAGATGAATAACAAAAGGCTAGTTGAATTTATACGACTTAATTAAGTTAGCAAAACAGTTTGTCCTCATTGACATAAGTCAGATATTTTATAGTAGTGAAAATAGATCCTATCAACTACCTATATGTAGTTGACATATGAGGAGGCCTTTAAACTAATGGGATTTGTTTTTAGCAGAATAAATGGTGTTTCATATTTTAAAGACATAGTTTTATTTAATTCTGAAACTTAGAGATAAAATGGGAAATATTTTAACTACTTTGTGAAAAGCATACCCCATTATAACTTCATCAACTACTTTGTTAGTCTTTATTCATTATTGAAAAAAGAATAATTTATTATGTTGGCTAGAAAGCTTTACTGTTTTGGTTTACAAGTTAGTTGGACAAAGAGTCTGATTTTTTAATTTTAAGTATGTTAAAAAAATTAAAAAGTTAAAATCTAAATTAAACTAAGCCACAAACAGAAATCCTTGTAGAATAATTTGTGGGTCTTTCTCATGAAACTTATTAGAAAAGAAGGTGGTATGGTCAATATACTTCTTTCCATATAAATATACATGGATCTGATGTTTGTATATTTAACATGTACACAATTTTAATATGTTAAGTACAATCATATGATATATGTATTTCTCTCAATGACAGACTACATAGAGGAGGGTGGTTCCTAAGATCATACCTCTAGAGAAACTCTAGCTACGTTAGTTTATAAGTACATTATGTGATTTTTTCACAATGAGAAATTGCCTAACCATACATTTCTCAGAGTTTATACTCATTGCTAATGGACATATGATTATACTATACTAATATACAGTTTTAATAATAAATTACATAGTATACTTAATATATATATTTTAAACCATTTCTTTAAATTGAACAACTATACATTTTTTCATATTCTAGAGATTCAAAAGTTAGGGATAAACAAACAAAACCAATCCTGCTGAAATTTTCTCAATAATCAGCACCAAATGCAAATGTTTTTTGAAAGATTAATTTGGAAAAGTAAAAGTCTGTTTCTAAATTTGTAGGTGTTATTTCCTGTGATATAAAAACAAATGCAAATATTTAAAATAAGTTCTTTAAAATCAGATTTATACTCAGTGTTCCTTTGGGTGGAAATTCTATTGATAATTGGAATAGAAAATATGTAACTTCTTTCTTAAAGAGATTTTTTTTCCTTTTGTCCCAAAATATATGTAATACTAATCTGCTTCACTTATAAGATGGTGAGATTTCAATATACATAGGTGAATAAAAATTCCTAGGAGCATTGATGTGCTTATAGTAAAAAAAGAAAAAGTCACAACTAATTGCAAAAAGAACAAGTAAAGGAAAACAAAACATATCCAGCAGAACTTCAGCAAAAACAATGGTATAACGTTCTTTAGGTGACCTTTGGAGTTCTTTATGCTGGTCCTGGGCAGCATTCACAATGCCTCTGTAAAGGGAATGATGGTATCCGAGGGTGAACCTGTAAATAGTACAGAGCTGCAGAACCCACAGAGTTGACTCCTTCTTTACTAGAAACACACTAAGTTAAAATAGGGATAAGCATGAAAAAACCAATTTCTGTAACAAGTACTCATATGTACAAGTGTTTTATATATTCTACACTGAAATAGATATGGCTAGAGATACAGCTTTTGCCGAATTCAGAATATACAAGATGTCATTGGATATAGTTTACCTTTAAGAAAAAATATGAGATTGGAACTTCTGATTTAATTTGAAAATTATTTCTTGGTTTTGATCAGTAAGTTTCATGAGATAAAAATTTTGTTGAGAATGTGAGGATGACATGGGGAAAATATATTTTAAAGTGTTTTGTGGTTAATATTGTTGAGCAAAAACTGAACACAAAGTATTGTGTTATTGGAAAACCTCAACTTTTGTGACTCCCTGAAAGTCTTGCTGCATTCTGTTTCTACCACTTAATCACAAAGAGAAAGCAGATCTACATTATGAGACTACTTCTTCATTAAGTAAACATTTATGGATCACCTATACAGAGTGCCTGTCATATACTTACCATTGTGCAAACAATTTACAATGTAACTGGGAATCAAACACACACAGATGAATCTAAAACGTCCTTCCCTGGAAATGATAATTGGAATTGTTAAAAATAAGTTTTCTTTTGTCAAAACTTCCTTGTGGCTTTTTTTTTTACTACTGATGATGTTAGTGGCCTTCATTTCCTTAGTGAGTAGACAGAGTTATACAAATTAAATCAGGTAAGTCAGATATGGTGGCTCTTACCTGAAGTCCTAGCTACTCCAGAGGCTAAGACAGAAGGTTCAATTAAGCTCAGGAGTTCAGAGCTAGCCTGGGCAACACAGCAAGACCCTGTATCTGAAATAAAACAAAACAGAACACCAAAAACAAAAACAAAGAAAACTTAAATTAATTCAGATGAAGAGCTATAATCACAGTTATTTATTTGGCCCTCCTAACATGGTAACAGTGGTATTTTCTTAAGGACCTAAGCAACATCTGAACCCTACTCAGATTATTTTGGATCTTCTCCAAAGCTTGCTACTTTGTTAAGGGAAAGTTGTTGTTGTTGTTTTTAAATCATCTTTGCATGTATAAACAAATTGACTTTAAGTTATATGCTGCATTTCTCTAAGTTCTCTGATTAATTTTCTAAGTTATTATTATTTATTTTTTGGCCTCCATATTTGGTCCCAAAATTTAAAATGCTAAAACTAGTTTTTTAAAATGATTTTTTTCTGACTTTGGACTATTGCATATACAAAATGAGCTGGCTTCATACTTTTCTACATGCTCTGGTTAAAGAAATTCATAGTCATTCATTATTCCAGGCTGCAACCCTGCTGTTGCTGGGGCCAAGGAATGAGGAAGAGTCTTTGGACAAGTAAGAAAACTGGAGCTGAGAAAAGAGGACTTTTGAGATAAAATCCTTAAATATTTTTCCATTGAAAAAAATTGAAAATCTCTCTTTCTCATCTTAAGTTTTTCTTGTTGATTAGAAACACTTGGATATGGAGCTGAAGTAGGCTTTGGAAGAATATTCAAGTATGGACATAAAATACGGTAAAGTGAATCATTTGGATTAGAAAATAAGAATTTCCTAGATTCTGGCTCTTGATGAAAATACAGAGCTGCTGTAAATGGACATTTTGCTTTATAGCTGAGAGGCTGAAACTCAGGCTGGCTACAGGAAACACAGATAAGGGGTGTCTACATTGAACTAAATTTAGTTTCCCTGACATTCCTTCCTTTAATACATAACCGTCCAATTTCACACGAAGAAACTGGGAGAATGAATAATAAGCTGATTTTACTCTCTTCCCATTCTCCAGTTGTCTTTGGGGCTCCCTATTGGCCAAATGCAACCAGGAGGGCAGTGAAGCTTTTAAGATGCAGTCCACATAGTTCAGAAACAGGAAGGTGGGTGAGAGTGGAGATTAAAGCTGGAAGGGAAGCAGACAGCCAGCATGCCAGTTTTTTCTTTGATCCTAGAAGGTCTTCCTGTGAGTTGAATGTGATTAAAAACATTTTTTTCAATGTTGTATTTTTATCACTCTTTTGTTTTTTTTTAATTGATTGTTCAAAACATTACAGAGCTCATGATATATCATCTTTCATACATTAGACTCAATTGGGTTTTGAACTCCCATTTTTACCCAAATACAGATTGCAGAATCACAACTGTTACATATTCACATTTTTACATAATGACATATTAGTGACTGTTGTATTATGCTACCTTTCCTATCCCCTACTATCCCCCCTCTCCTCCCCTCCCCTCCCATCTTCCCTCTTTATCTCCTCTGCTGTTGTTCAATTCTCTCCGCTTTTTCCCCCCTCCCCCTTGCCCCTCATAACCTCTTATAATTTTGTGTATCATTGAAGGTCTCCTACCATTTCCATATGCTTTCCCTTCTCTCCCTTTCTCTCCCCCCATTCGTCTTTGTTTACTGTTAGTCTTTTCCTCATGCTCTTCCTTCCTGTTCTGTTCTTAGTTGCTCTCTTTATATCAAAGAAGACATTTGGCATTTGTTTTTTAGGGCTTGGCTAGCTTCACTTAGCATAATCTGCTCTAATGCCATCCATTTCCCTGCAAATTCTATGATTTTGTCATTTCTTAGTGCTGCATAATACTTCATTGTGTATAAATGCCACATTTTTTTATCCATTCATCTATTGAAGGGCATCTAGGTTGGTTCCACAGTATAGCTATTGTGAATTGTGTCGCTATAATCATTGATGTGGCCGTATCCCTATAGTGCGCTCTTTTAAGGTCCTCAGGGAATAGTCCGAGAAGGGCGATAGCTGGGTCAAATGGTGGATCCATTCCCAGCTTTCCCAAGAATCTCCATACTGCTTTCCAAATTGGCCTCACCATTTTGCAGTCCCACCAGCAGTGTACAAGTGTACCCTTTTCCCCATATCCCCGCCAACACTTATTGTTGTTTGACTTCATAGTGGCTGCCAATCTTACTGGAGTGAGATGGTATCTTAGGGTGGTTTTGATTTGCATTTCTCTGATTGCTAGAGATGGTGAGCATTTTTTCATGTACTTGTTGATTGATTGTATGTCCTCCTCTGAGAAGTGTCTGTTCAGGTCCTTGGCCCATTTGTTGATTGGGTTATTTGCTATCTTATTGTTTAATTTTTTGAGTGCTTTGTACATTCTGGATATTAGGGCTCTATCTGAAGTGTGAGGGGTAAAAATTTGTTCCCATGATGTAGGCTCTCTATTTACCTCTTTTATTGTTTCCCTTGCTGAGAAAAAACTTTTTAGTTTAAGTAAGTCTCATTTGTTTATTCTTGTTATTAACTCTTGGGCTATGGGCATCCTATTAAGGAATTTGGAGCCCAACCCCACTATATGTAGATCGGAGCCAACTTTTTCTTCTATCAGACGCAGAGTCTCTGATTTGATATCAAGCTCCTTGATCCATTTTGAGTATACTTTTGTGCATGGCGAGAGAAAGTGATTCAGTTTCATTTTGTTGCATATGGATTTCCAGTTTTCCCAACACCATTTGTTGAAGATGCTATCCTTCCTCCATTGCATGCTTTTAGCCCTTTATCAAATATAAGATAGTTGTAACTTTGTGGATTAGTCTCTGTGTCTTCTATTCTGTACCATTGGTCCACCTGCCTGTTTTGGTACCAGTGCCATGCTGTTTTTGTTACTATTGCTCTGTAATATAGTTTGAAATCTGGTATCGCTATACCGCCTGATTCACATTTCCTTCTTAGAATTGCTTTTGCTATTCTGGGTCTTTTGTTTTTCCATATGAATTTCATGATTGCTTTATCTATTTCTACAAGAAATGCCATTGGGATTTTGATTGGCATCGCATTAACCTGTAGAGAACTTTTGGTAATATCGCCATTTTGATGATGTTAGTTCTGCCTATCCATGAACAGGGTACATTTTTCCATCTTCTGAGATCTTCTTCTATGTCTCTCTTTAGGGTTCTGTAGTTTTCATTGTATAAATCTTTCACCTCTTTTGTTAGGTTGATTCCCAAGTATCTTATTTTCTTTGAGGATATTGTGAATGGAGTGGTTTTCCTTATTTCCATTTCAGAGGTTTTGTTGCTGATATACAGGAATGCCTTTGATTTATGCGTGTTGATTTTATAACCTCTCACTTTCCTGAATTCATTTATTAACTCTAGCAGCTTCTTTGTATACCCTTTTGGGTCTGTTAAGTATATTATCATGTCATCCGCAAATAGTGATAATTTAATTTCTTCTTTTCCTATTTTTATGCCTTTAATTTCTTTTGTCTGTCTAATTGCTCTGGCTAGTACTTCGAGAACTAAATTGAATAGAAGTGGTGATAGAGAGCATCCCTGTCTTGTTCCAGATTTTAGAGGGAATGCCTTCAGTTTTTCTCCGTTTAGGATGATGCTAGCCTGAGGTTTAGCATATATAGCTTTTACAATGTTGAGGTAAGTTCATGTTATCCCTAGTTTTTCTAGTGTTTTGAACATACAGGGATGCTGTACTTTGTCAAATGCTTTTTCTGCATCTATCGAGATGATCATATGGTTCTTGTCTTTAAGTCTATTGATGTGGTGAATAGCATTTATTGATTTCCGTATATTGAACCCGCCTTGCATCCCAGGGATGAATCCTACTTGATCATGGTGCACAAGTTTTTTGATATGTTTTTGTATTCGATTCGCCAGAATTTTATTGAGAATTTTTGCATCCAAGTTCATTAGAGATATTGGTCTGTAGTTTTCTTTCTTTGAAGTGTCTTTGTCTGGTTTTGGGATCAGAGTGATGTTGGCCTCATAGAATGAATTTGGAAGAGCTCCTTCTTTTTCTATTTCTTGAAATAGCTTGAAAAGTATTGGTATTAATTCTTCTTTGAAGGTTTTGTAGAACTCCGCTGTATACCCATCCGGTCCAGGGCTTTTCTTGGTTGGTAGTCTTCTGATGGCTTCTTCTATTTCTTCCTTTGTTATTGGTCTGTTTAAATTGTGTGTGTGTCTTCCTGTCTCAATCTGGGCAAATCAATTTTGTAGAACTCCGCTGTATACCCATCCGGTCCAGGGCTTTTCTTGGTTGGTAGTCTTTTGATGGCTTCTTCTATTTCTTCCTTTGTTATTGGTCTGTTTAAATTGTGTGTGTCTTCCTGTCTCAATCTGGGCAAATCATATGCCTTAAGAAATGTTTCAATATCTTCACTATCTTCTATTTTATTGGAATATAGGGTTTCAAAATACTTTCTAATTATCTTCTGTATTTCTGTAATATCTGTTGTGATATTGCCTTTTTCATCCCGTATGTTGGTAATTTGAGTTCTCTCTCTTCTTCTCTTTGTTAGCTGTCTATCTTATTTATTTTTTCAAAGAACCAACTTCTAGTTTTATCAATTTTTTCAATGTTTTTTTCATTTCAATTTCGTTGATTTCTGCTCTAATTTAATTATTTCTTGTCTTCTACTACATTTGCTGTTGTTTTGCTCTTCCTTTTCTAGGTTTTTGAGGTGTAGTGTGAGTTCACTTATTTGTTGGTTTTTTCTTTTTTTGAGGAAAGAACTCCAAGAAATGAATTTCCCTCTTAAAACTGGTTTCATTGTGTCCCATAGATTCCGGTATGTTGTGTCTGTATTATCATTTGTCTCTAAGAATTTTTTCATCTCCTCCTTTATGTCTTCTGTAACCCATTGATCATTCAGTAACATATTGTTCATTTTCCATGTGATGTAGGATTTTTCCTTCCTTCTTTTATCATTGATTTCCAATTTCATTCCGTTGTGATCAGATATGGTGCATGGTATTATCTCCACGCCTTTATACTTACTAAGAGTTGCCTTGTGGCATAATATATGGTCTATCTTTGAGTAGGATCCATGTGCTGCTGAGAAGAACGTGTATCCACTTGATGATGGTTGATATATTCTATACATGTCAGTTAAGTCTAGGTTATTGATTGTGCTGTTGAGTTCTATAGTTTCTTTATTCAGTTTTTGTCTAGAGGATCTGTCTAATGGCGAGAGCGGTGTGTTGAAGTCACCCATAATTATTGTGTTGTGGTCTATTTGACTCTTGAACTTGAGGAGAGTTTGTTTTATGAATGTTGCAGCTCCATTGTTTGGTGCATACAAATTGATAATTGTTATGTCTTGTTGGTGGATGGTTCCTTTTAACAGTATATAGTGTCCTTCTTTATCCTTCTTGATTAACTTAGGTTTAAAGTTGATTTTATTCGATATGAGTATGGCCACTCCTGCTTGCTTCCGAGGGCCAGGTGAGTGGTATGATTTTTCCCAACCTTTTACCTTCAGCCTGTGTATGTCTTTTCCTAGCATATGAGTCTCTTGAAGGCAGCATATTGTCGGATTTATTTTTTTGATCCAGGTTACTAGCCTATGTCTCTTGATTGGTGAGTTTAGGCCATTAACATTTAAGGTTACAATTGAGATATGATTTGTACTTCCAGTCATGCTTCTTTATTTATTTATTTTAGTTTGGCTGGTTTTTCTTTTTGGTTATTTTCCTCCCCCTTTACTGAGATACCTCCTGCTGTTAGTTTTGGGCACTATTTTTCAATTCCTCTTCTTGTAGTATTTTGCTCAAAATGCTTTGCAGTGCTGGTTTTCTTGCTGCGAATTCTTTTAGCTTTTTTTTATCGTGAAAGATTTTAATTTCATTGTCAAATCTGAAGCTTAATTTTGCTGGATACAGTATTCTTGGTGGGAATCGATTATTTTTCAGCATTTGAAATACATTGTTCCAGGATCTTCTCGCTTTCAAAGTCTGTGATGAGAAATCATTCGTTAACCTAATTGGTTTACCCCTGAATGTAATCTGCCTCCTTTCTCTCATAGCTTTTAATATTCTCTCCTTGTTCTGTACGTTGGCTATCTTCATAATTATATGCCTTGGAGTTGGTCTATTATGGTTTTGAATGTTTGGGGTCCGATAGGCTTCCAGGATTTGGCAATCCATTTCATCTTTCATCTCTGGGAAGTTTTCTGGAATTATTTCATTTAATATGCTGTCCATTCCTTTGGTTTGAGTCTCTGTGCCTTCTTCTATCCCGATGACCCTCAAATTTGGTTTTGTTATGACATCCCATATCTCTTGAATAGATTGCTCATGGGATTTAAGCATCTTTTCTGTGTTGACTATAATCTTTTCAAGTTGATAAACCTTGTCTTCATTATCTGATGTTCTGACTTCTAGTTGATCAAGTCTGTTTGTAATATTCTCGTTTGAGTTTTTAATTTGGTTTATATTTTCCTGCAATTCTAGGATTATTGTTTGATTTTTTTTAAAGATCTCTATCTTCTGGTAGAGCTCGTTCTTTGCCATTTGAATTTGTTTGTTTAATTCATTTTAAAAATATACTTTTATTGCTTGGACTTGCTGTCTCATGTCTTCCCTAATATTCCTTTCCATTCGAGTTAGGTATGCCTTGAGTTCTTTCCCTATCCCTGCTTCTGATGTTTCTATGTCCTCCTGTAGAATTAAGTTGTCCTGCATTGTTTGTACTCCTTTTTTCCCTTGTTTTCTCATGTTGTCCACGTTACTTTCTAGCTCTATTTGATTGCCGTGTTTCTGCTCTCTCCCATAGATTTGTTTTGGTTCTGTATTACTCTGTTGTTTCTTCTTTGTGCTGTTAAACTGTGCCTGGATTCTGCTGGGAAGGAATTCCGATGGCCGAGCTCCAGTGACGTCACTACTCTGCTATGACGGGCCCCAGGTTCCTTGCTGGGGTGTCCTAATGGGGCTGTGTGACTGGACTGTCTCTGTTTGGTTTCAACTCCCCGTCGAGGTAGGTGGGCAGTCTCCAGCCACCCAGTATCTCAGGCAGCGGGCAGGTGATCGGTCGCGGCGGGGAAGTGGACTCCGGCCGCCTAGTCGCGCGGGCAACGGGCCGGCTGTCACCGGTGGGCGGGGGATCTCTAGGCACCCAGTCCAGCAGTCAGTAGTCGGTGGGCAGGCATTCTCCTACCGCCCTGTTACGTGGGCAGTGGGCAAACTGTCACCGGCGGGCCTGCGGTTTCCAGCCGCCCAGTCATGAGGGCCTGGCCTCTAGTCCCCTAGTTTCTCCTGCTAGTCTTGGTTTCTCCTGCTAGACCAGATTTCCCCTGAGTGATGGCTCTTGGCAGTTCAAACTGTACTCTGGACCTGCCATTTGTTGGGTGTGGAGGGTGTCTATTGGGGACCCCGGCACTCTATTGTTTTGTTTCCGTTGTGTGGGATAGAACTGTACCGCTTCCTTCCCCCTCTGAAATCCCGCACTCAGCCCCGGGGTCAGTGCAGGCTCATCCGGCAGGATTCCACAGAATTGCAGCCACTTTTCTCCCTGCTTGCTAATTAATCACTTCTCTGCGACGCCCCGCCTTCTGTAGCCGAGGGGAAGGCCGGGCGAATCAGTCAGCCCAGATCCCCGGGGTCGCACAATTGGCTATTGGGATCCCTGGCACTCTATCGTTTTGATTTTTTCTGCTTGCCCCTTCCCCAGCGCTGGCTAGACAGGTTTCATTTTGGTTGTTGATGGGAGGGGGAGTTGAAGGTCAGGTGTCTCTAGTTTTCCCCTAGTCTTTATGCGGTCTCACTCTGATACTCCCTCCCCCGGAAAGCCTAGGAGAGGTTTTATGCGGATTCCCCGATGTATGGGGGATGGGCTGAGTGACACAGACCTGTTTTATTGTTGCAGTCTGTGGGAGAGTTATCACTCTTTTCTTTTACATTTGTGTCACATTTTAAGACACAGGGAGAACAGATATGTATTTCCTTAGAAAACCAGTATAACTAGTTTTCCCCATTGGATTCTTATCTAATTTAAATGATGTAAGACAACGATCTTAGAAATAACTGAGATAGGGTGACAACAATGAAGTAGAGAAGAGGCAGGTTCAACTCTCCATGCTGATGAAAGTGACCTTACATCTAATTTAGTTCATTTACAGTGTGTACAAAGTAATTCTATGAATTCATATCATAGTCATGGCACAATTTTTAAAGATCCTGATTGAATATTGGCAAAAATTACACTTTATTTTCCCAATATGAGTGTCTCCTCCATATTCTGTAATGCACCACTTGTGATATCTATAGTGTTTTCATGCTTGGAAAAATGTAGCCCTTCCACATTACATACACAAAAATCAAATGCAGACTACAAAGGCAAAAGAAAATGCTTCTGACCCATGTAGGTGAGTGGTTTGCGTATTGGATATAATGTTTTATTACCCATATCATTGCCCCAGGTTAAAAATACTTATAGATGGTGATAAAATGATCTCTCTTTTAAATTTTTCAACCTGTGGTATATATGTTGCTGACCTCCAGAAGAAGGTTTTACCCTGGTTGACTATTCAAAGAATGACTTCTTATTGGCTTGAAATTTACCTCATCTTAATTTTACTAAATTTTTCACAATTTCATATCACAAAAAAAAATTTGAGAGCTCAACCAGTATTCAATGTATCCTTCAAAATAATTCCCAATCAAATGTATTTTTTCTTTTTCAGACAACTAAACTTAATGGATGTACCATTTATACACAGAAAAACAGAAAAACTAATGTCTAAGGGTTAGTTAATATCAGATTAATTTTAACACTTGGCATCTTTACCCTTTCTAGAAGAAAAATATCTTTAAGTAAGATCGTATCATCAAATCGAAATAACAGAGACTATGTCTGAAAAATTATAGTAAAACCATTTGGCAGTCTAAAATTTTTTTAGGTTCATAATCTCATAAAGGTGAAAAGTTTATATAGTAAAAAGAATAGAGACACTACTGTGTTTAATTTGTAAGTATGTTCTATTTTAGCCTTCATCTTTTAGAAATCAAAGCGTGAGGCAAGGATTGAACTGTGGCTATTCTTTGGGAAGTGCAAGTCCAGGTTGTTGAAAGTGAAGGAAAAGGAAGAGAAATAATGAAAGACAACAATTCACAATTAGCAAAGTAAAATATGACTTTGTGTAACAGGTTCAGTTTTTTTCCATGTTGCACTTTCTTTTGTAATAACTACAAGAAGAAATCACACTATGGAGTATTAAGAAAAAAAAGAAAGAAAGAAAGGATTGCATTTGTCTCTGTTGCTTACATCTCATTTGAATATTGGCAAAAAGTACACTTTATTTTATTCATTAAAAATTTACTCCACAATGCTCAGGAAATATCTTCTATGTTTTATATCCTGTACTGGCACTCAAGATTCAAAATGAGGAAGACTTATTTTTTTCCCCAAACTTATATACTACTGAAGGAAAGAGACATGTTAACAAGTCATTATTCATTACACTAGATTTTAAGAAGTGCTTTAACAGGTAAATAATGAACAAAAAAAATTGCACAAGCCAGTTTTTTACAGCTTCATAATTGCTCTGGACCAACACCTAAAATTGAGCAGTGGCAAAGAGAAAGTCAAAATGATCTAGAACATTTTACAGTACCTCCAATATACATATTGAAATAAGAAGAATGAAAATATTGGGAAAGATCTGATGTGTAATGTTAGTGTTGCATAATTATAATTTAACACACAGATCTTCTATCCTATTGGAAAAATATAAAATTTCCAACCTTGGTAGAACTACAAATGTTAGTAGGTTATTTATTAAAGGAAAAATAAACTTTTATTTTTATAAGTTTTAATATCATGAGGTCTGAAGTTTCTTGAAAGATTATTTTTTCCTATATATTTTCATGACTTTTAAAATTTGTTCTTTTTAGATATACATGATAGTAGAGTGTATTTTGACATATTATACATATATGGAGTATAACTTATTCTTATTAGGATCCCATACATACATGGAGTATAACTTCCCATTCTTGTGATTGTACTTGATGTAGTAATGGGGCTGATGGCCAGGGTCTGTCTCATTGGGGGGTTCTTCTTCCTGCCGAGGAAGGTGTAAGCCACCTGGAAACTTACAGTCTCAAATAATTAGTGAAGAAAAAACACAAATAATCAGAAATATATTTACAAAAAGCAGAGCCCCTGATAGATCTAGTCCACATGGGTGCTGGAACTAGACAAAGGAAAGATGGCTCCCGTGGTTTATTCAACTGGGTACATCAAAGGCAGGGAGAAGGTTTCAAGGTTGGAGTCTCGCTTCGTGATGTCTTGCAGTCAGCAGGTTCATGGGCATCTTGGCATTTCACACCCATCTCAGGTTCTGTGTGGGATCTTTGGCAGTACTTGAGGGGGAAGTTCACCTATATCAGATGGGTCAATCCCTGTGGGGGTGCCACGGGAGGTTCCCAATGCCAGAATTAACCCCTCATTAGGCTACAATGAGCCACACACAGCCTATGGATGGCTCTCAACAAGGTGGAGTTTCACTGGTCATTTATTCATATATGAGCGTAAGAAAGCTACATCCTATCCATTCTATTGTCTTTCTTATTCCTATCCCCCTACTCTTTGCTTTATTCTACTTTGTCTAATTTAATGAACTTCTATGCCCGCTCCTTATTGTATGTTACTATCTACATATGAGAGAGAATGTTCAGCCTTTGGTGTTTTTGGATTGGCTTATTTCACATAGCACGATAGTTTCCAGTTCCATCCATTTACCGACAAATGCCATAATTTCATTCTTCTTTATGGTTGAGTAATATTCCATTATGTATATGTACCACATTTTCTTTATCCATTCATCTATTTAAGGGCACCTAGATTGTTTCAATTTTAGGTATTGTTAATTTAACTATTGTAAACACTTGATGTGGCTATGTCACTATAGTATACTGACTTTTAAGTCCATTGGGTATATACTGAGGAGTGGAATAACTGGGTCCAATGGTGGTTCCATTCCAAGTTTTCTGAGGAATCTCCATACTGTTTTCCAGAGTGGTTGCACCAATTTGCAGTTCCACCAGCAGTGTATGTGTGTACCTTTTCCCCCACATTCTCGCCAACATTTAATGTTACTTGTATTCTTGATAATTGCCATTCTGACTCAAGTGAGATGGAATCTCAATTTGCATTTCTCTAATTGATAGAGAAATTGAAACTTTTTAATATATTTGTTGGTCATTCATATTTCTTCTTCTGTTCATTTTCTTTGCCCATTTATTGATTGGGCTATTTGCTTTTCTGGTGTTGTTTTTGAGTTCTTTATATATCCTGGAAATTAATGCTCTGAGGTGCAGGTAGGAAAGATTTTCTCCCAGTTTTTAGGTTCTATCTTCACATTCTTGTTGTTTCCTTTGCTATGAGGTAGCTTTTTAGTTTGATATCATCCTATTTACTGATTCTTGATTTGATTTCTTGCACTTTAGGTGTCTTGTTGAGGAACTCAGTTCCTACGCTGACATACTGGAGAGTTGGGCCTACATTTTCTTCAAGTAGATGCAGGCTCTCTGTTCTAGTGTCTAAGTCTTTGATCCACTGTGAGTTGAGTTTTGTTCAGGGTGAAAGAGGCCTAATTTCATTTTGCTACATATGGATTTCCAGTTTTCCCAGCACCATTTGTTGAAATGGCTATTTTTTCTCCAATGTATTCTTATGGTGACTTTGTCTGGTATGAAATCACTGTATATATGAGGGTTTGTTTCTGTATCTTCTATTCTGTTCCATTGTCTTCAGGTCTGTTTTTGTGCCAATACCATGCTGTTTTTGTTACTAGAGTTCTGTAGTTTAATTTAAAGTCTGGTATTGTGATGCCTCCTGCTTCACTTTTCTTGCTGAGAATTGTTTTGTTTTGTTTGGCTATTCTGGGCCATTTATTTTTCCAAATGAATTTCACGACAGCTTTTTCTATTTCTATGAAGAACACCATCATAACCTTAATGGGAATTGCATTAAATTGGTATAGTGCTTTTGGTAGTATGGGAATTTTGACAATATTAATTCAGCCTATCCAAAAACATAGGAGAGCTTTGCATCTTCTAAGATCTTCTTCAATTTCTTACTTTAGTTTTCTGTAGTTTTCATTGTAGAGTTCTTTCACCTTTTTTTTGTTAGATTGATTTCCAAGTATTTTTTTGAGGCTATTGTAAATGCTTTTTCATATTATTTGTGTGTCTACCTATCTATCTGGATGGATCTGAAGCTGTGGAGTTTCTACCGTAAGAGTTTATAGTGTTCCTCTTTGTTACTTGTACCTCACAGATTGGGTGGGGGATGCCTAATGTTAGCAGTAATCTATGCAAACAATATACAGTAGTAGACCAGGGACTTAGTTCCTATTTTGATACCTACAGTGTTAATTGGTACATTATATAGAAATAGTAGAATCAGCAATTTTCATCAGTAAAAATAATAAATATTTACGAATTGTATTTAGCTTAAAATCGAACTATAGGTATTGTCTATCACTTCCACTGTATTAATTATTGCTGTGACATTGTTGGTAGGGGCAAATATTGGATACATAAGTTTGTATTAAGTGGTGTTAAGGAGAGAGTTTAGAATGAGGAAAGAAGAACAGATAGATCGGTAGAAAAGTCTTTGCAATTTCAGAGGGTGAATAAGGCATATGCAGTAGTAACTTAGGGGATATTGTTAATGAGAGAGGGGAAGAAAAAATAGAAGAATAGAAAGGAGGAGAGAGAGAATGGAATTTGGCTCTCAGCAATAGGATAAAGAGAAAGGGAGATAAGGGAGATATGGTGGCAAAGAATATATAAAACAAAGTCAAAATGTTCTGGTCAAAAATCCTAACCCTCAAAATATACAGCAGGGGAAAATAAATAACACTTTAAAAAAAAAGATAGAAGAATGGCCAGAAATGAGGAGAGAGAAACAAATATGTACCTGCATAGGAGTCCTTGAATCAATCAGTACACATTGAAATAAAACAAAAACCCAATATAGAAAACTAAAAACAACACAACAGTAATAAATAAAAAACGGGAAAATCTTGGTGAAATGTTAAGAAATTAAGAAGTTGTTTCCACTAGGGTGGACACAATAGTCAGTGAGCATATGTGTTCTCTGTCTGTGCCTGACTCATTCTCTTTTCATTTCTTCTGGAAGTATGAACTAAGCATGGGAGTATGGGCAGTGGGCTGTTGGGTCCTTCCCTTTTATTGTGTTGCTTACCAATTTGAAGGTTGGGGTTTAACACTTCCCAGTTTTCCTTCTTGGAAGATTAGTGTAGTGAAGCAACTGCCTGTAGCAGGTGGTGCAGTGGCCTGACAGGTGGCCCAGTTGGCCAGAGCCAGGCAGGCCAAGCATTGAGCTGGGCAGGTTGGGTGGTGAAGTAGCTGGCTGAGTCAGATGGGCCTGGTGGCAACTGGTATCCTAAACCAGCTGGCCTGTGGCTGGGTGGCAAAGCAGATGATGGCTTCTGGCGGGCCTAGTTGGCTTGGGCCAGGTGGATCAGGATGGGGTGATGGGTCCTGTCAGCTGGCAACAAAACTGTGTCAGTCCCATCAGGCCAGGCAGTGAAGCATTAGCCTGGCAGACTGGTGTATGGGCAGGTGGTGAAGTTGTAGGCCTAGTAGGCAGAGCAGTGGGCCAGGCACAGTCACAGAGGGTGGACATTGGGGAGCTGGAGAATAAGGGGTGCTGGGCTACTGCTGCATCTAACAGGCTCTGGGGACCTAGGAACCTGGTGGGTGCCAGACTAAGGAGGGAGTTGGAGACCAGGCTGGGGCCACACCCAGTCAGTGCCAGTCTAGGTGGGCTCTGGGAACACTATAGGTGCCAGACTGGCTGGTTGGGCAAGCTTAGAGCCAACTGCCCTCACGCCCACCCTTCCAACCTCCCAACCTACTATAGCCAGCACTGTCAGCCCGCAGGAGCCAGCAGGGCTCACAGGGATAGGGATTGCTGGGCTCTCTCCAGCCTCTCCAACCTGTGTTACCCCAGTAGGGGAATGCTCCAAGATTTCTGACTTTCCATGGGTTTTCTAGGTCCAGCCACACAGGCTCAGACAGACCCATGTGGACCTAATTACTAACGCACAAATCTGGATTTCTAGTTCCCATTGGCTCTACTGCACTGCAGTCCCAAGGTGGCTCCTGGATTGTCTCTCCATGGACAATTGATAAACTCAGGGAATTTTTTTTTTTTTTGGATCCATTTAATGAGTCAAACAGTCTCTGGTTGGGCTAGCGCAGACTGCCCCAACCAGTTTCAGGATTTTTCACTTTAAGCCTGGGAGAAATAGTATTCCCACTGCTTGAGTTCTGGGTAGCTAAGCTAGGAGAAATGCTGTCTCACTTTAATCTTCCATCTTGCCCCCCTTTATTTTGATTCTTATATCTGAGAGCAAGTGCAGGCCCTGGAGCATGGAGAAATTAAAATTTGGATAATGTGAGTTTAAAATATTAATGTAGAATATAATTATATTTCTTCTTTGTTTTATAAACGAAGTTTTAAAGCATATTATAAACTAAGAAGAACAAAAGTAATAGGACTCAGGTATGTGGCTCTCTGATGATCTATCTTTTTCTGGGATAGATTTTGAATTATCTAAAGAATGAATAAATTGCAAATCCTTCCTGCTATATTGCTGGAATAACAAATTGAATATCCATTAACTCCGTTTCTCTCTACTGAGCTTTTGAAAGCTTTCTATTTAGTGACAGAGCTTTTGAAGTTATATCCTTGACAGGTAGTTGGAGTTCTTATATTCTTTATAAAATAAGTGCACCACTGTGTGTTTTTAATAGTCAACCTTGACTGCATCTGGCACCAGCCTGGTCTCCAACTCCCTCCTCAGTCTGGCACCCACCAGGTTCCCAGGTCCCCAGAGCCTGCTGGGTCTAGCAGTAGTCAGTAACCCCCAGCTCCCAGTCCCCCAATCCCCTGACTGTGCCTGGCCTACTGTTCTGCCTACTAGGCCCACAACTTCATTGTCTGCCCATAGGGTGTATGTGTGTGTTGGTGGGGGTTGGGGGTAAGATAAAAATTGAAGACTCCAATAAAAATGGGAGGAGACAGTCTATTTCTATGGCTTCCAAGACCTTCTGGAATTGAGCACAAAGAGATCCACTTGGAGATACATTTTTGTGATGGGTAGTTTTTGTTTTAATGGATTTCCAAAGCAGATAGAGAAACAGTTATTTTAGTCATAATAATAAAAAAGCCAAGACAAACACCTGCTTGTACATGCAGTCACAAACATGTACGCACATTACAGTAAAACATTCAGGGAACACTGAGGTTGTACATAGAATAATTAATTGAAGTCATTTTCATAATTATCTAGTATTTTATTAGTTTCATTTGCTACATTTAAAAACCAGATTTTAAATGTACTTACTCAAATAGCTTTGATAATATGTAATCAATAATTTCAGTAATATTTCTGTAGTTTTAGTTTTTGGTTTTAAGTAGAAGAAAGCAGTTACGTACTTATTATAATGTTCCTAATTTATGGTAATAACCCTGTTTTATTCCTATAAACCATGAAAAATATAATATACATAATATAATACACATAAAAATATAATACACATAAAGGGCAAAGAGTTTACATCTGATTGGCTGACATGGTATCAAAATATAAGAAGCAAATTTCAAAGTATGACTCAGTCTCTATTCCTTTCTTCAGTATAATAACGTGATAGTATTTTTGAAATATTGCATTTTTAAAGAAAAATTTGTTTATTGAAGTTTAGGCATTCTTTTGTTTGGGAAAAAAGGATATAACCATAGGAAGGGAACAAAGGAGTTATAGGTTGTTTGGTTTTCAAATACAGTTCTTAATATCCATAAACAAAAGTAGTTTGAAGGTGAAGATTTCTTTTTCAAAAGTCAGAATTTTGAAAGAATAAAAGTTTGTGGTCCTTTAAGCCAGAGTAAGGAGAATGCAGAAAATTTCCTAAGGAGAATTTCCTGGCATGTAGCAAATATGATGGCTTCTTTTTAAGTGGCAGGAGATGAACTGAAAGAAATGAGCCATGGAGAGAGAAGACACAGATCTCGGGGTGGGGGGGGGGTGGGGGGAGACAGAACTCACTCCATCCTGGAATTGAAAATCAGACTTTGCCTATTTTCTGAAGTCCTTAATAGAGGAGTTCTACATAATGAATTAATGTTGGCCTGTGGGCCATGGAATGAAGGCATCAGCCACTGGGAAAGGGGATTATACAGCACAGCAACATCCAAATCAGAGTATGGATAAGAATAGCATGGATTCCAGAATAGCGCTGCCTACAGAGAAAACAACTGAGATGGAAAGTATGCCTGGGTTAGGTCAGGGATGGGAGTGGCTGGCAACATGGATGCTATATGGTGAATTTGATTGTTCTGAAGGTATATGCCACTTACTACACCTACCACAATAGCTGAATAGCAGGTGCTGTGAGGACAGATTCTATTGACAATGTAAAGCATCGTATAGTTATGCCTTATTAGAAATTATCTGATTCAAGTGAATCTATCACAGTGACTTGTTGTAAATTTATTGCAGGTTCAGTATGAGCATGTGTAGCCACAGATCTATAATGAGCTCATAGAGGTTAGGACATAACTGATTTCTGTCTACAGTGTCAGAAAAAGAAAAGCAAGTCAATGAGAGCTGCTAACAATTCTACATTATTCACAGCAGATTTCTTTAAAAGGCTATAATGTAATATAAGAGTGACCTTTAGTATTTACATTTAAGGACCTGCTACTACCCCTGTAATCCATTGGTTTGAAAGATTGCCATTTTAATAAAAACAAACATTTCTCTATTTTACCATTTATTTCAATATTCTTATTTGCCTATTTTTTGAATAGAGGATACAGACACAAACTTTAAAAAGTTAAGCCATTTGGCTTTTCTCTCCAAAGAGAGTACTATTCCCAAGTTTGTGTCTCTTTCTAAGTATTTGCCTTTTAAACCCAATTTAATATAATTTTTTTTTGGCTCCATCACTCTATAGAAAAAAATATTGCTTATACCACTAAGTCACTAACTCCAATACATTTTAAAAATATTCTTCTCCCTGGATTTTTTTCAACAGCAATAAATCATCTTGATTCTTGGTGGTTTTGGCAAACTCAATTTTCTTCTCTTTGGATAAGATTCAAAATCCTGAAGTCTCAGTGTTAGGACTTTTTTCTCAGGTAAAATCATTGATATCTGCAATTTAGTCATCACCAGGCAAGTGATTTACATTTTTAACTCATGCCCAGATTCTCTGGTCACTCTTCTTCACTGGTAACTGGATATTCTTTTGAATAGTATAAGAGAAATTATGTTATCTTAAAATTGTCATGCACAAAACCGAACACACTTTCTCCTCCAAACTTTTTCCATTCTTCCTACCTCAGTAACAGCATCACATTTTAAAATTGTTAGGGAAATCTTTGATCCTCATTTGCCTTCTCCTTATCTCACTATATCCAGTGACCTTTCCTCTGTATTCCTTAATAATGGTATGTCTACTTTTCTATATTCAATTACAATTACACTATCCATATACTTTCCTCTTCCACCTGGATTACAACAATACCTTAAGTGCTCTATTCATACATACAATGAACTCTGCATATATTTGATACACTTTTCAAGGTGTTAATTTTTTTGAATTACAAACCTGATCATGTTACCCACTTCATTAAAAATTTCAGGTATTGACTTTGTCATTAGGATGAAGTCAACAATCCCTAAGATGGTTTATGAGGCTGTACACGATCTAATTCCTATATTCAAAAACATTTCCAAGTTTACTGAGGATTCCCCATACCGTTTTCTATAATGGTTGCACCAATTTGCAGTCCCACTAGCAATGTATGAATGTACCCTTTCCCCCGAATTCTTGCCAACATTTATTGTTGCTTATATTCTTGATAATTGCCATTCTGACTCAAGTGAGATGAAATCTTAGAGTAGTTTTGATTTGTATTTCTCTCATTGCTAGAGATGTTGAACATTTTTTCACATATTTGTTGACTGTATATCATCTTCTGAGAAGTATCTGTTCAATTCATGTCATGTATAACTAATTAGAACAAATTTTTTAAAAGATGTAAAAACAAAACAACAACAAAAACAAAAAAAAAACTTATTTCCTGCCAGTATAGGAAGTTTGTGGAGATCAGAGCACTGTACCTCTTCTAGAAGATACACACCTCTGAGATCTTCTAAGGTTCAAGATAGAATTTTTGCTTGTTTCGTATTCACTGTTAACATACTATTGAGCAACATCGGAAGCAGAGAACTCTCTTCCATTACTGGCTTTATGCAAAAAGGTCTGTGGATTCAATTCATTCCCAAGGGGAAGCAAAATCCCAGAATCTCATGTATGTATAGAATTGCGATTTACTTATGATTACTAAGGTAAAGATTCGACTTATGCTTCAAATTTGGATGCCCTCTTATTTTTGATACTTGGAAGTTTAATGCAATTTTCCTTCAAGAAATCAGCTACATGTTTAAAATATTTATTAACATTTACATGACATTTGTACAGTATGCTTCCTTTGTCTTTTCGGTTAGCACTGCATTGATAGATTTTAATGGGGGAACTTTCATGCTTTTTTGAATTAATCCAGCTTGGACGTGATTTATTATTTACTTAATACATGTTTGGAATTAGTTTTGAAGCATTTCATTTAATATATTTGCACATAAATAAAGAGTTGTGATTGGTCATTATATTTAGTTTTTTTTAAATACATTTTTTGGATCCATACTATATTTATGTTTTGTGGGGGGTATGTTTCTCTTGTAGAATTGGTTACTTAGGTTCTTTTTTACTTCTATGCTTAAGCATAATTTGTTTAAGTTGGAGTATTTTTTCCTTGAGCTGTAGAATGTTTTGTGTAATTATGGGGTGGATATCTTTTTTTTTTTCAAATTTTTAGTAAAGCAATTTAGGTTTTCACATTTAGTTTATATAGATATTTGACTCCTGTTTCAATATATGCTGAGGTTATGATTTATTAATATTACTTTCATGTTCAGAGGAATTATTAAAGGCTGGATTTAGTCTTTAGCCTAAAACCATTAAAAAACTTAAAATAGGCAAAGTAGTGGATTTAGTGGATTTTAGGTATCAATCAGGCAATGAAGGACAATGATCATAAGAGATGAGACATAAATGAAGAAAACTTGCCACAATTTTCTACCTGGAGTAGATTTCCTGGACCTGGAACATTGAGAGGGAGTCCAAGGAGGGTGGAGGGGTCAATCTGAATTGAGGCGACAGGATTCAGGGTCCAGGGAGACAAGGGTGGCTGAAGTTCACAGCAGAGAGTCCTAGAGAGGAGAGAGTGGCAGAGAGAGGTGGCATCACTACAGATTCTACGTAAGTATAGTGTGAGAATATCATGAATGATTTTAGACCATCATATACAATGGAGATAAAATGGGCATATTCCCTAAGCAACAAAATATAGAATCACACTTAAAAAAAGAGGTACTGTGATTGGCCCTTTACCTATAATTGAAATTTAATTTATAACTTTAAAACTTCCCATAAAAATCCTAGCCATATATGATTTCATTATAGAAACATTATTTCTTATATTTATTTTTTAGTTTTAGTTGGACACAATACCTTTATTTTACTTATTTATTTTTATGTGGTGCTGAGGATCGAACCCAGGGTCTCGCATGTACGAGGCAAGCACTCTACTGCTCAGCCACAACCCCAACCCAGAAACATTATTTTTAAAAGACTCAAGAATGTCACTTCAAAAATACACTTAGTTTTATATACAAGTAATTGCTTTTAGAAACTTATGTTACAACTCCAATTTTTCCTAAATGTGCAACATTTTAAAAGTTAAAATTTTTATTCTGGAAGAAAATTCTATGTTGCCTAAAATTATTTATAGCCTGTACTTTGGGTTGAAATATTAATTGAGATTTCTAAAAATGAGTTATGAAGGAGGAAAAAATAGAAATACAAACAGAAAGCTATTTAGAGTATTAAAGTCATGGTATAGCAAAATTTAAATGCTTTAGAAATTATAAGTGGTTTTTTTCAAGAAAATTAAAAAATAATGAAGTATATATATCAGCAAAGTAACATTGATTAAAATTTAGATAAATAATTTCAATAAAAGTTAAATATCTAGCTGAACACAAGGTTGAGGCAGAAAGATTACAGTTTTGATGCCAGCCTCAGAAACTTAGCAAGCGCCTATGTCAAAATAAAATATATAAATGAAAAGGTCTGGGGATGTAGTTCAGTGGGAAAGTATACCTTGGTTCATTTCCCAGTACAACAATAAATAAATAGATAAGTAAATAAATAAATACTACTACTATTACTAAAAAATTTTAGAAATAAAAATTCTATAATTACTTTTATACAATGGGTAAATACAATTAAAATTGACTATTTGCATTGTAAAATTATTAGTACTCATAAATCTGAAGAAAAATACAATATAAAATGTCTAAAATATCTGATTATCATGATGCTACGTGGTAAACTGGATAAATCAAAACCTTATCTTAAAATATTATTTTAAAAACTGCCAATCATTAAAAATGTAAAAAGTTATCTATCATCTTTTCTCCTTTTCTACCATTTAAAATAATTGTAAATTAAAATGTTACATATTTGTGGTGTACAATATAATGATTAAACAAGATAATTAACATATACATTAACTTACATACTTATCATGTTTTTGGTGGTGAGAACATTTAAAATCTACTTTCTTAATTTTGAAGTAGCCAATACATTCTTTTCAACTTAGTTATCATGTTGTGTAGTAAGATGCTTGAATTTGTTTTTTTTTTTTTAAGAGAGAGTGAGAGAGAGAGAGAGAGAGAGAGAATTTTTTTTTAATATTTATTATTTTTTTTTAGTTCTCGGCAGACACAACATCTTTGTTGGTATGTGGTGCTGAGGATCGAACCCGGGCCGCACGCATGCCAGGCGAGCGCGCTACCGCTTGAGCCACATCCCCAGCCCTTGAATTTGTTTTTTCTATCTGAAATTTTATATCTTTTAACCAATACCTTCCCAATCTCTCCAAACCTACCATTCAATGCTTGGAGGTCATTGTTCTACTCTCTGCTCCTATGAGCACACTTTTTTTAGATTCTACACACAAAAGGATCATGCCATATTTGTATTTCTATGCCTGACTTATTTCACTTAATATAATATAGCCCAGGTTCACTCACATTGTTATGAGGGTCACGATTTCTTTCTTTTGTTTTAATTTATTTTTTTCTTTTTCTTTTTGGTACCAGTGATTGAACCCAGGGCACTTAACCACTGAGCCACATCCCTAGCCCTTTTTATTATTTTATTTAGAGGCAGGGTCTCACTGAGTTGCTAAGTGCCTCACTCATCTGCTGAGGCTGGCTTTGAACTCACAATTCTCCAGCCTCAGCCTCCCAAATTGCTGGGATTACAGGTGTGTACCACCATGTCCAGCTCTTTCTTCTATTTTTAAGCTGAATAGCCTTCTATGGTGTATGTGTACCATGTTTTCTTTACCCGTTCATCCACTGATGATCATTGAAGTTGATTCCACATCTTGGCTGTTGTGAGTAATGCTACAATGAAATGAGGATGCAGACATGCTTTGACATATGGATTTCATATCCTTTGGATACATGCTCAGTATTGGAATCCAGTGATCGTAGTATGATCCAATGATCATATTGTAGTTCTATGTTTAACTATTTTGAAGAACTTTTGTACTATTATTTCTAATGGCTATACTAGTTCACATTTCCATCAACAGCATGAAAAGTTTCCTTTTTCTTCACATCTTCACCAACACTTGTATCTTTATATTTTCCCACATTTTTATTGGTGCATTATAGTTTACATAATTATGGGAATTATTGTTACAAATTTGTACATGCACAGAAGAAAACAATATAATTTGGCCAGTATTCTTTTGTCTTTTTGATAAATGCTACTATTACTGAAGTGAGCGGACATTTCATATCTCATTGTGTTTTTAATTTGCATTTCCCTGATAATTAGTGATGAGAATTTTTTTCATATGTCTGTTGGTCATTTATTTTTCTCCTTTTCTTTCTTTCTCTCTCTCCTTCTCTTTCTCTGTCTCTCTTTTATTCTTTCCTTCTATTTTTGATACCAGGGATTGAACCCAGAGGCACTTTACCACTGAGCTCCATCCCTAGCAATTTAATTTTAATTTTTTAAAAAATTTGAGACAGGGTCTCACTAAATTTCTTATGGCCTCAATAAATCGCTGAGGCTGGCTTTGAATTTGCAGTCCTCCTGGCTCAGCCTCCTGAGTCTTTGGTATTACAGGTATGTGCCACCAAGCCCAGTTATATATCTTCTTTTGATAACTCATTATCTCACTCATGTGAAATCTAAACAAGATGATCTCATATAATTAGGTTGTATAATGGTGGTTACCAGAAGCTGGAGTAGTTAGGGTACAGGGGAGGATGGGGATACATTAGTCAAACTATATATGATTATAGGTAGATAGGAGGAATAAATTTCACAAGATCTATTACAGCTGGATGACAATAGTTGATGCATTATATTCTTGCAAAAAGGAAAGTGGATGTTGTCTGCTCTCACTACAAAATATACTACAAAAATGATAATTATGTGAAACAATGCATCTGTAAATTAAATAGATTTACCCACTCCACATAATGTATACATAGTTCTAAACATCGTTCTGTACATGATAAAAGCATGTACTGCTATCTATCAATTAGAAAAAAATCAGTGTTTCAGTGGGAAGCTGGCATTACTAGATAGATAATGACAGCTCCCAAAAGGGGCCATTTGTATGTCAAGTGGATCAATATAGATTAATTATATTTTGGAAACTAAGATAAATGAAACGGCAGATTAACAAATGTAAGTATAACATTTTGAAAATGAAAAAGTTTATTTTAATGACTGAGTCAGAAGATTTCATTAACAAAATGCACATTTAATTATGTATTTTCAAACAGTATTATGCATAAAATGGAAAAATTGTAAGACTCATTACTAGTCTACAGATGTTTTGTGTAATTTTTAAACTGTACACAGAAATTGATGATGCTTCTTTGTCTAAAAGCCATCTGTTATAGTTTATTAAGACATCTGTCAATTCTTTTAAGAAAAATATAGTGAAATTAGAATGTGTTTAACCTACATGCAAATTATAAAAATTGAGTTTTTAGTTATTCAAAGAAAAAACAATAAATCATATACATTTTCTCTAGTGTCAATGTACCTCAGGAACAGCACAAAAAATGTAAATTTTCAACCTGGAATACAATTCTTCTTATTCATCTTACCATAACTTTTCTTGCTCTGATCCTAGCTTGTTTTTAACTGTTTATATTATGTTGGCTCTGAAGAATCAAAGCTATTGAATCACTCTGTTTTTGAATTTTAATATAATCAGCTGGCTAGCAATTCCTAAAAACATGAATGATCTACCTGAAGTTAAAAACTTTTGTAAATACAGTAGCTTATTGAATAGAAGCATTGTATGCTGCTTACAAAAAGACAGCTGGCAGATCCTCCTGTCACTTTCATTTCTCATCAGAGATCTAGAATATGGATCCTCCCATATCCCGGAAGGCATGTGATATTGAGACCCAAGGCTTGTGAGACTCATAGTTGGTTTTCCACTGCCCCGATGGTGGCCTTACCCAGAATGATCTCTGGCTTGATGTCTCAGCTGCTGGCTTTATCCCTTGATAACCTTTGTTGGTTTCTGGGCTGTCCAAGGGATTCCTTTCCACAGCCTCCTAACAATATGTATCCTTTAGACCCTGAATCACTGCACACCTTTGCTTTTACCCTGCAAATGGTCAGAACTAAGTCTCTGAGTTAATCACTTCATCACTCTCTCTGTACTGCTGACCTCTTGAATGGTTCATGACATTCTCTAGGCTCCAGTGTCCATCTAAGAACTTTCTTGTGGTATTTGTACAAAAAGTTTTTGTATTCCACCTTTTTTCTATGATGACTTTGCCAACTGACTCTTGGAAAATTAAATATTTATTTATGTTTGCTATTAATTTGTCTTATCATTAGGCCACTTCCTCACTACCGTCTGATTGGCATTATATTGGGCACAAAGCTTCTCTAGGGTACCTTAAAATTTTCCTAATCTGTGATACACAAATACAGAAACAAAATCCTCTGTCCACACATATTCTAAATATCTATACTTGTTTCTTATATTTTCCTCACCACATTGTAGTTTTGGCTTAGAGTAAAGACAAAAAGTATAGTATTTGACCCTCATCATCCCCTCTCTTTCCTCTAGAAACCTTGGGAAATAAAGGTTTCAAACCTGGTGATGCTTTTCTTCTTTTTCTCTGTGTCCCTTAGAGTGGAAATAAATTGCTTTATCCAGAAGAAAAATATCTCAATGTATAGATAAAAATATTTTCCCTGTTAAAATATAATTATTTTAAAGCCTGTTTGTGCAATTTGGTTATCTTTTTTTCCCATTTAAATCACTTTATAAAAAAAATGTATCTGCCTCATCTTCTTCTACTTTCTTAATGCCAACAAAGCTGGGCCCATGGAAGTTTCTTGGGAAGTATTTATGAAGAGTTATGAATAAATACACCCTAAAATGAAAGAGAAATTAGGCAGCAATCCTGTGGTCTCTAAAATGACATCCATTGACCTTGCTTCCTGATATTCATGTTCCTATACATTTCACTGCCCTTGTTTGTGGGCTGGACCTACTGGACGGAATCTAACAAATAAAATCTGGAAATTATGATGGGCCATCACTTCCAATATAAGGTTATAAAGGACATTGACTGGCTTGTCTTCTATGTCTCTCTCTCCTCTCCCATTAGGCGAAAGAAGTTGCCATGTTGCAAGTAGCCCTATGTAGAGACTACACTGACAAAGAAGGAATGTTTCTGGCCAAGAGCTAGTGAAGACCTAATGCCTGTTTATAGCCCTATGAGTGAACTTGGAGGTGGATTCTCCTTCAGTCTAGCCTTGAGATTTATGTCCTGGATGGCACCTTAATGACATATGTGAGAAAAGCTGAGCCAAAGAACCCAGCTAAACATTTATTATCTTACAGTCTAACCCACAGATATGAGATAATAAGTGCTTATTATTTGAAGTCACTAAATTTTTGTAACTTTTGTGCAGCAATGGATAACTAATACAAATCTGTAAAGTTTTAAGCATTTAGGGATTCTTATCTTCCATACAGGTCCTGTTGCTAATTATATTAGTATATTTTTATTGTCTGGGATTATAAGAATTTTAAGGATAAGTACATTCTTGTAATATGATATATAGTCATATATATATATATATATATATATATATATATATATATATATTCCAACCATTTAATGCAAATAGTGTGTTTGTCTCAAAGTTCTTGCTAGACACACTAAAGATGTAGCTATCTTGTATGCATGACAGCAATTAAAGGCAGTTTAGGTATCTTTGGCAAAATGATGAAACTAGATTTGTTTAAAAAACATGAGAAACAAATAAAATTCTGAAGATACAAAGCAAAGAATATGTTGGCTGAGTAATCTGTGTTTGAAGGCAAAAAGCCTGTGCCACAAAAGGCAGGAAATATGTCTGTGGTGAGGAACTTCAGGGCATCTCAAAGGACAAGCAAGGTCTAATTCTGCTATTGAGTTTGTCCTCTGGAAAGAGGCCAGGCCATAGCTGCTTCAGTCCAAGAATAACTCACTGCACATTATCTCAGGAAGTTGCCCTCAGAAGCCCATGTGGTTCTGTTATTAAGAAAGTTTCTCTACCTGTGACTGAGGGTTGTGGGAAGGAAACAGGTAGCTTAGATGTTTTCTATTATTGGCTAACACATATCAAGCAGTAGTTCTATCGTTTAAGAAATTATACTTTAAGTTTATCACTAGTGAGGTTAGGAAAATATAATGATACAGAGAAAAGTAGATTTTTTTGTGATTAACTATTTTATTAATTTGGAAAGCATTCATTAACTAAAGTGCCTTAGTAGCTGAAGATGTTGACCCTTCACCAGCGGCGCCAGTACAGGGGCTGCATTAATGGTCTTTATCCTCATCTAATCAAATTAAAATAAAATTTAAAATAGAATCTTCAAGTAAAAATATCTAGGCATTTATAGAGAAATCATTATCTCAGTTTTGGGCTGGATAATTAAGATGGGGAAATGGATGACTGGATTCAGATAGTGTGTCTAAACCTAACCCAAAGCAACTGGGATTCGGAATAGAGGTGATATCTTCCATCAGGAAACTGGACTGATGTGAGGAAACTAAGTTCACCTTTATCACCAAGGTGTGTAATTGTAGCATTAGGAAAAAAATATTGCTGAGAACTGATGATAAGGCTTCTGGTTACTGTCCCTATAGGAATAAATTTCACTCCAGAACCCCTTTAATTCATAGCACATTTCCTGGTTGGTCAGACTCTGGTGACAGTGATCCTACAAACATGAGGTCTGGTAATCAGGAAGGCCTAGATGATGAAGACTTGATGCCTGACATTTTCTAGTGTCTTTGAAAACTTCAATTTTTAAATCCATTTATACTAACATCAAATATAATTTGAGATTGTGAAATTTTCTGATATTCCAAGAGCATTATAACAGCATAAATATTTACTGACATCAGTTTTAGCTTTGTTATCGCTCAAGGATTGTCTATGACCAAGCTAAATAAATACCTAAAACATTTATAATTTAGTTTGTTAAGAATTTAAAAGATAAAATCTATGTCTATCTCAGGAATTATTTGATGAGTCTTAATACCTGAATTGTATATGGACAACACCAGTCCTTTTAAAAGTTTTTCTTCATGGTTTTCCTATTGATTGTTTCTTTCCATGGGCACTTCTTGTGTTTTGAAACCTGATTGCATGTCTCTCATACTCAATAATTTTTACTGAAACAAAAAAAGTTACTGATGTCCTGTGCAGTGGTACTAATGATTGATGTTAAAGGAAAAAAATGATTAATGACATTCTTTAATAACTCTTTAAAGAAATAAGGCAGACTTTACTCAAGAGAGGTCATAGTGATGGTATAAGGAGCATTGTGGTAGGATCTTATAACTGGGGAGAGGGACTAAGCTTGATTTGAACTTCACAGAAAAGTGGGGATTTATAACCAAGGAGCAGGTTGGGGTGATTTAATATAAAATTATTAAGAGGAAACATTGATGGTAAGGAAGACTCTTGCTAGAACAACTCAACAGAATTCTTGCTGTAAGCAGTTTAAGGTAATAAGATATCCAGGGTGGTTAGATGACAAGGATGAGGGATTTTCACTAAATTGACTTAGTATTCATATTTAGACTGAATTCTACAAGGGCAGAGAGAGAAACTCAAGAAAAACACCTAATCGTAAAGGACTCAGAAGAGCTTGATTCCTTTTGGTCAAAGGAGACAGACTTTGTCAAATGGCCAAATGTAGGGTTAGCTTTTCCCAATTCTTTTATATAACACACACTTTCTTACTACCTACTATGTGTCAGACACGATATACAATGACAGAAATATAAGTAAATATAAAATAGCCACACAATCTAGTAAAAGAACTGGGCAAGTATTCAAGCAGAATAAAGAGCCTAAACATTCAGGGAAAACATAGTATATTAGGAACATTCACTACCCTCCTTCCTGCATTGCCCTTATGTATCTTTGGGAGGAAGTAGGTATATCTTAAAATGGTCTCCAAAATATATGACATCTAAGCCAAAAGTTAGAACAATGTGTAATTTCTTCAGGCAAGGGAGAGGCAGTAGACTGTAAGATCATCTCAAGAGAACAGTACACATTAGTACCTGCTAGTCTGAAAGCATAGCTTATTTAGGAATTGATGCACATTTCAGTAGGCTGGAAAATAGTACAAGGATACTGGTATAGGGAAGTATAGAGGCCCATTTCAGAATTTGTCAAGTCAGACTATAAAACACAGTATAGTTGGAATTCCTTATTTATAGTCAGTGGAGGTTGGAGGAGTACTGCTGCCGGCAGAAGGCCTATCTGTAAAATGTGCGGCCCACCTGCTTGCTAAACTTCCCACTTCAATCCTGGTTGCCGCTCTTCTGCTCCTCTGAGAGATACAAACTTTTCCTCACTTCTATTGGGATTGCCTCCCCTTGGACCCCTGGCACCCCCTGATTTTCACATTTCTCTACATTTGGTTGGACACTCTTAAGCATTGTTTCTCCTGGACCTCTCTGAGAGTTAATTTACTCCCTCACGATCATCTCGGATAGAGAAGCCATCACACTTCTTTGTGAGGAATGTGAAAGATGAGTGTCCTATGATCAAATATTCTGGGAAATACAGCATGGGAACAGCTGTGCCAGGATGTCCTGGCAAACTGAGGCAGATCCACATTGACCACCCAGGTGTGGGCTTTTGATTAGTTTTTCTGAATCTTGCCAGAGTTGCCTGTCATCTTCTTAGAAGACGATTGGAGAGGACCACATGGCTAGCCCCTCTCCCCTGGAAAGCTGCCATGAGTCGTGTTTCATTAGCTTACGTTCCAATGAAATGTGGAACCTGTTTCTCTGCCCCCCCTCAGAATAGAGTTACAGAATAAAAAAACACTTAGTTGGAGTCTAGACCTTGCTTCCTGGCCAGGAGGAAAATTACAATACTCTGTAGTCATGGGGTTTTTTATTTCAGAGACTTTTGTTTTGCCTTTCTTTCTTTCTTTATTTTTTTTTTTTTTGTTGTTGTGACTCAAAATGTTTTTTTTTTTTATTGTTGGTTGTTCAAAACATTACATAGTACTTAATATACCATATTTCACAGTTTGATTCAAGTGGGTTATGAACTCCCATTTTTACCCCGTATACAGATTGCTGTATCACATCAGTTACATTTCCATTGATTTACATATTGCCTTTCTAGTGACTGATGTATTCTGCTGTCTATCCCAATCTCCACTATCCCCCCTCCCCTCCCCTCCTCTCCCCTCCCCTCCCCTTCTCTCTCTCCACCCCCTCTACTTTAAATCATTTCTTCCACTTGTATAATTTTTCTCCTACCCCTCCTTTCCTCTTATATGTAATTGTGTATAACCCTGAGGCTCACCTTCCAATTCCATGCAATTTCCCTTCTCTCTCCCTTTCCCTCCCGCCTATCATCCCTGTTTAATGTTAATCTTCTTCTCAAGCTCTTCGTCTCTACCCTTTCTTTATTTTTTTGATGTGTGAGTCAAAGACTCGGGGGGAGTGTATCATTGTCTGAACCCAATGTAGCTGTTTGTATCTTAACCAGTAAAATCAGTCAAACCTTGGCCGTGTATCATTTTACCCTTATGCATAACCTATTGTACTCAGTTTGTACCTTTTGGAAACTCATAGGGTAGAGTAACATATCGTTGAATCCAAGCAGTCCAATAGTAAAGACGTTCATTTATCTTTTTGTTTCCCTCTTTACTTAAATTCAAGGTTTTCTTCCTCCTACAAAATCCCTGATGAAACCACATGGAACACACTCTAGGGATCAGTAAACAAAACTATACTTTGAGGTTGGCGTTATTTCTTCTTTGGAGGGGTTCTTCTGTCCAGCCTGTCTCCTCTACCACCCTTCTGTGGCTTCTGCTAGTTAGCACAACCTCCTTCCAACGCAAAGCTCAATCACTTCTCATTTCCTCCCTTCTTCATTTCACCCTGTATCACATACACCTGCTGAACATTAATTTCTTCTTTCATTTAATTATAGGAAGAATTATGTGTTCCCTCTCATATCGCTTTCATCATTCAGGGCTTAATTATTTTCACTTCAGAAATTTCCTTTTTCCCTGTTAATTATACATATCAATTTCAGCTTACTTTCTCCCCTGCTCTCTCTTCAAATTCTTAAGCCGAGTTAGTTCAGCTTTTCATCACTGTGACTAAATATCTGAGAAAATCAACTTAGAGTAAATAAATCAACTTTATTTTAGCTCCAGAGGTTTCAGTCTATGGTCAGCTGGCTCCATTGCTGTTGGGCTGTGGAGAGGTAGAACATCAGGGCAGAAGGGTGTGGCAGAGGAAAGCTGCTTGTCTCATGGCAGCCAGAAAACAGCAAGAAAGGGGTTGGGGACAAGATACAGTCCCCAAAGGCATGGCCCCAAGAACCCATTCCCTCCAATTAGGTTCAACCTCCTGTAGTTGCCCCCACCTAGCAATAATCCTTTCAGCCAAGAATCCCTCAATAAATAAATTAATTGATTAGGTCATGATTCAATCACTTTCCAAAAGCCCCATCTCTGAACATTGTTGCATTGAGAAACAAACCTTCAATATGAGTCTTTGGTGGATAGTCGATATCCAAACCACAACACTTGCTTTTTTTAGCAAGAAAATATTTATGAACTTTCACAGATGAATTTAGATATTATATTAATTAAAAACAATAATTCTAAAAGCAATGGTAGTAGCTCTTCCTCTTTCTTCTCTTCTCTTCCCTTTCCCTTCCTGAACAGACAGATCTAAACCCTTCAGAAGAGGCTGAGCAAAGCATCTGAACTGGGGGAAATTCCTTCTGACCCAGAGAAGATTTTTAGAACTTGACTAGGTTCAACAGGGAATACAAATAGGAAGGGATATCCTGTAAGAAGAGATAAAGACTGTGCACTGTGAGGAAGATTTTGTGCATGAAGCAGTGTCAATACCTGGGGTGAGGTAAAAGGCTTTTGTGTTGGACTGTAAGATCTGTGTATTGTCTGGCATGAGACTGATGGTGTTGGGCTAGAATTGGAAATACTGGGATGAAATCATGGCTCTAACTAATTACTGATGAATAATTGATACAGAGAAAGAGGGAGTTACTTCATTCTTTTCTTTTTTTCATTTGTTCTTTTTAGATATACGGGACAGTGGAGTGTATTTTGTTATATTATACATACATGGAGTATAACTTATTCTAATTTGGATCCCACTCTTTTGGTTGTACATGATATGGAGTTTCCCTGGTGGTGTATTCATATATAAACATAGGAAAGTTATATCTGATTCATTCTACTGTATTTCCTATTCCCATCCCCACTCTCTTCCCTTCATTCTCTTTTGTCTAATCCACTGAACTTCTATCCTTACCTTCCCTGCCTTGGGATATTTTTAAAATACACATTCTTACAATGAATATCTGAGCATAGTTTCTCAAGCATCTTCACATTCATACAAGTGAAATCTCAAGGATAAGAAGGCAATATATATGCCTCTTCTATTCATTCTTTAGGATGAATGGAAATTTCAAAAGGGTACAGTGTGTGAGAATTAACACTGTAAAAATACATATGAAACTTGTTTAACTGGCTGCACTTAGGACGAGGTACAACACAATAAAATATAGAACTGCATAATCTTTTTAAAAGATTGCTGTAATTTTAACACAGCCTTACTAAAGAAATACTATCAGTGACTAATTTGGAATTCTACAATATATATGTGAAAAGAATAAAATGGATTTACATTTTTTAAAAATACACATTCTTAGGTCTTGATATCACAAGGCATACGTGATTCTTGTGAGTAACTCATGCTATTGGAATTGAGGTACTTGCTCTTTCCACACAAGTAATATTTCTTACAGATAGTCTTACCAAATGGTGCTTTTGTACCCTTTTTGTTATTTTTTAAATGTTAGGCCAGCTCAAGGAAGTAGAACTATTGTTATTATTAAAACATATAGCTTCTGACATTTTTCTATTACATAATTTTAAAACAACAGTGTGTATTTAATAATCTATATTTTTGAAAAGCAAATTATCTTACTTTTCAACTGGTGGGGGCTCAGTTGCATTTGAGAATTTCAAGGGATAATTTTGGGTAACAAGTGATGTCATAACTAATGATGAAAAACAGTACCTGGAAATATTTTCATTAATTAATATATGCATAAATGAAAGTTAAATATCAAAAGAGAGTCTATAGGATTCACACAGTGACACAAGGAAAACTAAATTCTTAATCTCAAATTGTGTTAGGTTTGTATGTTGTTTTAGATGAATAATAAAATAGACACAAATAAAATTTCAACAACTGATATAGTCTAGTGAGTGGATTTTTACAAATGGTGCGTTGATATTTTACTCACTGACCAGATTACTAAAGAATTCTGATTAGCATCTTACTGGTGTGTGGATATAAATCAATATAAAATTATGCATTAATAAAGGTATAGAATAAAATCAAAGGCACATATTTTAATTAGCTATTAAATGTCTAATAATTTAATCAGTTTATAATTTAACTGATATTGAGGATAAAAGCCTAGGTTTTAAAAATGGACATATATATCTATATATATATAGATATAGATAGAATATATATCTCCACAGTGTTCATTTTATGCATATATATTTGTAAAATTTTATATATTCAACTATTTAGCTATACATATGAGGATTCAAAAGTTCTCAATAGCTAATCAAATTTGATATCAAATGAAGTCTGTAAAGTACTTACTAGGTAAGAAAATTGTTGAAATAATAGATGATTTTAATATACTGGTAGTTAGTTGTAGTAGGTGCTTTTGGGTAGCATAAAACCATTTAAGATTTTAATATAGCCAATAATAAAATGTTGCATATTTCAAAATAGCTACGAGTAAATTTCAAATGCCTCACCACAAACAAGTAAGGGAGAAAATGGATATGTTAATCAGCTTGAGGTAATCATTCCACATTGTGTTCTTAATATCAAAACTTCTTGTAACTATTATTAATAAAACATAAACTAAAAAATTGAAGAGTTATAATATTTCTAGTCACTAGTTATCCCCCAGCCCCCTTAACAAGAATACATTTTCAAATGTAAGCACAAGGACCTTTACAGCTAAACAAATGTAAAAGCTGCCTTAATCAGTAACACAGCCAATTAAAAGTGGAGGAACAACCATACGTGTACCAGTTCCACTCTAGGGAGGATGCAGCGGGTATGCTTTCCTTAAGTTCCAAGGATATGGTTGACAGGTGTGGAAACAATGAAGGACTGAGTGTAACAGGAGCACAGATGTATAGGGAGGCAAATCAAATCAGCTGATTTAAGGAAAAACTTATATTGTTGAACAGTTGCAAAAAAATGTTGATGAGCTGTGGATAACTTTATATGGAATAAGACATTAGCATTTTAAAGGTTTATTTTACTATAATAGCAAAAGAAAAAAGGCAATCTTCTGAAGAGGGCAAAAGCAGTGTGCTTCCAGCAACTTGATAGTGGAGTTAGAAAATACATGTCTTTGAATCTCTAATGTCTAACACACGAATGCTCAATTTGGTGACTTGAAGAAAACTAGTAGCTATTAATTTAGAGGAGCATTATAGAGCATAGAAGAAAATATTCGGAATCATGGCTTGAGTTTAAATTTGTGTTCACAGCTTAGTAACTATGTGAATTTGTATAATTTTCCCATTTATAGAAAGGAAATGATAGTATTACCAAGATTAAATGAGTTGAATATGTGGTAAAGTGCTTAACACTGTGCTGGCATATCAAGAACTATATTGTTTTATATTTCTGTTGTTTTTGCAAATTAAGTGGTTATTTCTATAAAAATCTAAAAGAAATTAGCAAAGAAAACTAGGAGAGTGATTCATTTTTTTTCTCTTGGAGGATTTCATTAAATCTGATTGAAGTTGGAGTTATCAAGAGCCTAGAGATCAAATATGGAACTTAATGCATAGAAAAATATGTTAATTATTTCTAAAACTTCTTGTGCAGAAGGCCAAAAAGAGCATGCACCATTGACTTAAAGGTGTTCTTATCAGAGATATATATAGAGAGAAGTTATATATAGAAGATATGAATATGTATAGAAGTTGTATGATTATATAACTAATTCTAACCTTCAGTCATAGAGTTTCATAAACTTAAGAAGTATGAGATTGCTTGGTCCAATTACTTCATTTTCCAGACAACAAATACAGAGTCAATAAAGGCAATCCATATTTCAGAGACAAATAGTCAAAATCTAAGTAAGTTCTGGATCTTAGTTCAATGCATTTTTCCATGTTGCCATTCAGTCACAAACTCATTGCTTATCTAGCATGTGCCCCTCTTAGAGAAAAACAGAATTTTAATAAACATTCCTGTTTTAAGTCCTGTAAATATTAGTTTCTAACATCTTAATAGACTAATTTCATTAGTCATGTAATATTATAATACATTTTATAATGTTAGAACAATATAGAAAAGTACAAGAAAATGTCCTTCCATCAATTGAAATACTATACTCAAAAGTAATCACTAATAGAAAATTGATACTCTTTCAGATACCATTCTTAGAATAAATACATACAGAAAATCCAATAATAACATAAAAGACATTATTTTATATAAATACTATGCTACTTATGTATGTCAGTATGTAGTTAATATGTATTTTTAAATTAAGTTACAAATGTATTTAAATTTAATTTAAATTTAACTTACAAATTCAACTATTTTTAAAAGTAAAGGAATGGTTGAATTGTAGCATTGTTTTTGAAAACTTAAATTCTTAGTTTTGGTTGACTGAATTTTATTATTGCATATTGAGATCTCTTGACTGGAAATATAGAAACTGATTGGGCAACATAGGATAACATAAATTTATTCTAAGTGTATTCAGTGATTCACATAATTTACAGAATTGTCATAGGACCAGATTCAGGTGGGAATCTAGGGAGGCAAGGCATGGACAAGATGCTAATGCACCATCAGTCTCCTCAGTGTTTAACCATTTGCCAGTTGGACACTTGCTGTTGTTTTGATCATTGACATGATTAGACACACCTTGCAATGCTGTTAGACCTTGTTACCCCTTTTTATGGTTTGAATTTGGAATGTTCTCCCTTAAAGCTCATGTATTGAAAGCATTGTTCTCAATGAGCAATGCTCAGAGTTGAGACTTGTAAGCAATGATTGCTGTGGATTCATTGATAGTTAGATGGACTACTGGGAGATATGGGACCTTATTGGAGGAAGACGATCACTGGGGCATGTCTTAGAAGGATTTTTCCTTTGCTTGGTTCCTTCGTCCCTCTCACTCTCTGCTTCTTCGCTGTCATTAGCTGAGCAGCTTTCCTCTGCCATACCCTTCTGCCATGATGTTCTGTCTTACCTCTGACCTAGAGAAATAGAGCTGACTGACCATGGACCAAGACCTCTGACACTGAGCCCAAATGAACTTTTCCTCCTCTAAGTCGTTCTTGTCAGGTATTTTGGTCACAGCAGTAAAAAGCTGACTAAAATGCCCCTGAATATTTATTTCCACACTTCTGCAAATGTATTGCCCGATAACAATACATCTCTCCTACCTTGATGTTCATTAAAAAAAAAAAAATGTAAATGCTCCTCTACCAGACATCACATTCAATACTCACAGTTGCCAGTGAGAGCACTTTGGTGTGTATGTCCATGGTCTATCTGGCAGGGGATGGGGCAAAGGAGTTACTAATAGTTTTTATGTACTATAGAAGAGACCATGAACAGATCTCACCATCTAAGGTTTCTTTAAAATAGAAAGTGGGTTCAGATACCAGACATTCAAATTCACTGTTATCCAACAAAATGGTCAATTTCTGAGGTTCTTTTATACCTCATTTTAGAGGTATTGCAAAACATTGCCCAAGAATTTTGTCTTCCTCCAGTGAAGTTCCTGGGAGGTACAAATAGATTTAAAAGCCTTTATATTCTGTTTCTTTAAAAAAAAAAAAAAAACTTCTGTTGTTCATAAGTTAGTATGAAGAAGTTTCATCTATTGTCATCTACAGTTCTTGAAGATAAATTTCAAACTTATTTGCTTCTCACTCTCTTTGAATTCCATCAAGTGGTTGAAAAGTAAAACTTGTGATTTATTTTTACACTGCTATTTTCATTAGGAATATAGATTTTTTTCAAGAATTATATGGAAATAACATTCCATTAAAAATAACAAGTTAAAAAAAATGAATTGAGCCAGCCATGGTGGTGAGTGCCTACAATCCCAGCGGCTTGGGAGGCTGAGACAGTAGGATCATGAGTTCAATGCCAGCCTCAGCAATTTAGCAAGGTGCTAAGCAATTCATTGAGACTCTGACTCTAAATAAAATACACATACACACAAAAAGGGCTTGGTCTGTGGCTCAGTGGTTACATGCCCCTGAGTTCAATCCCCAGTACCCAAAACAAAAAAGAATTGTTTGTGAGCTTGTATGCTGCATTAATTTTAGTATAACAAATATAAATTAATTTTTTTTCTATTTTCAATGCTTTATTCACTTAAATCACTCAATACAGTTTCACTCTATAGGTAATTTTTTCTTTCAGTATTTAATTATAGTTGTACTTTGACACAATACCTTTATTGAATTTTATTTTTATGTGGTGCTGAGGATTGCACCCAATATCTCAAACGTGCTAGGCGAGCCCTCTACCGCTGAGCGACAACTCTTGCCCTTGTATAGGTTCATAATCAAGAAAATGACAATCTTTAGTGCTGGGCACTGCAATAGACATAATCAATTCAAAACAAACAATTCCAAGTCAATTCTAAGCACTGCAAACATACTTAATCATGACATGCTTATTACAGACATTCCCTCTGGTTGCTAAGCTCAAGTTCCAGATCTAGAGTCTCCAGTCTTGGGGTTTAAGTCCAGCAGATTCACACTTACTCAAACCCTAGTGATAAGGTCAGGAATCCATGGTAAATTAATTTTTATATGCGAAGAGTCTAATATTCATAGTCTTGATATGGTTAATAACCAGTCTTGACTTTTTACCATTTTGTAACAGATTACAAGTGTGAAGTTTATATGTAAGTACTGGACTTTCCTTTTGGGAGGGTATGCAAAGGAATACTTTTTGGAATGTGTTCTAAAAACCAGGATACCATTTATTACTTTCTCTTGCACATGAAAAATGTAGACCACACACTTTTTGGGGGGCCTATTCTGACCTGGCATATCTTCATAGGTAGATTTGATATATGTTTAACCATGTTCCCACCATTTGTTGAAGATCCTTAGTCTTTATTTAAAAACTTCTTCATTGTTGGATTTAAAGATGGTCTTAATTGTTTTTTTTTTTTTTTTTTTTTTAGTCTGATTCCCTTTCTATAATCTGAAAATGTTTGCTATCTACTGACTGCTCTAAGAAAGGCTTTATCAGCTTGGAACTTCAGCTTTCAGTGAAAACACTCTTTTGCATTCTATTGACCTATAAATTCCCCTGTCAAATGCTATTTAGACTTTCAACAAACAGTTTTTACGTTAACAGTAGGTCAAAAAAATGTCATCTTGATTATTTATCCTAATAAAGGTTGTGAATGTGAAGGAAATTTTAAAGAAATTTTAATACTACTTTACTATGAAAATTAACTGTATTTGGGGGTTTTCAATTTCACTTGTTTGAAAGCTGAATTATATTATTGTGAAGGCTTCTTTGATGTGTTAGCCTGACTAGTTTACAGCCTCCAATTATTCAATCAAAAATAAACCTAAGGATTTCTGTGACAGGAATTTGCAGATATAATTAAAAATTCCTACTTAGTTAACTTTATTTAATGAAGATGGAAGAAAGATTATTCCTGTATGTTCTGGGTGGGTCTGATTAATCAGGTAAATTTTAACAAGATACAAATAGAAGAGAGAGAAAGGAGATAGGGCATCAGGTCTTTGCTGCCTGAGGATAATGCTATGATCTGTGCCTGAGGTGCTCCATTCTTCTTGTGAAGGGCCTTAACTTTCTGGATGCCTATTTTCTGGGTTTAGATCTGCTTAGCTGACTCCCAACATTTCATTAGCTAATTCTTATCATTAATATCCAGATATCTCTCTTACTAGGTCTGCTTTCGTGGTTAATTTCTGGCTATACAATATGGTTTCTTTAGAGGTTTTGCGATAATGTTTCATGGTCAAGCAAACTATGCACTAGTATTCCAGCAAAAAGAAAATACTAAAGTCACAGAATGTTATTGTCAAAGCAGCACTTCAAGAGCTATATGGCCTACTTGTGAAATGAAGTAGTAATTTTAAAAAAAACTGTTTCCAAAATAATAGATATATTTTAAGAATTATAGAACTTAGAGGAAACATCTTGATTACATAATTCACTGATGTAAAGCTATTGGCTGGAAAAATCACTCATATGTTTTAACAACTTCATGTAAGTATGTGTGTGTGTGTGTGTGTGTGTGTGTGTGTGTGTGGTGTGTGCATGTGCATGTGTGTATGCAACTTTAGGCTAAAAAGTTTAACTGCCTGACCCAACCATCACATTTAGTAGAAATAGAATTATAACCCATATATCCTGATTATAAGCTAGGAGTACAGTTCATTCATTCTTTAATGCTATTAAAAATTATAAGAATAAATTTCTTAACAACGGACTCATGGCAGGGAGCACACATTGATGATGATTGAAAGAAAAATCCTTGCCATGAGAAGCTTACATTCTGAACATTCTGAAGATGTCATTGTTAACTGTATTGCCAAACTAGTTGATTTGGAAGGTTGGAATTAAGGAATAAAGGGAGTAAAGATAGATAAACGGGGTAGACTTAGGTTGTGAAGGGTCTGTAATGCTGGGTTGTAGCAACTGAAATGTTACCCTGACAATGAAGTGGCAAAAGTAATTTCAGTCTTGTGAAGGGGAAATTATCATTAAACAAGTGAGACAATTGCATATTTGTTTTCTCCTGCTGCTGTAATGAATTTTCATAAACTTAGTGTGTTAAATAAAGCAGCAAAGATTTATTACATCAGAGTTTTGTAGATCGTGAGTCACACTGCATAGCAGTCAAGAGTTGAGCTGCGTTTCTTTCTGGAGATCTTAGGCAAAAATCTGTTTCTTTATCTTTGCTAACTTCTAGAAGACAACTAGGATCAAGGATTTTTCCCCACAGGCATTATCTTTTCCATGCATTTGGAATTTATGCAATTCCAAGCCAACGATAAGAAATAAGCAGAAAGGGAAGGCCTGATGCAAGGCACTTTGTGATTGCACCTGTGTGAAGTTAGTAGCTGCCTATGAGAAACAGGTTGCTAAAGAAGTGACTAGATTAATAGGCAGGGCAAGATAATTGATTTTGAAATGATCATAGATAGAGATACAGGTCATATAGGGTTCCATTCATTTGTGACCTTGGTTAGATTTAGTCTATTGTATAGAGTCTCATTCCTGGTATGTTATTTGCAATGGTATTTGCAAATACTTAATAAAAGAAGATTAATAAAACAAGTGCTGGTATCCATTATTGCAGCTGTTCTGAGACTGTTAACTGCTTTTAATTACCTGCTACTTCCATCACCAATTCTGGATATTCCTTACCTTCACATAGTGTGAGGTTTTGCGATAATTTTGCATGGTCAAGCAAACTATGCACTAATGTTCAAGCAAAAAGAAAATACTAAATAATAAGCTTTTTTTGCTGCCATGACTAAAAAATCTGAACAGAATAATTTTAGAGGACAAAACATTTATTTAAGGGCTTACAGTTTCAGAGGTCTCAGTCCATAGCATTCCAGCACCATTCCTCAGGGTTCCAGATGAGGCTGAGTATTATGGTGGAAGAGTGTGGCAGAGGGAAACATCTCACATCATCAGGAAGCAGAGAGAGACTCCACTTGCCAGATACAAATATGTACCCCAAAGCCACACATCACTTCCTACCTCCTCTAGCCACATCCTACCATTCCAGTTACCACTCAGTTAGGGAATTAATTAGGGAATTAATTCACTGATTGGGTTAAGACTCTGAAAACATAATAATTTCTTCTCTGAACATTCTTGCCTTGTCTCACACATGAGCTTTTGGGAGACACTGCACATCAAACCATGACACCTGAATACTCAACACTTGAGACTATTGTCCAACATGAGAACAGCCTTATGGGACAGATCCCTTAAACTTGGAGTCTGTTGCTTACTCTGGGAAATTAGTGTCAGATCTGAGTTGAACGGTGAGAAATCCAGTTGGTATTGGAGAATTGGGGAATTAGTTGTAAACATTTGGTTTCATAAGTATTGTGAGTAAAAATAACTCATATTACTTTTAAATACAAAGTATTGCCTCTTTGACTTCTACCCTTATAGAACTTCATAATTCTTCTTGATACTATGGAGTATCATATGGTCATATTTCCCCCAGTTAATCCTGGTTTATGGAAGACAGAAACAACTGATTTTCCAAAAGCTTATTTGGTCTCCCTATATTAATGGATATTATGTTGTATTAGTTAAGAAGTTATCATACAAATTCCTCTGAAAATCATAAATAGTGAGTGGCTCTGTTCTTGTATAATAATAATATCTAATATTTTTACCTATTTGCATCCGCTGGCTTCTTGTCAACACAAGATTAATGAAGGTCTAGTATCACCACAACATTTATGGTAGGCTATGTCTCAAGAAGCCATTTCAGCCTTGTGTTAGTCTTCTTGGGCTGCTATAAAAGAATATCACAGATTGAGTGTGTTAGTCAGCTTTTCATCACTGTGACCATAAATATTTGACATGAACAACTAAAAAGAAGAAAGACTTATTTTGGTTCACATTTATGTAGTGTTCAATCCATGGTCAACTGTCTCTATTGCTTTGAGCTTATGGTAAGGCAGATATCATGGTGGAAGGGTATGGTGACATCCAGGAAGTAGGGAAAGATGGAGAAGGTGCTGGGAACAAGAAATACAAGCCATGACCCCAATGACCTACTTCCTCCAAGTAAACCCCACCTCTTAAAGTTTCTACTACCTCCCTTTAATGCTATCAAATTATCAATCCATCAATGGATTAATCTACTGATGAGGTCAGAGCACTCATGATACAGTCACACCCTTAAAACCCACCTCTTGAACATTTTTGCCTTGGGAGACAAGCCTTCAAAACATGAGTCTTTGTCTGGGGTACACTTTCCATCCAAACCCTACCACTGGGTGACTTAAATAGCAGAAATTATCATTGTGTGCTCATATGACTTTCTTCTGTGCAAGTATAGAAAAGAAAGAGAAAGCTTATTTAACCTGATTACCTCTCTAAAGACCCTATTTACAAGTTTAGTCACATTAGGGGTTAGGATTTCAACATACAAATTGTGTTGAAATATAATTCAAACCAAAACAAGTTTTCATATTAGGACTAGATCTAGATGTTCTTTTCAGTACTTTGGATTTCAAGTCAAAGGCAAGTGCCTTAAAGCCAATATATTATCTTCAGCTTGACTTTTTATACATTACTCCCACATCCTTCAAAATAAATACTCCAAATATCTGTTCCTGCCTTTCCCACCCAGTAAATATATCTTGGTAATCAGAGACAGAATAGGTGAAAATAATGCTGAATAATCACAAAAAAACCTCTACCCCCAAAGCAATGAGACAACAAAACTTATAGAACTTTTGTATATTTGGGAGTGATTTTCAAATGATCAATAAAAAGGTTTAGCAATAGTTTTGAGCTGCCATAAAAAATAGTACCAAATAATACTAAATCCAAGAATGAATGGAAAATAAAAATGAAAACCCCAAATATGCAACACCTAGATTTATTAAGTCCTTTAAGTCTTTAAGTTAAAAAAAAAGCCAAACAATTGTCATTGTAAAAACCTTACCAACAGAGAGCTTTATAGAGACTGTTAGAGTTTATACTTCATTGCCCCTTCCAATCTACTGCTTTGAATAATTACATTAACATTTTGATTGATAATATCCTTAATCCTTCACTCAATTCATGAAACATTTAAGTAAACACGTGTATTTGTGTATACTTAATCAAATCTTCCCTTCTTTTAAAAAATAAGAATCAGTGCACAGAAACATATATTACCTATTTTACTATATCACTAATTACAGATGTAACTTATGCTTTTAAAAGAGTTCTAAGATATTATAGGTATTTGATGTACTAGATAACTTTTAAGTTGTTATTGTTAAAAATAAACCATATCTCCAGTGAACTTCTTTGTACGTGTATTCTAATATACTGAGGCTTTAATTTCTGAGGGGCATATTTCTAGGAAGTGGGATTGCTAGCTAAAAGTAATGCACATTTTAAATTTTAATAGAGACTGTCAAATCATATCATTAGAAAGATTATTATAATTTACATTTCTGAGTAACAATAAATAATTATAATAGATAAAATTAATAACTAAAATAAAAATTAAGAAGCAATAAAATTATCTATTTCTACACACCATTGCTTGCAATGTGTACAGTCTATGAGTATTGGGTTGACATAAAATAATCGTTTCCAATTTGAATTTCATATTTAAAAGTGATTCATAATAAAATTCTTTTCATCCAATCAAAATTTATTAAAGTTTGGTTTCAGAGCGAAAGAAAAAGAATTAGATTTTGCTAACAGACTTGATATTCTTATATAATGATATTTTCAAAAGACTGTAAAACTAGCACATTACTCATCAGAAGTGCCATTTTTATAGCTAAATGTTAGTAAATAAATTTTTTAAACATCAAAAATAAATAACTATGATTTTTTTTGGTTATTCTTTGCATAAAAATTGCTGGGTCTGCACACTATCAAAGTGTTTAGTAGAAGCATTTAAAGTTGTGATATATATCTCATTTCTTAACTATGTATACCAAATGTAGATATATAAATTATGCTTATTAAAAAATATAGTTCAACACATGAACTATTCTGCTCAGTTTTACACTTACATTTTTGTATATTTCAAATCAGTTTGTTCTATTAAAACATATACTACTTACACATAGATTCATGATAAATTATATGACCTGGTAGTGTGATCATTTAAGGTAACAGGAGTTAAAACTGTGACACACAAAATCAAATATATGAAAAAACCAATAATTACTAACCCCAAATTAAGACACAGTTCATAGCCATATGAAAATACTTTACTGAATGAAATCAGAATGGATAAAATGTTGCTGGAACTTAGTCAAGGAACTTAGGGTATAAACTTCAGAAGGCATTATTAAAATACAATTGATGCATAAGGAAGACATAATTCAATCCATGTTATTTTAGCATTTTGAAAAAGAAATAAAAAAATATGAAAATGAAGGTAGATGTTTAATATGGAGTCCACAAAAATGATAATAAAAGAGCAAGGATGCATAAAAGTAATTTCAGGGCCATACAAAGAGAAGGACATATCTCTGATGGCTGCCTCAGACTGTCATATCCTGATAACACTAACCATTATGATAATCTTCCTAATTGCCCTTGCTCACCAAGCAATATTCTGACACCTGCCTCCCATAAAGACTTTATTACTGTGATGGGGATGTACTGACCAGCTGACAAGAATATGCCTGACCTATGAAAGTTCTGTTTCATTTGAATTAATGCATTAGCAATCTGTATTATAGGTTAGTCTTTCACAAGCCTGATTAATGTGAGGTCGTCATTGAGCCTGATACAATATAGGTATCCTGAAAAAAAAATAAATTTCCTTTGAAATTGATAACAGGAACTTAGAACAAGGAGCTCTCTCTACAGTCCTGGTTTTAGGAATCTTTGTCTCTGTAGCCAGATAGCTATCCATTTAGACTTCTGTCTTCTCTTGAATGTAATACTCTATGGACACAATTTATCTCTCATTCTAGTGCTCATAATGGGAAATAAAAATCTTGGGAACTATGGAGGATGATTACATTTATTTAAGAAAAATATTATTGAGCATTACTGCAAATCTGAATGATGCTAGTCATTGGAAGTACAGCAGAAAGAAATGACAATTGTCCCTTTGTCACCAGATCTTGGAATATGACCAATGTTCCAGACTTGAGTTTTATTAAACTTAAAATGTTCATTCAGCACTAGATTGATTCTATGAATAAATGAAGCATATATGTGAAGAATCCAGCTTGGTCCCTGGCAGACAGAGTACTCAGTATTGATCAGTTTTCTTCCTTTTCTTTTTTGTATTTCCTTTCCTTACTTTGCAAAAGATAAAATTTGGGGACTGAAATACAATTGTTTGTCCATATGAAAGAACATAAGTCAATATGTTGCATTCTTATTGGGTGACATTTTTGAAAAAATGAATAATTTTGTAGTAATATACAGTATACTATTAAGTATATTTTGGTTAGCATTTTCACTATCTGAGGATAATCTAGATGTGTAATAACACTGAATTTAATTTATCTTCACCTAAATACATAATTACTAATTTTCTCCATATATTTGTAAATCTATGTGAAGGCTGACAATATTTATTAAAATGATAATTCTTTACTTCAAAAATATGTTCAACTTGTTAACTATTTTAAATACAGCAAGAGATCCAAGCAGTAAACCAATAATATTACCATTATGGTACTGAAGATTATTTTTGATAGCATTAAAATTATTTTTCCTTCTATTATACCTTAGTAATTTATTAGCCACTTATAACAAAAAACTAAAAGTTGTTTTTTAGAAATAAATTAAAAGACATTTGGTAAATCAGAGGACATTAAATATTCCTACTATATTTTCTTTGAAAAGTCTTACTGTCTATACGTGGGCGTATTTCTAGACTTCCTTTAATAGTCTATCAGTCTCATTAGGTATTTGTGCACCAATACCTTATTGTCTTGATTAATAATGCTTAAAATAATCCTTGTAATAAGGGTTAATAATTCTCAAAATGAGGTAATGTGAGTCCTTCAATTTTGTTGTTATTTTCAAAGCTATTTGGCCATTCAAGGTCTTGTGCACTTCTACAGAGAACTTAGCAGTCATTTTATTGAATTTAAAGATTCATCTGAAGAAAGTTGACCTGATGAGTATAGAATACTTCTACATTTATTTAAGTCTTTTGTCAAATAACCTTGTAATTTTCAGTTATTAAAACTGCATATATTTTATCAAATATATACCTATACATTTAAAATGCTTGAATGATATTTTAATGTCATTTTTACTTTAAATATCCAATATTATCATTATTAGCATGACCAAAGTTTGCATATTGCTATTTTCCTAAAATCCTTTATTAATTATTAATGTATGGACTTTTTTTTTTTTTTTTTTTTTTTTGCAGATTCCATAGTCTTTTTTAAATGAACAACCAACGCATCTATGAATAAAGTCAGTTTTCTTTCTTCCTTTCCTATCTGGGCATATTTTAATATTTTGCATTACTCTTTTGCCTCTCATAATTCTTCTGTATAATACTGAGTAAAAATGCTAAGAGTAAATCCTTGACTTGATTTGGATGCCAGGGTGAGAGGATGTCATCATTAAGTATGATGTCTAGTTCAGGGAATTCAAGATGCCCTTTATGAAGTTGAGAACATTTTCTTCTACTCTAGTGTGATTGTAGTGCTTATCAGGAATATATGTTGAGATTTTTTAGATACATTATTCTGCCTTTATTGAGTTGACCATTTGTTACTATTTGCCATCTGTTAATAGTGTTAACATTGATTTAAGTTTTCAAATCTTAAAGTAGTCTTGCATTTCTTGGATAATCTCCCACTTGGTCATGATGTATGATTGTGCTTTCTATATCACATTGAATCAATTTTCAAAAATTTGTTAAAATTATTTGTTTATATTGGTTGTGGTCTGGATAGAAGGTGTCCCCCAAATCTGTTAGTACAGAAACACTTAGAGGTAAAATGATTAGACTATGAGAGCTATGACCTAATCCATCTATCCTAGTTTGAGTGGACTGACTGGTGATAACTGTAGACATTTGGGGTGTGGGTGGAGGAGGTGGGTCACTGGGGTGTGTTCTGGAAGGGTGCCTCAGCCCTGCAAACCCCTCCTGTCCTCACTCTTTGCTTCCTGAGCTGAGCAGCTTTCCTCCACTAGTCCCTTCCTCTGTAATGTGCTGTCTCACCTTGGGCCAAGAGTAATGGAGTCAGCTGACTATGGACTGAGACCTCTGAAACCATGAGCCCTAAATAAACAGTCCCTCCTGCTATGATTTAGATGTGAAGTGTTTCCCAAAAGCCCATGTGTGAGTCAATACAAAGGGGTTTAGAGGTGAAATTATTGGGTTATGAGAGCCTTAACCTAATCAGTGTCTTAGTCTACTGATAGGGATTAACGGGTGGTAATTATAGACAGGGAGGGCGTGGCTGGAGGAAGTGGGTCCCTGGAGACATGCCCTTGTCCTTCTTGAGCAGAGCTGTCTTTATCTCTCTGCTTCCTAGATGCCATGCTCCCAGCTGCTTTCCTCAGTCACAATCTTCCTCCATGATGTTCTGCCTCATTTTGCACCCCAAGGAATGAAGCTGGCTGTCTATGGACTGAGACTTCTAAAACCATTAGCCAAATAAATTTTTATTCCTCTAAATTTGTTACTGTGCAGTCTTTTGGTCACAGCAGTGAAAAAGCTGACTAAAATACCTCCTCTGAATTGTTCTTGTTGGGTATTTGGTCACAGCTACACAAAAACTAATTGAAACAAAATCTATGTGAGGAATTTTGGTCTGCAATTTTCTTTTTCTTTTTTCAAAAGTATTTATATTGGTTTGGTGTTAGTTTAATACTGGCTCATAAAATGATCTGACAATAAAATTACTCTCATTATTTTTTTTTCTGGAAAAGTTGTGAAGAATTGATGTGATGTCTTTCTGAAATACTTGGTAAATTTTTTAGTGAAGCTATCTGGTCCTCAATAAATAAACTTCAAATTTATTTTTAATCAACTTCAAATTTATTTTAAAAAATAAGAATAGAATTATTCAGATGATCTACTTGAGGGATTAATTTAATTTTTTTTTCTTTTGAAAAGCCTATTCCTTTCATCTAAGTTGGTCCTGCAGTGTGTGTTTATTTGGCCTGTATTTCAAGACAAAATTGGGTTTGCCTGGAGGCTTCCTCAGCTTCAGACCACCACTCTGTGGCTGCAAAAACGGTTCTTTCCTTTGTCTTCCACACCTGGGCTGGGGAGATGGCAGCTTCTTTCCTGCAGAAGGATATTGCATAACACACCGTTCAGTTTGGTTGGGTAATGTTGTTGGATCTCTAAATGCTCCATACCCATATCCATTTGCCTCAGGCCTCCTAAAAACACAGGTTCCTTTAATTACATTATCCCTCTACTTTGCCTGTAGAGGGACTACTTTGGGTTGGTACTTCCAGCCTGGCTGTGACAGTGGCTGTGCCACCAGGGATTTCTTCTTTAATTTATTATATCTAACCTCCTAAGTCCCTGATCTTCTCTGAATGTCCAGTTTTAGATTCCAGTAAAGTTCTTCCCCCTTTTTCATGTTCTTTTCTGAGAAGTTGCCTGTCTTCTTTCTTGGTTTTATGCCATGGAGCCTCTAGGAAAACAGCCTCTCCTCTATTTTAACATCTTGATAATCCATGCCCTTGCATTAAGGTTTATACTATACATCTTTAACATCCAAGAATACTCTCAAGGGTCCAGGTATAGCTTTGAGATATAAATCTTTCTTCAGCGTACTTATATTTCTTCCCCTTCTGTCATTTTGCTACTTTGTCATATATTTTACATAAAAACTTGATATAAAAACCATAATGCATTATTACTTTTACTTCAATAATATTTTAAAGGAATATGAAAAATAATAATACTCCTACATTTTAATCACTTTTAATTTTTTTCCATCCTTTTATTGAGATGTAGATTTGGTATCATTTAGTATCATTTCCCTTTTCCTTAAAAATGTTATTAATGTTTCTTGCAATAAAGGTTGTAGGGTTGTATGTGAGAAGCCTGTTATCTTTGTGTCCTTGATCCTGTATATGTAATGTTTCCCCATTCTCTGGATGCTTTTAAGGTTTTTCCTCTTCATCATTGATTTTGAGAAGTTTTATTATGAGGTCCTTTGGTGTACTTTTCTTCATGTTTCTTTTGCTTAGGTTTTGTTGGGATTCTTGCGTTTGTGGGTTTATAGTTGTCATCAAATTTGGAAAATATTTTCCACTACATGAAATAATACATGAAGCATAATTATGACTTTTCAATGTCCTTGACATTATCATCTATGTCATTTCAAAATATAACTCTAATGACTGATATATTATTTTTATAGAAAACAGTTCCTTTGCTTTCCTTTGTGTCTGATAATTTTTTATTGAATGCCAAATTTTGTGCATTTTATAGTGCTATTTAATAGTTATTTTTGAATTTTGTAAATATCCTTGTGTTTTGTTCTGATATGCTTTTAAAGTTGCTTAGAAATGGTTTGATCAGATTTAATATTTAAAACCTTTTTTTTGGAATGGAAAGGAATAGCCTTTAAACTGGAACTAAATATCCCCTAGTAGTGAGGCAATATCTTTTTGAGTACTCTGAATAATGCCCCTAGATTTATGTGGGTTTCCCATGATGCTCTGTGTAAGCTCTGAGGACAGCTTACAGTCTTAGATAGTTTATTCAAATACCTATGCTGATTAGTGAGTAGCCAGCTGCTATGGTTTGGGTATGGTTTAAGTGTGTCTGCCAAAGTTTATGTGTTCCAAGTGTGGTTCTGAGTGCAGCAATGTTGGGAGGTAATAGAACCTTTAAGTGCAACCTAGTGGAAGGTGATTAGATCATTGTGAGTACTTCCCTCAGAAGGAATTAATGCACTTTTTCTGAGATCCCAGTTAGTTTTTGCAAAAAGGTTGCTGTAAAACAGGAAGTCTGGCCCCTGAATTTTCCTCTGGAATCGGTCTTACCCAACCTCAGGTATTTTATTTTTGCAGTTAAAAGTGACTTAATATACCAGCTGAAGTGTCAATGGGTTTGGTACTCTCACTGGGGAATCTAGTTACCTGAGACTCCCTGGACTTCAAGATTCCTCCCCTCAAATTACAAAGAATCCTGGGCTCCACTTGCATTTCAATGCCTGCATTGTAATTGGAAACTCTCTCCAGGAGTTAGCTGGTGTTACAAGTGTGTGTGTGTGTGTGTGTGTGTGTGTGTGTGTGTGTGTATTCATGATACTTGTTAAAGGGGAACTATTACAATAGGTATAGGAACCATCAAATGGGATTTTGTAGTAGGAGACAAAGATTGCTCTCAACTCTGAATGTAAAAGGAAAAGTGGAAATTTAGAACTTAGGAGCAGAGTAGGGGTTCAGAAAATGACTACAATGAAACATCAGGGTAAGGATGATTCTGTGTAAACCAATCTAAGAGGATTCTTGCTAAGGCAAACTAGGATAATCCAACATCACTTGAAGGATGGTGGCTGATGAAGAACTCAATCAAATACTGAGGATTGGGGATTCTGGCAGAGCTGACTTAGGATTCTTATTAAAACTGGACCGTGCAGATACAATTATGAAAGCCCAAATGCCAGAGCTGAGTTGAAAATAAAATTCTGAGGAGCTGTGCAGAATTTAGTCAAGGAGAGGAACTTTGCCACTGGAAAGTCATAGGACTCTTTGTTTTCTATCCCTTGGAAAACACTACCCTGCTCTTCTGGCTAACCAAAGCAGAAACTCATTATTTTGTATATTTTGTTCTGTTTTTTAGTTATTTGAGGTTAAGAGTAAAGTCTTGCCCTTTCATTTTGAATGGAAGACTAAATCTTTGCTTTATTTTTTAAGGAACATAATAAATAAGAAAATAATTGAATTATGGCATAGAATTAAATAAATGCTTATTTTTTGATAGTTCCCAAACCTGAAGCTAAAGATCAGAATTCTATGCTGATTATTTAAATAAATTTTCTTTGTGCATGATAACCATCAAAAACCAAAATAGTATTTAATAAAAATTTAACTTCATAGCAAAAATAGTACTCAGCAGGTATAATTTTGTGTGACTCTTAGGAAATTAGAAGAAGCTTGAACATAACTTTAAGTAGTTCTCTCAATAGAAAATTATTAATTTGCTAATTATTCATTCTTTCTTTTCGAGTTGATGTAAGCAACTTGATACAGACTTCTGTTTCAGAAATATACTATTTCCAACAAAGCCAGATGGGGGAAGTGATGATTCACATTGAAGAGTCAAGGTGTGTGTGAGAAAAATTCCCCAGTTGGCATAAGCAATTGCCTACTTGAATATTCAAACACAGTCCTTAAGCTTATGCAATTTTTATGATCATGGCTTAAGAAACAACCTTGACAGTACTGGGCCAATGTTCTTAAAAGAAATTGTATTTGTAAATTCTGGTCAAAGCTGAAAGTAGTAATTACACTGTCTTTGGTGGATATAGCAAGAATCATATGAAAAATGCCCACACTTTCTCTACATATTAGTGTTTTGATATCAATGAAAAATTTCCCTTATTCACATTAACATTTTTTCAATACTCTAATGTTTGAAATGAACATGATTGTGTGTATTACATTAAATCATTTAGTTCAATTGAATTAAGAAACATTTTTTATGAAAATGTTATTGAACTTTAATAATTTGCATTAGTGCTTGGAAACCATATTTTGTCTAGATTTTTCTTTCCTTTTAATTTTAAAACATGTGCCCAAACTGTCCCTTTTAATATTTTGAGAAAATTTTAAATAAAAGATCTTTGATAGACACTGTGGGTTCCTCCTAGCAACCACTTTCCTCTTCACTTTTTAAGACAGGCCAGTTGAATCAGTGACTTGCATTTGTCTGTCTAGGCTAAGAGTACACAAGATCACCACCATGAGTATTGAGAAAGCCTTCTTATTTACACTTCTGAAGTCTTAGGAAGACAAGTTCTCCATTTCCTGGATCAATTAATTTTAATCCTAAGCATGTAGTAGAAAAAACGTATTGTAGGAACTTATTAAAATGAAACACAAATTACTGAGCAATATCTTCAGTTGGGTAGAACCCAAGATATTAAATTTCTAATGAGGTATGTTATTGATGATAACAGTCTCAGGACTACATTTTTAGAGTTACTGCTCTGATCATTGGCTCTCAACTCTTGTCATCAATTTTGAGATACCTGTGGAATTTGTACAGTCATCTCCCAGTATCTTTGGGGATTGGTGTCAGGATGCTTTCCAGTGGGTAGGTCTGTTAATGCTCAAATCCTTTATATAAAATGGCATTATGACATATGCACATCTTCCCAGTTACTTTATATCATATCCATAGTACTTATGAGACCTAACACCATGTAAATGTTAAGAAAATAGTTATTATGCAGAATTTTTCAGAGAATAATGATAAAATGCCTATATGCATTTGGTTCAGATGAAATTTTTAAAAAAATTTTTCATCCATTTTTGAATTCATAGATGTGAAAACCATAGATAAAGAGGACTGACCATACTGTCAGTTTGAGTGTTGCATGGTAGTGCAGGATTGCAGAAATGACCATGCAACCTGAAACCATGCAAAATGATCTTAATAATCAATTATTTAGAAAATTTCTATTGCACCTGGCCCTTTATATATTTTGTCAAAATATCTACAATTCTTTTATTATCTTTTTAATGAAAATTTTTAAAGTTGAACTAACAATACTAATTGAAAGCACTACAAATTTTAACAAAACTGTACTTTCTCTTTTTTAAATTTTTTTATTAGTTGCTCAAAACATTACAATGTCTTTGTCTGGTTTAGGAATCAGGGTGATGTTGGCCTCGTAGAATGAATTTGGAAGTTCTCACTCTTTTTCTATTTCCTGAAATAGCTTGAAAAGTATTGGTATTAGTTCCTCATTAAAGGTTTTGTAAAACTCTGCTGTATACCCATCCGGTCCTGGGCTTTTCTTAGTTGATAATCTTTTGATGGTTTCTTCTATTTCCTCAATTGATCAAGTAGGATTCATCCCTGGGATGCAAGGCTGGTTCAATATACGGAAATCAATAAATGTTATTCACCACATCAATAGACTTAAAAATAAGAACCATATGATCATCTCAATAGATGCGGAAAAAGCATTCGACAAAGTACAGCATCCCTTTATGTTCAAAACTCTCAAAAAAATAGGGATAACAGGAACATACCTCAACATTGTAAAAGCAATCTATGCTAAGCCTCAGGCTAGCATCATTCTGAATGGAGAAAAATTGAAGGCATTCCCTCTAAAATCTGGAACAAGACAGGGATGCCCTCTCTCACCACTTCTGTTCAACATAGTTCTCGAAACACTGGCCAGAGCAATTAGACAGACGAAAGAAATTAAAGGCATAAAAATAGGAAAAGAAGAACTTAAATTATCACTATTTGCAGATGACATGATTCTATACCTAGCAGACCCAAAAGGGTCTACAAAGAAACTATTAGAGCTAATAAATGAATTCAGCAAAGTGGCAGGATATAAAATCAACACGCATAAATCAAAGGCATTCCTGTATATCAGCAACAAACCCTCTGAAATGGAAATGAGGACAACCACTCCATTCACAATATCCTCAAAAACAATAAAATACTTGGGAATCAACCTAACAAAAGAGGTAAAAGACTTATACAATGAAAGCTACAGAACCCTAAAGAGAGAAATTGAAGAAGATCTTAGAAGATGGAAAAATATACCCTGTTCATGGATAGGCAGAACTAACATCATCAAAATGGCGATATTACCAAAAGTTCTCTATAGGTTTAATGCAATGCCAATCAAAATCCCAATGGCATTTCTTGTAGAAATAGAGAAAGCAATCATGAAATTCATATGGAAAAATAAAAGACCCAGAATAGCAAAAACAATGCTAAGCAGGAAGTGTGAATCAGGTGGTATAGCGATACCAGACTTCAAACTATACTACAGAGCAATAGTAACAAAAACAGCATGGTATTGGTACCAAAACAGGCGGGTGGACCAATGGTACAGAATAGAGGACACAGAAACCAACCCACAAAACTACAACTTTCTTATATTTGATAAAGGGGGTAAAAGCATGCAATGGAGGAAGGATAGCATCTTCAACAAATGGTGCTGGGAAAACTGGAAATCCATATGCAACAAAATGAAACTGAATCCCTTTCTCTCGCCATGCACAAAAGTTAACTCAAAATGGATCAAGGAGCTTGATATCAAATCAGAGACAAGGCATCTGATAGAAGAAAAAGTTGGCTACGACCTACATACTGTGGGTTCGGGCTCCAAATTCCTCAATAGGACACCCATAGCACAAGAGTTAATATCTAGAATCAACAAATGGGACTTGCTCAAACTAAAAAGTTTTTTCTCAGCAAAAGAAACAATAAGAGAGGTAAATAGGGAGCCTACATCATGGGAACAAATCTTTACTCCTCACACTTCAGATAGAGCCCTAATATCCAGAGTATATAAAGAACTCAAAAAATTAGACAATAAGATAACAAATAACCCAATCAACAAATGGGCCAAGGACCTAAACAGACACTTCTCAGAGGAGGACATACAATCAATCAACAAGTACATGAAAAAATGCTCACCATCTCTAGCAGTCAGAGAAATGCAAATCAAAACCACCCTAAGATATCATCTCACTCCAGTAAGATTGGCAGCCATTATGAAGTCAAACAACAACAAGTGCTGGCGAGGATGTGGGGATAAGGGTACACTTGTTCATTGTTGGTGGGACTGCAAATTGGTGCATCCAATTTGGAAAGCAGTATGGAGATTTCTTGGAAAGCTGGGAATGGAACCACCATTTGACCCAGATATTCCCCTTCTCGGTGTATTCCCTAAAGACCTAAAAAGAGCATGCTACAGGGACACAGCTACATCGATGTTCATAGCAGCACAATTCACAATAGCAAGACTGTGGAAGCAACCTAGATGCCCTTCAATAGACGAATGGATAAAAAAAATGTGGCATTTATACACAATGGAGTATTAGTCTGCATTAAAAAATGACAAAATTATAGAATTTGGAGGGAAATGGATGGCATTAGAGCAGATTATGCTAAGTGAAGCTAGCCAATCCCTAAAAAACAAATGCCAAATGTCTTCTTTGATATAAGGAGAGTAACTAAGAACAGAGTAGGGAAGAAGAGCATGAGAAGATGACTAACATTAAACAGGGATGAGAGGTGGGAGGGAAAGGGAGAGAGAAGGGAAATTTCTTGGAAATGGAAGGATACCCTCAGGGTTATACAAAATTACATACAAGAGGAAGTGAGGGGAAAGGGAAAAATAATACAAGGGGGAGAAATGAATTACAGTAGAGGGGGTAGAGAGAGAAGAGGGGAGGTGAGGGGAGGGGAGGGGGGATAGTAGAGGATAGGAAAGGCAGCAGAATACAACAGACATGAGTATGTGAATATGTAAATCAGTGGAAGTGTAACTGATGTGATTCTGCAATCTGTATACGGGGTAAAAATGGGAGTTCATAACCCACTTGAATCAAAGTGTGAAATATGATATATCAAGAACTATGTAATGTTTTGAACAACCAATAAAAAATAAGAAAAAAAAACAAAAAAAACATTACAATGATCTTGACATATCATACATTTGATTCAAATGGGGTATGTAATCTTAATCTTATTTTTCCACGTGTACAGATTGCAGGATCACATTGGTTGGTACAGCCACGTTTATACATAGGGCCATACTAGTGTCTATTGTATTGTGCTGCCCTTCTATCCCCCCTCTCCTCCCCTCCCCTCTTTCTACACAATCTACTGTGACACATTTCTCTCTCTCTCTTTTTTCTTCCCCCCTCACACCATCTTATATGTAATTTTGCATAACAATGAGGGTCTCCTACCATCTTCTGTGCAATTTCCCTTCTCTCTCCCATTCCCATGCACCTCTCACCCCTATTTAATGGTAATCTTCTTCTCATGCTCTTCCTCCCTGCTCTGTTTTGAGTCACCCCCCCACCCCCGTTATATCAAAGAGGACATTCTGCATTTGTTTTTTAGGGATTGGCTAGGTTCACTTAGCATAATCTGCTCTAATGCCATCCATTTCCCTGCAAATGCCATGATTTTGTTGTTTTTTAGTGCTGAGTATTATTCCATTGTGTATAAATGCCACATTTTTTTTATCCATTCATCTATTGAAGGGCATCTGGGTTGGTTCCACAGTCTAGCTATTGTGAATTATGCTGCTATGAACATTGACGTAGCTGTGTCCCTGTTGTATGCTCTTTTTAGGTCTTTTGGGTATAGTCTGAGAAGGGGAATAGCTGGGTCAAATAGTAACAAAAACAGCATGGTACTGGTACCAAAACAGGCAGGTAGACCAATGGTACAGAATAGAGGACACAGAAACCGATCCACAAAATTACAACTACCTTATATTAGACAAAGGTGCCAAAAGCATGCAATGGAGAAAGGATAGCATCTTCAACAAATGGTGCTGGGAGAATTGGAAATCCATATGCAACAAAATGAAATTGAATCCCTTTTTCTTACCTTGCACAAAAGTTAACTCAAAATGGATCAAGGAGCTAGGAATCAAACCAGAAACTTTGTGTCTAATAGAAGAAAAAGTTAGCCCTAATCTCCATCTCATGGGGTTGGGCTCCAAATTCCTTAATAGGACACCTATAGCACAAGAGTTAAAATCAAGAATCAACAAATGGGACTTAATTAAACTTAAAATTTTTTTCTCAGCAAGAGAAACAATAAGAGAGGTAAATAGGGAGCCTACATCCTGGGAACAAATTTTTACTCCTCACACTTCAAATAGAGCTCTAATCTTGAGTATACAAAGAATGCAAAAAATTAAACAAGAAAACAAATAACCCAATCAACAAATGGGCCAAGGATCTGAACAGACACTTCTCAGAGGAGGATATACAATCAATCAACAAATACATGAAAAAATGCTCACCATCTCTAGCAATCAGAGAAAGGCAAATTAAAACCACTCTGAGATACCATCTCATTCCAGTAAGATTGGCAGCCATTATGAATCAAGCAATAGCAAGTGCTGGCGATGATGTCGGGGGATTGTACATTACTGGTGGGACTGCAAATTGGTTTAGCCAATTTGGAAAGCAGTATGGAGATTCCTTGGAAAGCTGGGAATGGAACCACCAAAACTGTACTTTCTTTATAGAAAAATTATCAAAAATAATTTGAATAGTGCTTGCCTTCTTTTATAATTTATGATACTGAGGGAGCATCTTTTCTGTTTTGACAAGTTGTCATTCTCCTTTCAGAGTTTGTTAGCTTCTAACATCTGTCCTTTGTGCTTTCATGAAATATCCCAGATTTCCTTAAATGAAATTTTTGCTGATGTCACTTACTCCATGATATTTTATCCTTGTCTTCACAAGCACTTTCCTCTTTTGTGCTGATAACTTCACCTTTGCTAAATCAATCTCTTTGTATCTGGAGTTGATCTGATGGAATAGTGAATGTCAAAATTCCCATGGGGAGCTATTTCATATATAATACCATTTGCATTTTATTTTCATCCCCCCCCCAGCATTCTCATTTTTTCTTCTTTTCTTGCCCTCTTCTCTTTGAGGGCCAATTTCTTTTTTGGTCATTAATGTTTACATGTCACATCTAACAAGAAGAAAAGATATGTATTGACCAATCACAGACATTTTTTTAAAAAGTGATGTAATTGGTCACTAATCTCCATGGGCATGTTATTTCATAGATATTTGGGAACTGAAGAACTAGTAGTGAAGTTTCCACTTTATGCTGTTTCTCACAGTTATAGCATTTCAACTGAAATTTTAGTGGTGTTGGAGGAACTGGGGTTACTTAACTTAACCATGATAACTGAAATCTGCAAAGCAAGGGCTGCCAGTAATAATACTGTCGTATCTCCTCATTATACCAGAAGAGCTAGAATCTCTGAGATAGGACTTAGGCTATGATATTATTTTAAAATCTCCCTCAGGTAATGCTAATGTGCAACCAGGTTTAAAACCACTCTATAAAGCAGTGCTTCTCAAAATTCAAAGTTTATAAAAATCACTTATAGGGCTTTATAACATATTTTCTTAGCCTCATCCCAGAAATTCTTATTCAGAGATTTGATACATTAACAAACTACCTGTCCTAAATATCTAAAATTTGTATTTTTCCTAAGCTTCCAGATCATGTTTATATTGCTGTTCCATGGACCACACTAATGACAGTATTGCATATGAATGTAAAACCTGTAACTGCAATGACTACTTTTGTTATATTGTAGAGAGCCACTTAATAGGTATGTGAAGAAGGACAAACCTCAGAGAATCATTGTGAACTCACTCAAGCTAGAAATTTGATGAATCAGTGAACCTTGGGGTGAAACTACATATAAGTTTTACCTTCCTTAGACTTTTCAGTGACTTTATGTTTTTATTGATTTATTTAATAAATTCTCATGAATTTAAGGCCATTTTCAGTTAGATCTTAATCAAGAACTCTACCTCATAAAAGATATGAATCTCTATTATGAAAATTTTCCCTTCATTTTATCAGTTCTGTGTTGTCATTAGATAGTTTATAAATTGGTGAAAGATCTTTAGGTAAGTGCAAGTAAGAACTGAAAGGAGGCCATTTGTTTTTTTTTTTTTTCAGTATGATAAACCTTTCACGTTAGGCTTTCATATTTTAGGAGATGATATTCAATGTCAGGTATTAAAAAAAACTCTCCAAAAATTGGTTCATAATGTCACTGAATTATTTGATTTTGAGTGATAATAATTTATTTTTGTCTGTGAGGCTTATATCAGTACTTTTATTAATAAAAAATTAATGCACATATTAATACAATTCATTGAAAATAGCTAACAGTCAACTCAGCAAAAATAAATAAATAAACATAAAGTTCCATTATTTTTCTTTTTAATTTCATCTAATTTTCTTCCCCTATAAATTTAATAAGAACTCTTCATTGATGCCTTCTCATAATTAAACATACCAATTAAATGGGTACTTAATGATCTTTCCAGTGTGCAGTATATTAGTTTGGTTGGGTTGAAATAACATAGTACCACAGGCTAGGTGTGTTTTAAACAAAAGAAATGAATTTTCTCACAGTTCTGGAGGCTACAAGGCTGAGATCAGAGTGTTAGCAGATTTGGTTTCTTCTGAGACTCCAGACCTTGGCTTGTAGATGGCCATATTCTCCCTTTTGTTTCCATGTGTTCTTTCTCCTATGTGTTTATATATTAACTTTCTTATATGAAAAACAGTCATATTGAATTAGTGCCCTCTCTAATGACCTCATTTTAATTGGTTTATGACTTTAAAGACCTATTGCCAAATAAAATTATATTCTTAGTTACTAGTACTTATGAATTGGGGAAGGAATAAATTAGCTGAAATACCCAGGTAAATTTAACTTCGTAATCTATCATTTTGGTTCTATTTGGAAAATATCTCTCTCCCTTCCTATCTCTTATTGCTGCTGCCTTCTTTTGTTTGCACTATAAATTGTCTTTAGTGTCTATGTTGCTTCATAATAGGTGGAAATGGATAATGGGTATGATCATTTAATGCCCAATGATGAGGGTGGTGCTGTGCAAATTACAAGAATATTTACTTTTTTACAAATGGCTCCGGGCTTGGTAAGGTTCCAGTCAAGGTTTAAAATGTATCATGTCATATAATCAGACCTCCAAAATCATTTTCTTTTTCCTCAGAGGAATGACAAATTACCTGTTCATAAAATAAAGGTAAATTTATAACAAGGCTTCTTGCAAAGTTTCCAAAGGTGATGTGGGAATATGCGGTTTGAACTTGGCTGAATGTGAAATTGTTATAGTAAGGTGTGCTTGTGGTGGACATAAAATGACTTATAGTTCTGTTCTTGGCAAATAAGTATTTCCTGTGCTTGGTGTTTTATTCTGCCTTTAAAATAAAGTTCTTGAAAATGAAGTTGTAATATATCACTAAATGATCATTTGGACTGAGTTTGCCAGGTGACAAAAAGTTTAAATTTAGTTAACTCCATATGAATAATATATATATATATATATATATATACATATATATATATATATATAGTAATGCATATTAGATTAATTAGTTTATATGCATACTGAAATCCATCATAAGAAAGACACTGACAGCTATTTCCTGATAATGAAAAATTATAATTAAGACAATAACAACACCTTGTACTTTTCTATTTTTATTGAAAAGTAATAGAAAAAACTTTTGACATAGACATTTTGCATTTTGAACAAATATATTCATATTTAAACACTTATCTTTCAAAGGAGATTTCCAATCAGTCTATGTCCTGTGAATTCTTTTTCTTATTTTCCTCTTTTTTATCACATAATTTTTATTTTACCTTTAAGCAATTCTTGCAGTAGCAACAATAAAATATTTTGTTCTGGATATTCTCTGATATAAAAACCCAAGCAATAAGCAGTTAATACATTTGAAAAGATAGAATTTCAAAACAGTGTGTAATTTTTTTAAAAGGAACAGTTTTCTTGGTACATGTGGTTCCTGGAGTCAGTGGTTTCCAAACATTTTAAATAACAGAACTCTTATTAATGGTTCTAAAATGTAAGATATAAGAAGGCACTTACTCTTGGTAAATCTGGGTTGGAGATCCTCCTGACTGAAGAAACTCTGAGAAACTGGGTTCTTGATGACATGAGTTTTAGGCCATTAGTTTATGACTGTCACATATCCTAGAATATTTTCTAAGCATTACTTACAATATTTGCTTAATGGGAGATCAAATCTTACTTCAATTCTAATGTAAATTATGGGTAATATTTGATTCATACAAAGTTAAATAACAACTATAATACATAAAGATTATAGGATATAACTAAAATTCTTACCAGATATTGATCTTACTAGATGAAAATACACAGTTGCACAGAAAAAAGAAAGCTGAGATTGAATTGGTAGGAGAGTCCTGGCACCATAGCATGTACCCTCAACTGCCTCTTTTCTAACTGAGATCTTCTCTGAATCAAATTCAACTCTAGTGGAGCCATTACTATTTCTCCTTTGACTATTATTGCTTTGTATTCTAGTGTAATCATCCTTGTAGTGGTAGTAGTGCTCCATTTTCTTTCTGAATATCCACTCGAGTTGCCATTTATGGATAGAAGTTGCTTGCTTTGCCCACCCTATGTCCTTCCTCAAGTGATTTCCTGAGCTACTCCCTGACAGGCTCATTAACTCTATAGTGGCAGCTGATGCTGAAATTGTCTATTTGTTATTTCATGGTTGTTTACACAGATCTTCTACTTGACACAAATGAAGAAGAAAATAAGCCACGTTAAAATTTATTCTGATAAACAGATACCTTCCTTGAAACATTATTGACTTTAAACTTATCAGATAATATAACAGTTCAGTCGCTTGTTAAAATCTTAGCAGTTGGATATTTTGAGTTACATTTAACTAAATAATGATTACTAAATAATGATTCATCTTTAGAAGCCTTATTTATAATGAGAGTTGTGGCAGAATCATTTAAGAAAGGACAGGCAGCACCTACTCTGATGATCATAGAGGATATTTTACTCTATCCAATAATTCTCATATTAAGGGATATTTTCATATAGTTTAGGCTGTAAATAGTTTAGTCAGTTGGTGGCTTAGTTGATATAAGAGATTGTGCTATTAAAATTGAAAAATTTATGTAGAGTAAGTAACTAGGAATACAGCCATCTTACAGAACATTTATCTATCAATAGGCTGAGACCCAGTGCTTGAATGATCTTTGTGTGAGGGGAAAAAAAGGTTATGGAACTAAAAAGACTAATCAAACATTATTGTAAACATACAATCATGGCAAACTGGATTTTTCACATTCTATATTTTGCTATTAAGAAAATGAAATATTTTAATGTGTCCTATAGAAATAAGGAGAATAATCACCATTTTTCTCTTTTGGATGTCTGAGATGAGAAACTCAATGCCAAGTTCTTGTGACATAATTGACTCTTGATAAATATTGTAATAAAACAGTAAATAATTAATTTAGAGAATAGAAAGTAGCTAATTATAAAACTTCCAAGAATGCAAGCATAATACAATGGAAATGAGAAAAATGAATTCAGAGTGTGTTCAGTGAGCTATTCTAAACATTTTTAAAAATGCATATTAACATACATGACAGCTGAAGTTCTCTCCATCTGTATTCCACAGGATTCAAAATATACTGATTTGCTAAACGTTATGTTGGTCTCACTTTAGAATCATTTATGGAAATATTTGGATCTAATTGGAGGATAGACACAAGCTGAAAATTTTGTAAAAAGAGAAAAATGCTTTTTTTCTTCTTATACGTCTGCAGTTTAGTGCATTTTCAAGTGGATACTTGAGAAAATATACCAAAAACATGTTTGAATTGAACATAGCTTCATAGCTAAAATGCTGTTTTCATCCTCTTATGCCATTAAGATAATGAAAAGAAATTGACACCTCACTGCATGAAAGGCAGCTATCCCATTGCTTGTTTTAGGCAGAGACCACTAAACACATTTAATATGCAATTTTATTAACATTAGTCACTTCCTTACATTCTAAGATTTGCCAGATGTCATCTTCACCTCTGGACCATTCAGCTTGCATGATTTCTCAACAATGATTTCTTACAATCCATCATGATTTCTTACAATCAATCCTCATGTTCATTTTATAAACTTTTTTAAAAAATTTTATTTTCATCATTTTTTTTTCTAGATAGGATTTGAGGTGAGCTATTTCAGTAGTCAACTGTTATGGAAAGCCTAGTTAATTGCCATCAAACATCAGGTGCATGCATAATGTGTGCAAGCTTGTTAAAATGCAGATTTCTGTCCCTATTCCCAAAGATCTTTCCATAATTGGAGCTCATGAATCTGTTTTCTTTACCAACAGATTGAGGCAGATGATCTCTAGATACATTGAAAAACTGTGAATTTGATGCATATGAACACAGGTGAGAGGAATTTGGGATTTGGTATCTCTGAGAAACTTAAAAACTTGTCTCAAGGGAAGGAAGAAAGGAGTGTTTTGTTAATTGGGTGTGGGCAGTCTTGCTGAGTGCTTTAGGTATGATGTTTTAATTAATCTTACCAACATCTTCTGAAAGGTGGACATTATTATAATAATTTAATGTCATAAATTGTGAGGTCCTGGAGCTATTCAATTATTTTTTTTAGCTTTAATGCTCAATGGGATTCTACTTTTTACTATAATACTCTAAAATTCCTCATACCTAAAAAAACTTACAAGTAATATTAAGTATACTATCAGATAAATCTATAAATAATTAGGCAGTCACACTCAAAAAAAGACTTTTATGGTAACTACTTCTTAAGAGGTCTTATAAGTTATATCCAGAGAATTAAGGAGAATTAAGGAGGTGCAAATTGTTTTAATCATTAGGGAGTGGGTTAAAAACAATAAAGGACTGCAGGATTGCTCAATAATGTCTTTTTTTTTTTTTTAAAGAGAGAGTGAGAGAGGAGAGAGAGGGAGGGAGAGAGAGAGAGAGAGAATTTTTAATATTTATTTTTTAGTTCTCGGCGTACACAACATCTTTGTTGGTATGTGGTGCTGAGGATCGAACCCGGGCCGCACGCATCCCAGGCGAGCACGCTACCGCTTGAGCCACATCCCCAGCCCTCAATAATGTCTTAATTTGCAGAAGAATGTGTCCTGTTCTTAAAAAGCAATGGGAATAAGATATGCACAGAAAATTGAAATTGATTAGGATTATGAAAGGGAAAAAGTTAAAACACAATTGAAATTCAAAGATTTGGTACTGAGAAATGAACCTGAATATTTATTTGGTATTAATACCATCCCACATATCTGATACTACTTGACACAATGATACTGTGTGTCTGTGTGTATGTGTATGTGTGTGTGTGTGTGTGTATTTATGTTTAATTTTGGTGGTTATTCCCAGACTCAAGACGAAACTTTCCTTCTCTGATTGAGCTTCACTACATTGCTCAGTGAGATTCCCTCCCACCTTTACTTTGTCTCTGGTCTTTCCAATTTATAAGCTGTTCAATTATTTTTTTCATTGCTCAGCAAAGTATATCATAGCTTCTCTGTGAACCACAATCACCCTCCTCATGTTTCTGGATGATTTCTCTTGCTTATGTACATAATGCAACCCGATTTCTTTGTAAATCTGGAGTCCAGCTCCCACAAATTCTCTACATTCATTCCACCATCTCGGCTATTAGATCTATTCCAGAGCTCTAATTCATGGTTGACATATTCTATACTAATTTAACAAACAATTCTGAAGCTCGTCGCTCTGTAAATCATCTTCCAAAATTCATTCAAGAACATAGCTCTCTCCCATAGATTCAGGTATTCAAGTTTCGATAGGCCATCCCCAATCATGATTATTCACCTTCAAGACCATCTTAATTTTAAAGTTAGCTTACCTTCCTTTCTTAATTCAGAGTGAAAGCAAAACACTTAAATGAAATAAAACTTTGAAGAGAAAATTATAATTGGAACATAATCTAACAAGTTTAATTTTTTCAGACAATTAGGGTGTTAGTAGAAAATAGAGACATAACTTTATTAATATTAGTAAGAGTTTAAAAGAAATTCATGTTTTACTTTTTAAGATTAATCAGCAGTTATATGGAAAATTTGCATCTCTGAGCCAACGTATTAATCACATAAAACTATTACACACTTGAAAGGATAAAATTTTGTAAAACAGTTTACAATGTCATATTGCTTGTTAAAGTAACATGCTTTTTCTTAATCAATTATTTCCTATATAGTTCATATACATAGTATAGTATACTTTATATGTAATATATATTTCATTTATATACATACATATATGTGTGTATATAGTAATCACAATGTGCTTTGTTGAACGCCTGTGATCCATTTTCTATTTATTTGTGTATCAGCCAAGGAAAACAGAAGTCATTCTAGGTATTTTAAGTAGGAGGAGGTTAAATACAGAGATTTAGAGGTTTAATTCAGGATACACAAGTGGAAGGCTGGGAAAAGCTAGTGTTAGGAATTGAGTACAGAGATTACAGGAGAGGTTCACTTCCATCAATGCGGGTAGCAATTCGTAGAATGGACATAGGGGATTGCTTCTCTAGATGACAGCCAAATCCCTGGTGACATCAGGAAGCAGCTGCCAATGAGCTCAGCTACCCAAAACAATGAAAGCAAGGGCAGAATTCCAGATCCAGCACTGCTGTTGTCAGAGAGACATGCTTCCTAATACAACATGCACTCCTGATGTCATCATCTAATGAGCAATTGGGTAGAAGGGAGATCTTTGAGGTTGGGGATTATAATGTATAATCTGAAACAATGAAACAAAATTAGGTGGTCATTCATTTACATTGTTTTCTGAAAATGTTCAGTAATGATTTTTCTTTCTTTCTTTCTTTCTTTCTTTCTTTCTTTCTTTTTTTTTTTGGTAGCTCTAATTGCTAGAAAATTTACCTTACTTTAAGTAAAGCTGAAATTTTCTTTAATTTACATCCCTTCAGGCTCAATATTCTAGCTGTGTTATAAATTCCTCACATCAAGTAGATTTGAAAGTACAATAATATTTCAATATTTTGCATTCTCATTACAGATGTACCCCTAAAAACTCTATATTTTTAAATAAACAATTGTCCCTTATTCATAATTTCAAACATTATTTTGAGTTTAAGTGTAGGATGCTTCGTGACCATCTTAATTATAAAGATAACTTAATTATAAAAATAATATAATTATAATAATATAATTATAATCTTAATTATAAAAATAACTTAATGATATGTACACATGCTTATATATTTCATTTTTCTTCCTGGAAACCTGTTCTCTTGGAGGAATTCTTTCATCTGCGTTTCCTTCTTTTCTACTTTCTGACTCCATCTGTTACTCTCAATGCCTTTGTCTCAATCTTAGTCTTTCAAACATTTGAGCTCCAAACCCTTCTCTGGCATGGTTAAAAGGTACCCTGGAGAAGACACATTAAAGGACTATTTACCAAAATATAGTAGCTAAATAAAAGGATAAGAGTAAAGCTAAAGAATGAAATAGGACATGAAGATGTTCTTTGCTAATGTATCCAAAGTCCTTACATTTTCCATCTATATGTAAGAGAGTTCAATTAAAATTCAGTTATTAAAATAAGTTATTCTAGAATGACAAAACTGCAAAGATAAAAATAATGAGTATGTGTCACTTAATTTCTTCTCTCTATAATAAAGGGATTTTTATCTATAGGAAGTGACAACTTTATTCTTTAGATTGTAATTGAAATACATCTAGAGAAAAAAGCATGATATTTTGAGAGGTAAACATTTTCTATATAATGCCATTCTATTGTATTATTTAATTGCAGGAAAATAACTTTTTTTTCTTTAGCCAAAGATTAAAATAATCTGGAAATCTCTGAGGCCAAACAACCATTCACTTATCTTTCTGAGGCTTAATAAATAAAATCAGTTTAATGACCTCCTCTAATTTCTGATAATACTTAAAAAAAATTTTTGTTTTGTTTTTAAAGACAGGATCTCAGTTGCTCTGGATCTAATTTGCTGAGGCTATCACTATAATGATTGAAATGTCAAACTTGTTAATTATGTATGGTTAGTGTGGAAAACATATGTGTGAATTGAAAAAAAAAATTTCCTATGTGTAGTAGAATTGCATTTTTAAGTGCAAGTGATATTTGCAATAAAATAATAATGATAAAGTGAATATCTCAGATGTTATATATTTGCATGGTTACAATTCAATTGGTTATTGGAACAGGGAGGCAGAAATGACTTGAATGGTAAGAAAGTGTTGAGGATGAATTAATGTTGGAATGAGTAGCTCAAGCACCTCACATAAGCACCTCCATATTTGACATTGCTCCTTAAAGAATAGAATAACCTTGGTGTTTATTTACTTATTATTTTTTGTAAACTGAGTTTTCAATTATAGTTTCATTGTTTGTAAAATTTCTTAATGAGAGAAAACAATAGATAAAAGATATTTTGGTTCCGTTAACTTACTTAAACTAATTGACAGAAGATAAGACTAATTTTTCTTGAGTAATTATGACATAAATGGCTATCATGTATGTGGAATTTCATTGAATGGATATTTTTCTATTTTTGCAGAGAGAGAAGCTGAGGCTTTGATTGGCTAAGTAACTTTCTAAACTTATGCAAATTATTAGTGTCAGAATCCCAAATTCAAACATTTTTGTTTGTGGTGTTCTTTAGACAGGGCCTCACTAAGCTGCTCAGAGCCTAAATTGCTAAGGCTGGTCTTGAGCTTGTGATCCTTCTGATTCAGCCTCCCAAATTGGGATTACAGGCTTGTGCCACCCCACCTGGCTCTGATAATCTTTGAACTACAGTGTTGCGGGCATGCTAACCAGGGGTTGGTTCCAATATTTCTAGAATGAAAGGTTGTAACAACCCTTGGTACATGAAATAAAAAGAGTCATTATTTTAAAACTCTACAATTATCAGGAGAAGAGTTCCTAATCTGTCTCCTGAGTTGCTAGAGAAGGATTAAGGAGATAGCATAATGTTCAAGGAAGAAAACCATGCTTTGTGAATTTAATAGGAGAAAAATAACAGAAACAAGAAACTTAATTAAGTTTCCTGTGTTAAGTATTATATTAGTGGTTTTCATAGATTTTTGTATCAATTTCTCTCTCTCTAAACTTTGAAAAGTAAAACAAAAGGTTTGAAAAATTGCATAATTTCTGAACTGGCCTACCAGTCAATAATGAGGGCAGAATTTAAACTCATTATTCCAATTTCAAAGCTGATGCTCTTTGCTTCTTGGTTAATATACATGCAACATTGTAGCTGAAAGATGATCAGAGCCAGGCATGGTGACCCAAGTCTGCAATTCCACCAATTTTGCAGGCTGAGACAGAAGGATTGAAAATTCGGTATCAGTCTCAGCAACTTAGGTCCTGAACAATTTAGTGAGACCCTGTCTTCAAAAACAAACAAATAAAACATTTTTAAAAGTATTATCAGAAATTGGAGGAGGTCATTAAACTGGTTTCATTTATTGAGTATTCTTTGTGGGCCAGACCATGTTTAGAGATTCCAGAATCAGCACTTATCTTTACAGTGACCTTTTGATATAGAACTACTCCTTATCCTGTTTTACAAACGCAGGGACTCAGATTCAGGGAAACAAATATTGATGTAGAAAGTGGGAAGATGCCGCAGTCTGGCTGGGAGAAATAACCGGAGGGCAAGTGACAAGGAACTTGTGAAGGTTGATACAACGGGAGCCGCTTTATTATGGGAAGCAGAGGTGTATATACATAACTGAATACACAGCTTGACTCAATTTAGCATCATCCAGTTACAGCAATCAGTCATTAAGGAATCCTCATCATCTTAATAATTATACACAGCTTAACTTAATTGACATAATCTAGACACAGCAGTCAGTCATTAAGGAATCCTCATCATCCTAATGGCTTGCTGGCATTACTTCACAAACCACTCCTCTTGGCAAAGTGCCAGGCTCCATCTTGACTTGTCTGTGGCTCTCAACAGGAAGAGTTTTGCTCAAACTCAAATTCATCTCCAAACGCATGCTCTTGAATATTAAACTACAAAGCATCATAGAGTTCCCTAGAATAAAGTTTCAAAAAAATCAATTAGGAGTCAATGAAATCTTATGATTCTAATGCAGACATTTAAATAATCATGATAAAAACAAGTAATCATTTGAAGAGATACTTTATTATGTTTTTAAAAAAGGAAAAAAATATTATATACCTAATTTCAACCATATAAAAATTTACATTCTTGTAAGAAAATAGTAGAAGATTTTAAAAACTTGATTATTTGATAGGGTGGTGATAAAAATTATTTTTGTCTAGAACTTTACTTCTTGTATGGTTATATTTTGTATTTTATTTTTAGGATAATAGAGAAAAGATGAAGGCTGATTTTTAAATTTTATGTTGGTTTAAGTCAACTTAAAATGCATATCCGTAAATATATTTTTGCTACAAAGAAAAGTAAATTGTATTTAAATGCAAGCATGAGAGCATAAAGAAATTTTGTAACTTACACTAATTTCTTTGTCTCTAATTTTTGTGCATATTAATTTTAAAGATCTTGCATAAACTTAATTTTATATTGTTTTGTTTTAAATGTCTTATATACAAGTTGATGGTGTTTATACGATGAAAATGAAGCATTTCAAGCCCAATCATACTTATTTTCATTAGAATCTGCATTCTCGTTTTTAGAATTTATGTGTAGAATTTGAAGGCTCAGTTTTTGAAAATGGCTAATATCTACCCAGTGTTTTTGTTTCTCCTGTCCTGGTGAATCTGTGTAGTAGAATTTGTTTTCCTATGCCTCTAGTAATAAATCTATGGATAGACTTATGCTTCTAATTATCATAGATTAGACATTTTGAACAACTTTCCTGTTGAGAAAAGATGAGGAACATTTACCCAAATGCATAAAAAGTCAACACAGTAATAAGGAATGAGAAGGCTAAGGGAAACTCTGGAAGAAGAGAGGGATAACCAAATTTTAGGACTGCCTTTGCTCTAAGAGTTCTTGCAGATTTCATACTAGCTAACCCAGTGGCTGAGAAACTGAATGGGACCTTTGAAAATAATATAAAGCGGGAGGGGGAAAATCAAGTTTATTCACTCTGAAAGTGGACCGTTGCATGTCTCACATTAAGCTGGGGTCCTTGAGGGTTGGAGCAATGTTGTAATCAAAGTATGTTAACCTTGAACAAGTTGAAACCCAGCTTTGAACTCTGTTAAACCTTCACATTGAATGAAGATCCTCCCAGAACGCTAGAATCTCTAGTAATTTATCAGAGATAAATCTAAATCCTATTGAGGATCACACCATTACCTGAAACCACATATTATTTCTACAATTTTAGATTTACAGTGCTTGAAACCTTTAAAAATTAACACAAAGAAAAGTAATTAATACAACAAACACAAACAAAATAAAAGCAATAGACAATAGAAACACACCTTTGGAACTTCTGGCAAAGAACTTATCAGACATAGACTTTGAAATAACCATGGTTAAAGACGAAAAAAAAATGAGATTGCAGAATTTAGGAGAGCCTTGTAAACTAAAATTCAAATGGAAATTCTAGTACTGAAAAAATACAGTATTTAAAATTGAGCAATCAATAAATTTAACAGAAAATTGGACATAGTTAAGAGGGAATTAGGGGAGAGAAGATGGCAGATTAGCGGGAAATGGCTTTTCTCATAGCTCTGTGACTCAGGACTCTAACAGGAAGAAAACCAATTTTTGTGAGGTGAGTGAAAAAAGTACTCCACTGATACTCAGTACTGGAAAGAGAGCCTTGAAGACTGGAAAACTGGGGCAACATCAGACAAGGATAAGGAACAGAATTGGAGCTGAGCACCTGGTGGGAGTGGGGAAAATTAGTACACAAGACTGAAGGGTGCTAGGAAAGTCTTGGCATGGAGAATCCCAAGATCTAAAGCACAGCCTGACCTGTGTTGACCCAGAGGCTATTTGGCTTATTAAACTGGTGCATGAAAGTCACTTAGCTCCACCTGCTGCCCACTCGGAGCCTAAGCTGGAGAAATTTTGGTACTTCCCTGCAGCATTGGTGCCAACTCAAATCAGGAACTTACATCCATTATCCCAATATATGAATCTAGCAGATGCCAACCATGAGATCTTAACTGAGCCTAGCAAATCAGGAGAATCTCGGGCACAGAGAATTTCTGGAATAGAGACCATTTTGCCTGAGGGTAAAACAGATCAGAGAGGCTGGAGAAAGCCCACCCTCTCCCCTCCTTGAACACAGCAGGGAAAGAACCAGTGGCAGGCAGAGGTTGGAGAATATGAACAGGCAGAGTGACTGAGCTCAGAGCTCAGAGACAGTCCTTGGGAGACCAGAAAGGGCACTATCCCCCAACAACAGAAATGGTGAAGGACTGACTCCCCTTTCCTATGAGTGTGTGTCCTGGGGAGAGTAGTGGGGTACAGTAAGAGATCATTAACACCAGATAACTCCTCACCCCAGTAAACACCTGGGGCAACACTAGACCTAATCCACACCGATGGATGGGAGCTTCACTTGCAGAAACTCATGTTTTAGAACCCAGCTGCAACTATATCCTGGAAGGGAAGCTGAAAAACAGACAGTTTGGCCCAGACAGAATGCATATACTCTCATTGACTATTCTGTTATTTTGCTTTTGCTTTTGAATGTGTAGTGATTGATACATGATGGACATTTATACATTTGAATACATACCTATTTATTTCTGCCTTTTCATTTCTAGCATTTCTTGAAAGTAGTTATTTTTCTGTGCTCTGGTTTTTGAGAGTTTGGGTTTTTCATTAGTATATTTTAGATGGATTTTCTATTGTCTGTTTCACAACTCTGTGTCCCTTTGTTACTATTTTTCTCTTTTTTGTTGCTAAAACCAAACTCTATTTTCTCTTTCATTCATCCTTTAATTCTTTTACTTCTATTTTTCTTCTCCCTGCTCATAAACACATTCTATGTCACCTCTGCATTTTCCTTATTTACCTCTTGAATCTACAAACCCTTTTTTTAATCCCCCATCTCCTTTTCTCTCCTAAACACTATCTTTAACTGGGCATTTTTACATATTCATATGTTTCTTTTTTTCTCAATTCTAACATTTTTGAAGGCAGTTACTTTTCATGAATCAGTATTTTCAGGACTGAGATGTTTGATTTGTATATCTTGGTTTCATTTTGGTATTCTTTTATTTAGGTTTTTATTTTTAAAATATTTTATTTTATACATTTTTTTCTCTTACTTATGTGTTTCCCTTGACTCTCTTTCTCTTTTTTCCTCTGCTAACAGCCAATCTCTATTAATCTCTCTTTCATTCTTCCTTTAATTTTTTACTTGTATTTTCTCTCCTCATCTTTCATAATAATTATATTGTACATCACTTCTGTTCTATCCCTGTTCACCACTTGAAATTGTCAGCCTTTCTGTAAATCTACTGTTTTTTATCATGAACATTAACTGATTGTGTCATTTCTGATCATTGTGACAATTAATATTACAGATGTCATAGTAGGAACATTTGGTTTAATGCGGTAAATTGTTTGCAGTTGTTGCTATTTTATATCTCCCCCTAAAATTCGAGGTACTGGAAAACTTCAGAACCTTCAGGAACACTATAAGTCCACAAGGCAGACACTCTACTGCCTCACAACCAACTATTAGATGGGTAGATACAAAAACAACATGAACAAGCACTTTCAGATGGAACATTAATCTCCATGATATACACAAAAACTCTAAAGCTTAACACCTGCTCCCTGTCCCCCCCCCAAAAAAATAGAGAAAACCAATAAACAAATTGGCAAAGGAACTGAACAGACACTACACAGAAGAAGAAATATGAATGGTCAACAAATGCATGAAACGATGTTCAACATCTCTAGCAATTAGAGATTCTATCTCACTCCAGTCAGAATGGCAGTTATCAAGAATACAAGTAACAATAAATGTTGACAAGGATGTGGGGAAAAAGTTTCAATCATATACTTCTGGTGGGACTGCAAATTGGTTCAACCACTCTGGAAAGCAATTTGGAGATTCCTCGGAAAACATGGAATGGAACCACTCCTCAGTTGATACCCGAAGGACTTAAAATCAGCATATTACACTGACTATCCAAATCAATGTTGATGGTGGCTCAATTCACAATAGCTAATCTATGGAACCAACCTAGATGTCCTTCAACAGATGAGTGGATAATGAAAATGTGGTATCTATACACAATAGGATGTTATCCAGCCATAAAGAAGAGTGAAATTATGGCATTTGCTGGTTAATGGATGTAACTGGAAACTATCAAGCTAGGTGAAGTAGGCCAATTCCCAAAATCCAAAGACTAAATGTTCTCTCTGATATGTGGATATTAGCATACAATAAGGGGTGGAGAGAAGAATAAAAGTTCATTAAATTAGACAAAGCAGAATGAAGGGAAGGGTGGGGGTATGGGAATAGGAAAGAGAATGGATAGGACATAGTTTACCTATGTTCATATATGAATACATGACTGAGAAAACTTCATATCATAAACAATTGCAAGGAGAGGATCCTAATTTGAATAAGTTATACTCCGTGTATGTATAATATGTCAAAATACACTCTATTATCTTGTATACCTAAAAAGAACAAATTAAAAAAAGAGGAAATTAATTGGAATATGACTTTCCAACACAATTGATGAAGGCTAGAAGATAAAGAAATATTGCTTGAAGATGTCAAAATAAAATAAATGCCAGCCAGAATGTTCTACCTGAGAATTTTTCCTGTAAGATTGAAAATTAAGGAAATTTGGGTGTAATAACAAAAAATTTCTAAAACTAATAATAAAGTATTGTATTTTAATTAAAAGAAACAAATTCCAAATGGAAGGCCAATGATGAAAGGAAAAATTTTAAAAATAGTAAAGTTACAACTACACAGGGAAAATATATATGTATTTATTGAAAAAAAGTAGCAGTAACAATCATTTTAAGTATATCTAAAATGAAAAAGTGACCAAAACCCAAATTGTAGGAATTAGATGAAAGAAGATTAGTATTTCTAGTATTTGCATTTTCTGACAACAGGGTTAATGTACAAATTAAGCTCATCCCCACCCCAGAATGCTTTTCTCTTTTCTTTCTAAGTTTTTTTACATAGCAAATGTCTATAAGCAGACGTCTGTCTGTGTGTGTTAGTTACTCAGACTTACTTCCTCTACTTCATTCATTATGATAGTGACACTTGGCATCAACAACTAGAATGGTATGTGTTACACAGATGTATGTTGAGTCATTTAATATTAAATGTAAAATATTTGCAAAATTACTCCTTTTTATAATATAGTAATATACAAACAATTGCTTATAAATATGAAGTACTGTTAGAAATAATAAGTCTTAAAGAGGACATTTGGAAAAGACATGTCTGTCTTGCTTTTTAGGTTATGACTCACTAAAATCAGTTTGTTGGTGGTGTCATATACTGACATAGGATGCTTTCCTTGCAATTGTTTATGATATGAAGTTTTCTCATATGACGTCAACATGGCATTATAATAATAGGCAATTTGTGAAAAAAAAACAAGTAGATCATAGTGTCATGGTAAAAATGATTAATGATTATCTTTATAAGTGTTAACGCATTTTATTCTGTCTAATAGCAATTTTTATGTCACTTTACATACACATATATATCTCAATTAATGTATATTTGCAAATTAATCTAAATATGGAAGGGGGAGACTATCATCTATATACATAAAAATACTTTATTGGTATTTTAATATGATAGTAAGATTTTTTAATAGAATTTTCTTTCTATACTAAAGAGAAAATTGAAAAAAAAGATGTTTTATTCATCTCTTTTAACAGATTTATTTGTTAAAAGAATATATTTTTATCAAAAACATTGGGGGAAAGTATAGAATGGAAAATAAACATAAATATGAATTATTTTGCTAATTGTTTTATAACCATACAAACTAATCCAAAGAATGCTCTATACCATAAACAAAGATAAATGTGTTTTCTTAACAAAGCTGAAGATTTCAGTCTCTCGTATTTGAAATTTAGGCTAAAGTCCCTGTTTTTTTGTCAAGATATTTTGAATGATCATAAAATAGGAAATCATGATATTTAAAGTGAATAAATTTATCATGTGAACAAAACTTTTTCAGAGTATTTTTCCTATAGCCATATTAAAACCCATGTAAATAGATTTTTTAAAATATATTTAATTATTTATTTTTATGTGGTGCTGAGGATCGAACCCAGGGCCTCACACATTCAAGGAAGGCGCTCTACCACTGAGCTACGGCCCCAGCCCCAATAGGATTTTTAATGTGACTCCTAATTATTTATGTTGAAGTTTGGAGAGAGTAAATAGATGCTAAAGCAAAAAGCAGAATGTTAGGTACGATAGTAAGCCATGAACAGGTGAGTAGAGGAAAGGAAAATGATGGGCAGTTATCAGACATATGCTTTAGGAAATCCCCGAGACGAAATTGAGACCACAAGGAATCTAATAAGGTAGGCAAGCATTTGAGAACTGAGGCTGGAGTGTTCAACCTCTCCCAATTAGGTAGTTATACCCCTTAAGGGAACTACTAATTACCAACAAGGGAACCTTGTTGAAGCAGACAAGCTTCAGGAAAATGGGGACTGATAGGTGAAAGTTTCCCACCGCCATAGTTAAACATCATCTCTTAAGGAAGCTATTGCTACAGACTGTCATCACTGTCCTTGTGCCAAGGTCACCACCACCCTCCCTTATCACCAAAACTGTCACAACTGCCCAACCAGCCCTTGTGACCATGACATTGAGACCCTCACAAAGAAAGCTTGCTGAGGGCCATTTAAAGAATAATACATTGACTGAGAGAGTTTGAAAAATAGAGGCAAGAACAAGGAGACACAGAGCCCATAAAACATGGACTTTGTCAGGGCCATTCTGACCTCTTGGAGGCCACCTGTTTCGTTTGTCCAGAAATCTTTAGCCTCCATCTTTCCTAAGAAACTCATGTGTATTACTCTGTGTGATTAATTTGAAATTCTTCTTGTGAGACTCTAAGAACCTGGGGCTCAGAGAGGAGCAGAAAAAGATATTTTAAAATTGTTAAAGAAGCAAATGGAGAGTAATAATAAGAAAAAGTAACAAATTTTATCATGTTTATCTCTACAGAAATACTAACTAAACTACACAGGAATTATTTTTTTTGGCTGAAAATTCAAAACATTATATTCTTTGTTTTTTTCATATTATTTTATGTTTCAGATGAAGAAAACTATATTTGGAAAAACAAAATTCATTCATCCATTCCTTTTGTAATACAGTTCTAATTTTACAGGTAAGTCTCATAGCACTTCATTGGTCTAAAAGCAAGAAAAGCTTATTAATGGCCTCAATTTCAAAGTGGCTTTGATTAACTAGTGCCAAGAACATTGAGAGGCAAACTACTTTTCATTAATGATTCTTTTTATTGTTTCTATTATAAAATGACTCTAATTTACAGCACATATTTTCCAAACAGTCTGTATTATTAGATTAGAAACCGAGCACTGTTCATATCTGGGTACATGAGCAAAAAATAATTAAATTTAATAATAATGAAAAGAACCCAGAGTAATCCATCATGCCACTCCTGTAGCATGAGAGTGAAGTTGAGTTGGTGCCAAATTAGAAAATTAATCTATAAAAATATGCCAATTATTGTAACCATAATAAAATTCCTGTCCCAATTCAAGTGAATGTGAACCATCATCATCACCTTGAATTTAGCCCTGTAGGACTCCATTGTGTCTCAATTTTAAATGCTTTCCTAATGTCTATTAATTGCAAAAATATGAAAGCTTATTGAGAAGACACATTTTTAAATAATGAAAACCACTTTTGGTTATATAACTAAATTGTTGAAACTTATTCCTATATCTGAATATCCAGGACCAACACATGTGTGACTTATTTTGTATATGATTCAGTATGATCACTTAGAATCTTAGTTTGAACATGGATCATACACAATTCATTGTATTTTCACTATGATATACTCCAGATAGGCAGATATGGGGTTATTATAATTTAATTTGGTAACATGCTTAAAGTAACCTTTGAATTAAAACTCCTCTCACCTCAATTTCATATTTTAGGAGAAGGCTTTTCTCCCTCCAATCCCTGGATTCCAGAGGTGTGTGTTATATGTTAATCAAAATGCATTGAGAATTTAACTCATATTTTCCTGTATGTTTGTCGTCACAGTATGAAATGAACTTAATAGTCCAGTTCTACTTCTGCTTAGGAATGTTGGGGAGCATGGGGAAGGAGAAGAGAATCTAATTGTGCACTGACTTCATGGGCCTCAATGTTTGTAGTGCATGTTGCTGGTCTCTCTAAGTACTTGTCCATTCTACTCTTGTGGGAGTTTTTCTCAAAGAAAAGTACTAAATTACTCTTGAAGAATTCTCTGTTTAATGCTGAATAAAATATATAATTCAAATATGGACTCAAATATGTAAGTGGTGGAAAAAAAATCTGAGAATTTAAAACTGGAAAAAACTTCAGGTCTAAAATTAGAAATATGTTTGCATTCTTGATAAGAGGGTCATAGACAGAGAGAGAACATTGATTCAAGTGCTTGGATTCCCAGGAATAATTGTTTACCTCCAAATACAGCTTTCTTACTCACTGTTATACTGTAAGTATGGTATGAATGTTGTGTTACCAGAAGACAATTGAAAAGAAACTGGGGAAGAAAACTCACAAAGGAGTTAGACATATCACTCTTAAAGAAGAGGAATCTCACTGCTCTATCAAAGTGATTCATTTATTTTTATAATTTCTACTAGGACAGGCCTACACATGTCTCAAAATTTTAATAGCAGTCAAATCACCAAATTCAGAGATAGGGCAGATTCACTGGCAAATTGAGTCTTTAAAATTAATTAATGCATTATTTATTCTTGCCAAATATGTCATTCACAATTCTGTATATTATGCTTTATTTCTTAAAAGTAGAGGAATAAAAGCAATAAAGAGGATTTTAAGAAATAAAATCTCGTTGGCTGTCATGTTGTGACATAGATGTTGTCCTCTTATGTTTGTACTTGGGTTATTAATAATTTAAGAGAATTTGTTACTGGAAAGTTAATTTAAAGTAATTACCTTTTATTTAAAAACTTACCTAATCTTCCCATTTTCTTTTCTGCTTAATGCAGCAAATTTTCTGCCTTGTGTTCCCAAAACCTTTAACCTCAGAGTGGAGACAGGATAGATTACAATAATAAAGTGAGATAAATCAGACTGTGAAACTTGGTCTGGGTTCCAAATCTGAGGAGGATAATGACCAAGACTTGTGTGAGGTTACTTTCAGTTTGGTTTACTGCTAGTCCAGGACAAACATTTAGTGATAAGGGCAAACTCAAGATTAGGACGTAAAAAGGTGAAAATCGCTATCCAAGGATGCCTACTTTCACATTAAAGTGTTCCTGAGATGTTATTACCTCTATGGCAGGAAAACTCTACCATTTAAGAGGAACTCAGAATCCTGTACTCCTTTCCTCAATCATATTATTGCACTTCATGTGGGAATGGGCACTCCAATCCCCACACACTGTTGTTACCAGGGGATTCTTACTTGGCCACAATCATGTTCTTTTGAGTTCTTTTTCTTACTACATTATCAGGCTTACTTGAAAATTTGATTCAGAAGATCAAGCATTGGCTAATTATATAACACTATAAAGGAGATTTCTGCTCCCCCCAACCCAACCCCCCTGGAAAGGGAAAGAAAGAGGGAGAGATAAATCTGTAGGTTCTAGGCTTGCTATCAGGGAAGCTCACCAGAAAAGTAATCTGACCCAGAGAAAAATGGTCAAGAATCAAGTTGATGAGAGAGTAGGGATTGTCTACACTAAAAGAGCCCAAGTTGGCTAGATGATTGGAATAGCAGCGCTACTAGATAAACTGATGTGACCTGGGAAAAATGGCTTTTGCACAGTATGAGTCCAGACAAGGACAGAATGCATAACCAAGAAGGGCAGCACTAACTGACTCAAAATGAAGTCATAGAAAATAAAACTATATTTTCTTAACAAAAATTTGTATTTCCTGATCTTGTGAACAGAGTTTCATGTCTCTGGTAAAGTTAATAGGTTTTGATGATTATAATCAGCCCGAATTTATACTTAATTTTCTTCATTTCCTCTTTATTGATTCTTCAGGGTATTTTAAAAAATCTTCAGGGTATTTAAAAAAAATTTCCCAAACCTATGCTATTGTACCCTCTTTGTTGTAACCCACCAAGTTGATAGGAACTGAATGTTTGTATATTCTCAAAATTCTTAGCTGAAGTCTAATTTCCAATGTGTTAGTAGTTGAGATGGGCACTTGGGATCAGTGCTCTTAAGAACTAGAGAAACCTCAGGAACTTCTGCCAAGTGAGGATACAATGAGATAGCAGCCTGCATCCAGAGGAAAGCTCTCCATAGAATCCACCCTGCAGACACCCTGATCTTGGACTTCCAGCTTCCAGAGCTGTGAGGAATAACTGTTTGCTATCTAAGCTACCCAATCTATGGTCACTTTTTTATACCAGCTTAAGCTGACTAAGGTGCAGGCCAACCATAGGCCTTATTCATTTAGACCCACAATAATGTAAGAAAACATGGGAAGGAAAGGGAGGAGGCAGGAGACTAGCAAGGATGGTGGAATGTGATGGACATCTTTATCCAAAGTACATGTATGAAGACACGAATTGGGTGTCAACCTACTTTATATACAGAGATATGAAAAATTGTGGTACATATGTGTAATAAGAATTGTAATGCCAAAAAAGTACATGTATAAAGACATGGATTGGCGTGAACATACTTTATATACAAACATATGAAAAATTGTGTTCTATATGTGTAATAAGAATTGTAATACATTTGCTGTCGTGTATTTAAATAAGTAAAATCAATTAAATAAAATAATGTAAGAAAACACATGACTGTTACTCATTTCTTTGAATGAATAAAACTTAAAAAATTGTATGAAATTTTTCATTTTTGTTTCTTTCATAAAATCACATTTTTTCCTTTAATTTTTATTGTTGGTTGTTCAAAACATTTCATAGTTCTTGACATATCATATTTCACACTTTGATTCAAGTGGGTTATGAACTCCCATTTTTACCCCGTATACAGATTGCAGCATCACATCAGTTACACATCCACTGTTTTACATATTGCTATACTAGTGTCTGTTGTATTCTGCTGCCTTTCCTATCCTCTACTATCCCCCTTCCCCTCCCCTCCCCTCCCATCCTCTCTCTCTACCCCATCTACTGTAATTCATTTCTCCCCCTTGTTTATTTTTCCCCTTTCCCCTCACTTCCTCTTGTATGTAATTTTGTATAACAATGAGGGTCTCCTTCCATTTCCATGCAATTTCCCTTCTCTTTCCTTTTCTGTCCCACCTCTCACCCTTGTTTAATGTTAATCTTCTTCTCATGCTCTTCCTCCCAACTCTGTTCTTAGTTACTCTCCTTATATCAAAGAAAACATTTGGCATTTGTTTTTTAGGGATTGGCTAGCTTCACTTAGCATAATCTGTTCTAATGCCATCCATTTCCCTGCAAATTCTATGATTTTGTCATTTTTTAATCACATTTGCTCATTTATATGCTAAATTTCCTTAGGAAAAACAATTTAGTGCTATGGATATTGGGTCATTTTAAACTATTTCTGCTAATCACTTATTATTTTCAAAGAATAAGAAGAAAAACTCTGTTAATCACTTATTATTTTCAAAGAATAAGAAGAAAAACAAAGTGGAGAAGTTGGAGAATTAGGCCTTTTCAGTCATATTTTATAATGGCATGGAAAAACTTTTTTTCTCAAGAGAAAATGGATTGTTACGTTTTACTGGAAAGAACAGTATTATGTAAATGTCATCTTAAGAATACATTGCATACATCAATGTCAATGCTGTACTATTTTGTTCCATATGGGAGAGAATAAGCCTCATAAGAGATACTTCATTATAGATTCTCAAGGATAACTTGCAGCTGTCCACATGAACCTTTAAAACCTTAGCACAACTAAACATGAATTACTTTAAATACCTTTTTGACAATTATACTGTAAAATCCTTGCCTTGATTTTTAGCAATTGCTTTATAAGCCATTTGGAAATGTTTATTTTTTTAGAGACAATACAAAAACCCTCAAAAATTGATCTATAATTTTAAAGGCATGTAAATATATTATAAAGACCTATATATACAGTTAAGTTATTAGAAATTTTTTAACAATCCAATGAATCTAAATATTTTAATATTATGTAAATATACACAAGCTTATATATTTTTAATGTATATACATACCCATATTCCACATGCATCCATACTTACATATAAATGTAAATTATATATATAAATAATTTTGTATATAAAGCCTATGCAAGTGAGATGTATTATATATATAAATTTTAAAGAAAATATACTATTAGAATGATACCAAGAATTATTTACTTTTATATTTAAAACACTGTGATAATTATGTTTATATTTAACATTAAATATGTGATCCATTTTATATACTGTACATGTTTTAAAAAGTACTTTCTTGGCCAGGAGCAGTGGCACATGCCTATAATCCCAGCAGCTTGGGAGGCTGAGGCAGGAGGATCAAGAGTTCAAAGCCAGCCTCAGCAAAAGTGAGATGCTAAGCAACTCAGTGAGATCCTGTTTCTAAATAAAATACAAAATAGGGCTGGAATGTGGCTCAGTGGTCAAGTGCCTCTGAGTTCAATCTCCGGTACTGCCCCTCGACCCCGGAAAAAAAAGTACTTTTTTCACATTCCTATTGAATAAAATACAACACTAAAGACTACAGACATAATATGAGTGATTGGAAAGAAAAAAATTAAATGTGAAATCCCCATGGAGAATATCTTCAAATTTTTAATCATAATGTTAGTAATCTTCTATATCTAAACACAATATTGAAATATTTAGATTCTTCAGATCATAAGAAAAATAATTCCTAACTGTGTTTTTTAGATGAATTAAGAAAACATGTAAATCAATTTGGTTTAAATGGAAGCTACAGACAATGCATAGATATCTCTATATTGAATAAACTTAGAAAATTAGTATTGGTCAGTGGCAATCGCTAGTGAGGAAGAATGAGGTGGCTATGCTTTAACCAAGGATATATTTGTGTGTTTGCATGAGTGTCTCAACTTGTTTCCAGGATTGCTCCATTTAAAAATATTATCTCACTTTGTGCCCACAAGTTTATTCATACCTGTCAACCAATTTGTCTCAATTTTTGGTTTTAGACAAATGTGCACCACAGGCATACAACCTCTAGGTAAAATTTTGAGCCATCCTTTCTGCTATTATTGCACAACTGGTTAACACCTAGCATTCCAATTAGGTCCCAGACATTCCCAAAGTGAGGATTGTCACAGAAAAGACACATGAGGTCAAATAAACATTTGATACTAGGGTCATGAGCACATGCTGTGCACCATAGAGCAGAGAATCAATCACTGTGTTGCAAACATGAATCTGGATCTAAACCAAACCCGGGTCAACTAAGATCTCACACAGAGCGACATTTCAGGATGATGTTAATCCAAGAGCATTTATAAGTAAGCATACAATTTGTGTTTTGATTTTTAAGTAGAACAATTTTAGCAACACATTTCAAAACAGTACAATGGCAATACAGTGTTTTTGTCACTTTGAAAAATAGTCTTAACAATAAACACAAATTTCCAGGTAACAAAGCCCACTTGAGATAAAGCTAATGAGGCATTTACGGAAGGAGAATATGTGAAAATTATAAGGAGCTTGAAAGAAAAGCACTTTTATTTTTATGGTTAGGATACCCAGAGTGATATGCAATACTGTAAGGATTAGTTTCCTAAGTGTCTTCTATTATCATCATCTCCTATTGTGCGTGTGCCTCCTCGGTTTCACATAGCATGCACTGCAGAGGGAATTATTGGTGGAAGAGTAGAAACAAACAAATGGGACATAACACTCTACTTTGCAAAGTGATATCAAGAATCCACACACAGACTCTTAGAAAATACATTTCACTCAAACATAAAAGGTATTCTGAAAATCGTTAAAAGAAATGCTTATAGTCACTAAGAAACTTTCAGTTTCTGCTAAGCATGGTCTGTGGATCTTTAATAATGATGGTATTTTGCTTTTCCAAGTAGCACTTTAAATTGCAGAGCCATTTTATATATGTCTGAAAATAATTGGAATCATCTTCATTTAAGTATCATATTCAAAGGGGGAAAAAAACTGCTTGTGTACACATGTGAAATGCTATTAAACAAAGATATCCTAAAAACTAGAGATGGTAAAAATAAAGTTTGGAACACATAGTGCCCCTGCCTCAGAGCCAAGCACCAGTGCTGAGTTGGCTGCACAGACTAATGAAAATAAACCTACTGTTAGAGAAAACGGTCTGAAATAATATAAATTCTCAATCTTTCCTCAGAGCAAAAGTCACTAAAGCAGTGAAATGTTCAGTTGTGTAGGACATGTACTCATTTTGGATTTGTTGCATAAAAAAATGACAGGATTTCCTGAGATGGTAAAATAAAGCATTTGTATAGCTTTAAACTTCAGAAGGACTAAAAATGAATCAATGACTATGTACATTTAAAGGCCAGATTTGTAAAACTTAATATCCTTGCCAACTACATTGAAGAGAAAAGGTGACTGCTTCATTGTTTTTATGTTTGTCACTTTTAGTTTTTTCAAAAAACCCTAGATTATTTTTTATCTGTTTACACTGATTCATGATGAATGTTTCAATAACAAAAGCGAAGGACAGCAAATCTTAATGTTTTGAGGTATAGTTTCTATCCAGGACTATTAAAGAGCTTTTATATTGAGATGTGGTTTACTGATGAAGAATTGATTACTAATGATATAGAAAAAAAACAGTCTTAATACTTTAGGAAATGACTCAAATAATGCACAGAGCAGTCCATTTAATAATAAATTTAATTTTACAAAGAACATTGTTATTGCAAAGTTATGGGTATGAATCAAATGAAATTAACTTAAATGTCAATTAACTTCCAATCATAATAAATAGCGGTCTGATATGAAAAGTACTTAGACAAATATTGTTAATAACTAAACAATTTTAGGTGAAAAATCCATATCAATAAAGTCTAAAAATTTTCCACCATTACTTGTTTGTTAGAAGATTGATCAACAGTACCCTGCATTTATATACTCAGTGTAATTTTCTCAAAGTCCTTAAAAAATCCTTTGAAATGTAGATTATAATTCATGTTTTCTGGATTAAAGGTTATCAGTTTCTCAAAATCTGCATAGTCTCTGCAGAATCAGTCAAAGAAAATAGTATGTAACAAATCATATAAAACGATGTTTTAGGCCAGTCACACAGATTCAAAAAAGAGAAAGACTATTTACAGATGTCTCATTACCAGTGAATAAAAAAGATGGCCTACACACAGTTCCAGGCTATTCATGATATTTTTTTTAAGTGAAGACAACTTATTCATTTCTATGTCAGCTCTGGCCTGGTCTAGTCAACCAATTTTGTACTTTAATATCTTAAACTGAATGTAAGTCCTACAACAGTGGGCTCATTCCAGACATATCATGCTCCTGATGATTCCTCAAACCAGTCAGGCCTTCATGCCCCTGATATTTCTTCTGCCTTAGACCCTGCTGTCCAGGTATTTACAGAGCTGACTTCATGAGTCCTGCATGTCTCCCTTAACCTTCCCTTCCACCAATATAACATGAAACCCTATTCATGCCTATCCTGCATCTATTTTTATTCTACAAATCACCTCATAATTCCTCCATATATATTCACAGGTAACTTTTATAAGCTGATTGTCTGCTTCTTTTCCTAAAAACTGTTGGTTATATTTTCTGAGTCTAGAGGGCTCTGTTTCACAGTGGGAATTAAAAAACAAAGTTGTAATACATAGATGAATTTTAAAGGTTATTTCTTAATGTTCATACCCATCTAGGATAATGGTGATTAAAAAGACTGCTAATTTTTCCACATTAAGGAAATTCTGTATTTAACCAAGAGAACTGAGAAAGACTGCCAAGAGGTGGTTTAGGGAAGGTACATAAGACACTTTCATTTCTTCAGGAAAAGAAATGGCTCAGTAGTCAGGAGTTGCCCCATCCATAGTCCTCAGCTGAAATGTTAACTTCCCTGTCTTTGTATTTTTTTAATCTGTTTTTCCCAGATCACATATAAGTAAAACAAACAAACAAAAAAAGAGTTTTATTATTTACAGCAGTGATAAAATTGTTCCCTTCTTAAAACAAGAGGTTAAATAGTTTGAAAAATTAAGCATGACTATTCTATCAAAAACTATAATGATTAAATTACATTCTAAACCTTAAAAGTGAACAGGAGACCTGGCATACATGAGGCCCTGGATTGTTCCCCAGCACCATGTATGTATATGTATATGTATGTATGTATGTGTGTATACACACACACACACACACACACACACACACACACACACACTGAAGAAGAGTAGAACTTGATCCATTATAAATTACAAAAATGTGAAATAGTTCATTTTAATGAAGACATCTTTGCATAGTCTTGTCAAATACCCTGGTTAATTAAATAAATTTAATTGGGGGGCATGTCTTTGAGCAGAAGATATTGTGCCTGGCTCTGCCACTGAACTACTCCTCCAGCCCAGCATTGGGTTTTATAACAAGTATTGTTTTGTTTAAAATATTTTCTAACTTAACCTTAACTGCTCGAAGGGAATATTGTTCATTGAACAAACGGAAAATTCTGTATAATTACAGTGTGCACTCAATGTCCTCTGTTTTCACCCTTTCTGTTGTGCACTCAATAGTAAGTCCTTGCACTAGATGAGTTTCCAACATGGGATTTTATGGTTCATTATGTTGGCTATATTTCTGGATATCTCCCATTACCAAATGAGGAGAGAAACAAACCCATCCAGAGATTTGAGTTATTTTTCTCTCAGTTCCCTCCTTCTGATCACCAAGGTAATTTAAAATTTGTCCACAAAAGTAATTTAAAGTTTGTTTCCAAAAGGGAGGGAGGGTAGATATCCTGTCTTCATCTCTGCATTGCCCTTATCTGTATCATGTCTAGCATTCAATATATGTGTTTTGAATGAGTGAATAGATAGAGTGATCTGTTTTGCAGCCTTCATGCTGCCTATTTATTTATTGGATGATATGATTTGGTTTGATGATACACTTTCATATGTTAAGAGGAAGATGTACTTGAAGAAGAAAATGAGGATCTAACCATGAACTTCCTAAATGATGGAAAAGTTTATTGAACAGAAGTCTTAGTGACTTTAAATTATGGCATGATGAGCATTTAACTAAATAGGCTGTGTGTTAGTTTTGCCCAAGAAAACTATAATTCTTAAAATGAGATTATTATCTATTTCAACACAGAAAAAATTTCTTGTCTACACAGAAAAAAATATTTTTAGATAGATTTATTTTACATGGCAGATTTCCTCTTCCTGTTTCTATTATATTGTGCAACAACAACAACAAAAAAAAACACCTTAAACTATCTCCATTAACATTTAGTTTTTTTTCTCATTTGGGAGAAATAAAATAAGCTGGAGAAGCCATATTAATCATCTGCAGAGTTTAATGGAATAGAACTTATAAAGGGAAAAAAGAGATCTAACTTAAAATATTATAAATTAGTAAAGATTTTAGTGTTAAATTTAGAAATATCACATAATGTTCAAGAGCATGAGCTCTGCAATAGATTTCAGCCCATATTTCAAATTAAATTCCTGCCTTTGCTACCAACTAGAGGTATGAATCAATAGCAATTTTAGTAGTGTTATGACTAAAATAATTATATATTAGAGTTGAAAAGAGGGTGGAAAAGAGGTATGTCTTTCTAACTAAACAATGACCAATTTTTAAACTATGGCCAAAGACAATGATAAAAGCACTTGAAAAGTAGAATGTGAACTAGGGGTGACTTTGATTTGTAGAAGGGGGATGCTCTCAAAATGTGGAGTCAGGAATTAAAAATATCCCAAAAGTAAGGATCTATCAGAACAGATTCCTGAAACTACAAACCTCATATACTTTTGGTGGAGGTTCTTGCACAAACTTCAGCTAAAGCCTATGATCCTTCAACCTTAGATTATAAAAGTTTTGTTTAAAGGGGTCTTCTATCTCCAGATCCTTTTCATTTACACATACTCATCAATCAATTTGCAAAATAATTTTCAGAAATCACGGCTTTCGTTGTGTCCATTTCAGATCCAAAGACTTCATTGATTTCTCTATTACACACAGGAATAAAGTTCAAGTTCATTTACTCTCAGAGTCTCTACTTATTCTCGATCTGCTTTTCTAAATGTCTTTATTTATTATTCTGACACAGGTCTCATTTGCAGTCAATATGATATTCTCTAGGAAACTTGTCACTGCATTGCACCCTATACCATGCTACATACAAATCTTCTAATGTAGTCATTGAGCTGATGTCACATAACCTTCTTGATTTGATAATATATTTGGTACAAATTTGAATCCCATAAGACACTTGATAGAATGCTTTATGTGAAATAATGCTCAGTCAATATTTTTATACAATAATGAGTTCTGTATTAGCTTCAGGTTGGGAGGTCCCTGAAACAGAGATCACAGCCAATTTAGGCAAAAATGAGCCTTCCGCCACTGTTGGTGGGTATGTAAATTAGCCCAGCCATCATGGAAATCAGTATAGATGGGAGAAAAACTCAAATCCAGCTATATATACAAAAGAAATGAAGTCAGTATGTATGTGTGTATATATATATATATATATATATATATATATATATATATATATATATACACATACCTCCATACCCATGTTTATCATAGCACTATTCACAATAGCTAAGTCATGCAATCAGCCTAGGTGATTGTCAACAAAGGAACAAATAAGAAAATGTGGCATACATACATAATGGAGCATTATTCAACCATAAGAACAAAATCATGTAATTCATGGGAAAATGAATAGAGTTGGAGATCATAATGTTAAATGAAGTGCCAGACTTAGAAAGAGAAAGATTGCATGTTTTCCCTTATATGTGGAAACTAGAGGAACAAAGACAACATGAAAGTAACAAGAAGATTCTTAGAGAAGAGGAATGGAGCCAGAGAAAGGGGGAAAAGGGAAAGTAGTGGGGGATGAATATGATCAACATATGCTGTTGGCACATACAAATATGCTGCAGTGAAACCCATCATTCTGTATAATTACATGCATTAATAAAAAATAAAGTAGGATATATTTGAAATTTACAATAAGGTATGTTTGGCATATGATTCCTAATTTTGAAAATGAATGTTTCCATTGTGTTTCAGACAAGTGGAGAATATCTTTAAAATTATGTTATTACATTAAACATTTATATATCCCACGGTGGTGTGATTATCATAAGCTAATTCTACCCAGGGAATATTGTTCAGGCATTATGCAAATGTGTGATATTCTAATTATTATTATATCATAGTCTATCATCATCTATACCTTTTAGATAAATTACAACAAGTATTCTAGAAGTATTACCGCATGTAAATTCCTCAGGAAAATTATTCTCACAAAGGAGAAAAAAATGTTAGAACTCATCTAAGATTGTTTCCCAAAGTTCTTCAACCATGAAAAATATACCTATTATTTTATATATTCAACCCATCCCAAGAAGTAATAATAAAATTTACACATTCATTGAAAAAGCCACCCCTCACTCTTCTCCATTTCTATGATCATAGTAATTCTTTTTTGAAAATCTCTCTTAATATCTGTTTGCCTTTTTCCCCTATTCCATTGGTCTACCAAATCTCCCATTCTGTCTTGTCTGGATTACTGCAAGGGAGTTTGAACTGGTTTCCCTACTTCCACACAGTCTGCTATAGTGCATATTCTTCACTGCTTCTGAGTAAATTGTCCCCAAGTTGTACTCTGAGAATATTCTCCAGTGGTTTCTCATTGCATGCAGCACAGAATTTAAACTCTTTCACCAAACATCCAAAGTTCATAAGTTCAGACTTTCATCTACCTTAACCTAGATTTTACATTCTATTTTCTACTCAACAAACTACAGTATTTGCATTTTTGCAATACATAGAGTTTGTAATGAGTATACTATGGCAGACCCTGTGTGACCTCAATAATTTTTAACTTCAAGTGGCCATACCTTTGAATATCCCTTTCCTCACAGTGTGCGTGATACCTGTGATTTGCTTCTAATTAAAAAATATGCTGTAGGTGATAGGATGAAACTCTTCTGATGGGGTTACATTATATGGCAAAGGTGAAGGAAGTTTTGCAAATGTAACTATGTTCTCATATCAGTTGATCTTGAATTAATAAAAAGGGGGATTTTTCCAGGTAACCAGTACATAATCAGTCAAAAGTCCTTGGAAGTCTTTCTCTTAGAGGGAAACAGCTATGTTTGCAATGCCCATGGACAGAGGCTTATGGAAAGGATATGTGAGTGACTTCCAGAGCCTAAGAGCAGTGCTTCTGACCAAAAGTCTGTTACAAACCAGGACAACAGCTCTATAAATACAAGGAAATTAATTCTCTCAAAAATGAGATGAACCACCAGGTAGAATGCAAATCAAGCTAACACATTGACTGCAGCCATGTGAGATCCTGAGTAGAAGACTCAGTTAAGCATGCCCAGATTCCTGACGTATGAAAATTATGAGATGTTAAAGTGTTTTTAAACCACTAAGTTGGTAGTAGTATACTTTGTTATGTAGCAACTAATAAATCAAATAGTGTCTTTGCCTGCAAGATGTTTGCACCATACTTTCTACTGCTTTTATGTCCTACTAAAATAGCTATTTAGCAATTAACCTAAATATCACCTCCTGTATGAATCATTTTCTTATTCATTATCTTTGGTTAATTATACCTGCTATGGTACTGAGAGTATCTTCTATATATCCTAGTTAGCATCAATCATATCATATTGAAATTTGATGTTACATATTTATTTCTCTCTATAAATAATGATATGAGAGGAGACAAAGAAAGCCCTCAATAAATGCATTGAATACATAATATAAAGAATAAATGTTAAATTTGATGATCTGGTGTCATTCAACACATTTATCAGCAATATTTTATTGATTTTTATTGTATTTTGAAGTATCTTCTCAGACTTCACAGTTTTTGCTTTAAAAACAAAAACGAAACCAGAAAAAGAATTATTGAAAAAGCAAAGACCAGAAAAGTTGGGAAAATAGTACTATTTTGTGAAAAGAGACATAATTTCATTTTATAAGGATTATTTTTTCATAAAGGATAGTTGATGTGAACAAAACCAGTTTTAAAAAGTGACTTGAATTTGATGACTTCAACATTCTACTGTTATTCTGAAAGACAAATAAAATGAGATGAATTAAAATGAAAAAATGGAGAATAAAATAGTTGCTTGTATCTTGATTTCTGACACAATATGAATGATGATGGCTTCATAGTTCTCTGGTCTATGACATATGAAATAGAGCTTCTCACCCCACATACCAGATGGTTAGATTAAAAGAGAGATAATGTATGCAGAAATCCTAAGCTAAGCATATGAAGTCTGATAGACAAATGTTTAGAAGGGTATGGCATATCCACTATACCACAGAGAAAAAGGGCAAATATTTGGCCTTTTTTAACCACTGGCAAGGTTTTCAGTGATGGTGGTAAGTTTTAATGATCCACTTAATATAGTATGTCATTAATGCAACGAGTTTCCTTTAATCAAAGGAAGATTTTGTCCTATCTCTTAATAGAGTCAGCCATGTAAAATGTCATAAAATATCCATAACTGATGGAATGCTGGTAGAGTTATCCATCATGGTGCTGTCATATGGCCTATTAAGTGATTTTTCCTTGACTCAAGGATTATATTTTATTAATAGGAAGATAATACAAAAACACCTTCAGCAACATCATATTCAAGGACTTTTTACTCCTTATTTCTGGCTATAGAAATTCACTTCCATATAGACTATTTTGCTAGATATAAAACTAACTTACATGACTTATTAATACACATATTTGTCAGAGGGATGATTTTTGCCCATGATTGGAGAAATAAAAAGTGATAAAGCTGCACCCACTTCTCCATACTGGGTTCTGAGATCTTTTACTTAACTGCCATTGACAACATGTCAATCAACTAACATGCCATCCCATTTTCATCTTTCATATGAGTTAGGAAGAACAACTGCATAATCTCCTATTATTTCTGTTTTCATAATTTTATGGTGATGCCTTGGATTTAAAATCAGGAAGAGAAAGTGACAGAAAGAAGTAGAGTACTATATTCATATTATTAATATTTCTAATATCAAATAAAAATGGTGAAAGTTTAATATCTCTATCTGAAAAATTTGACTGGTTGGCCACTTGCCTGCTATCAAGGAAGTTGGAATATATATATATAGCTGGGAGATTCTGTCAAACAAAGGGCTTAACTTCACACAGAATCTTTGGGAAGAGTGTCAGGCAATTTTTCAACTCTTAAGGTCTAAAAAAGTGTCTTCTAAGATGATCTGAGAAAAAAGTGGAAATATCCTTATATTAAGGGATTTCTTGGCTTGCCACAATTAGCTTGAAAACTGTATGTGACTTATAAAAATCTTAAGTGTCTCTTTCCTCATTTGTAAAATTTGCTTAATTATTTTTGCTCTGTCTAGAAAATAGAAATTTAAAAAATAGAACGGATTAATATGGGTGAAACTTATTTGGAAATACAATGTTTTAAAAGTCTATACTATAATTTTCTACTATATATTTCTAAATATTTGAGTTGATTACACAGTGAAATTCCTTGAGTTATGCAAAGAAAGCAGATTATTGAAAACACTTTCTTGCATTCACTAACATAGACCATTCTGTTTTATGCTTAATAAAATATTAATTTTATTTATCCTTGAAATGATCCAAATTAATCAATAACAGAAAAAAATTAAGTGTATGGCTGTATATCTATATACCTGAAGCCAGATACCCCACACTTAGCTGAATGATCAAGTGCAGACTTTTAAAAAATTCTTTCAGTATTTTTAAATTAAAATATAATTAAATTATATATATATAAATTAAACACACACATACATGAGGAGAGGGTGGATGACATTTGTAGCTCCAGAACAATCCAAGAAAGTTTTTTTCCAGGATTGTGTCATCTATGCTTATCTGAAAATTTCAATCAATGTCATGGCTCTATCAACATCTTGATCTCAGACATCTAGCCTCTAGAACTGTGAGACAACAAATTTCTGTTGTTTAAGATGTCTGGTTAGTTTGTGGTACAGCAGCCCCCCCAAATCAATACAGTGAGAATGTGGCAACTTAAATTTGTTATTCTTGGTTAGGTTTTCTATTCCCTGATACATTCTTAACCTATTGGTTCTATTTCTTACTGACAGAAGTATTAAAGTCTCTCACTATAACTGTGAATTATCTTTTAAACTATATAGAACATTGAAGACAAAATACCAATGAAATTCTTCACAGAACTAGAAAAAACAGCTCTAAAATTTATTTGGAAGAATTAAAAACCTAGAATATCCAAAACAATTCTGAACCAAAAAAAAAAAAAAAAAAAAAAAAGCAATGCTGGAGGCATCACAATACCCGAATTCAAATTATACTGCAGAGCAATAGAAACAAAAACTTCATGAAATTGGCTTAGAAACAAAACATAGACCAATGGTAAAGAATAGAAGACACAGAGATAAACCCACACATCTACAGCCATCTGATTCTTGACAAAGTTGCCAAAAACATACTTTGGAGAAAAAGTGAATCTTCTTAACAAATGATAATGGGAAAACTGGTTACCCACATGTACAAGAATGAAACTAGACCCTTATCTCTTATCCTGCACACACACACACACACACACACACACACACACAATCAACTCAAAATGGATCAAAGACAGAGGAATTAGACCAGAACTTACGAAACTCCTAGGAAAAAAGCATAGGGTCAACATTCCAGCCTTCAGGAAACAACTTTATCAATAGGACCCTAAAGCTCAGGAAATAATGCTGAGAATTAATAAATGGGATGGCATCAAATTAAAAAGCTTCTTCACAGAAAAGGAAACAAGAATGTGAAGAGAGAACATACATAATGTGAGAAAATCTTTGCTAGCTACTCTTCTGACAGAGGATTAATATCTAGAATATATAAAGAACTCAAAAAACTCAACATCAGATTTAGGTGCATACAGATTTTAAATTGTTCTATTTCTCTGATAAATTGACCTTTTTATAATAAGGGCTTTCTTTTCCTTTTTATAATAAGGGTCCTTTCCTCCAATAATCTAGTTCACATTGATATTAGCATATCTGTTCGAGCTTTATTTTATTTTTTTCCACTTTCATAGTATGTTGTTGTCGTGTTTTTTTCATCTTGAACAACTGTCCTGGGAGTAGTGAGCAAAACAGCACACAGCAGACTGTGTTTGGAAGTAGGGAAGCCAGTTAGGACTCCCTTGTAATGCTCCAGACCAAAAAGTAAGGGCTTTAGTAAGACCAGTAGAATAGAAAAAGATACAAAGCGAATACATAATCCAAAGTATATTAAGAAATCTTTCAAATACATAGAAAAAGGTACTTAAATAGGAAAAAATGGGGAAGAATATTGAACAGGAAATTCACAGGTAAAGAAGTCAAAATGCCATTGGAAGCACGAAGATTCTCAACTTCATTGATCATTAGGCAAATGTTAATGAAAATCACTATGAGGTATCATTATAAACCCTTCAGAATAGATAAGAAGAAAATGTATTACTAATAGCAAATACTGAGAAGACTGTAATAATGGAGAGAATTTTCTAGATGCTCTCAGGAGTATAATGCTCAGTGTAATTGGATTATTTGAACTGAGTAACTCAGAAATTCAGCTCCCTGGTGCACACAATTAGAATACATGAAATAGAATCTGAATAGCAGCATTGTTTACTTAAAAAGCCACACTATCTGTCAAAAGATAAATAAGTGAGATAAATAAATTAGATAAGTGGATGGAGAATATTCTTAGAGTGGCATATTATATAGCAGTGAAATAGAATAAACTTCTGTGTGCATCCACATGGCCTCACAAACATGAGGTTTAGTGAAGTAAGCTTACCAGAAATGAACACTCATAATTCCCTTTGAATACCCTGTAAAATCTATCCTAAGGGTTAGAAATCAAAAGACAAGTTGAATTTTGAGTGCCAGGGAGAACAAAGGCTGATGTTGGGCTTCAAAGAGTTCTATTTATTGACTTCTGAGTTTGTTACATTGGTAACTTTACTTTGTAGTAAATAATTAAACTGTATTATGGCTTATGTACTCTTCTGTACCTATGCTATAATTCAATACAATTTTAAAGTTAACTTTACATTATGAAAGTATGACTTAAGTTGTGCAAAAACAATGAGCTAGTCTGAGAATATATAGCATTATTTGTGAAGAACCTTTGGAAACCAACCTTCTGGGGCTCTGCTTTGCCTTTAGAATATCTATAATACGTTATTTGGACTTATAAAATGGAAAAAAAGGTTAATTATTTAGATGAGTGATCTGGTTAAAAAGTCAACATAAACCTATAATAGTTAATTTCAGCCTATAATCCTGGAAAATTAGTTTTATAATTAAAAAATTTAAATGTTATAATAGAAATGGACTGCTACAAGTGATTTGGGTTTGGGAATCTTTTTGAATACATTTTAATAAAGTTGAATGAATTTGGTAGGAAACTATCATATTTCAAAATTATCAGCCCTCCATGTCACATATTGTTAATTATAAACATGAATTATCTGAGAAGTATTCTCTTATCTAGTTATGTCCATATACTCTGAGTAATGAAATCCACATTAATATGAATGCATTATAAATAATTACTTTCTGAAATAGTTCTGAGGTTAGACATTTATTTACTATGAAAAAAGAAAACAAAACTACTGAAGTTGCTTCAGTAGAATGAAATTGGTGACATACTTTTGTTTTGGATTCTATACCATGGTTTACATGCTGAAGAATCAAGTGAATCTAAATATAAGACTCTGAAATATTGCCACCCTATAAATAAAGCATGTGGTAATTTCTTGCCATTATTATAGTTCTTGAAACTGTCAGGGAAAAAATAATGTATCAAGGGGAAACTCAGAAGAAATTTATAATGTTCATTGCATTGATCTTCTTTACAACAGTTAATTTACTAAGGATTTATTAGGGAATTAATTCATAGGTAATTATATTTTTATATATTTGATTGTAATTATGAACTCCATTTGAACAACCAGCTAACATCAACATAATTTACATCAAAGATCTCAATCTTATCAATATTTCTTATTCCTGATCACTTTATGTACATACACGTGCACACTCACACAAACACACATTTTGTATTTTCTCTTTGGATCTCAGCAATCTTATAGACTGGATAAAGAGCAGTGATACGAAAAGGGTGTGGAATAAACATTGTATTTATAAGGACAAAATGAAGAAGTAATGAACAATCTTTCATCTATTATAGACAGAACAACTAATCCAGACTATACACATTTGTAGTCTTTGAAATTTTAACAACAGGTATTCAGAAAGAAAACTAGCCATTCACCAGAACAGCTTTCTAAATAACAACTTATACTGCGTAAGGCTCTTTCATATGTCTGATCTCAGTGTATTCTTATTACAATCTCATGAAGTTGTCAGGAATACTTAAACCCACCAAGAACAATTATAATAAAACCAAAAAGCAGATTTGCATTATTTTGCTCCAAAGTATATAATGTACCCTGATGTCTTTAGTAAGCAATAGCTTGGAATTATTTGGTTTGGATCTTTGTGTTCATTTCAAAACTCTTCAGCATTGTGTTTAGGGCTTCCAGTTTCATAGATAGACAACACACTGGAAATCTGACCTTAGAAATCCTCTTAATTCATTTGAATTTAGTATGGAAAAACTAATTAAATAGCTTGTAGATAGTTTAGATAAAAATTTGAAAAATATGATTAGTTGAGAAAATGAGAAATACAGTTTTTGGCTATTAAAATATTAGTACAAAAAAAATCTCAAAAATCAGAATAGCAAGTTATTTCTCCTATGAAGAGGATCATTTGTTTAAAACATGCATATGTACAGATTTGAAATGAAAAAATATTTTAAACATATACAGTGATTCTATGAAAAATATTTTAAACATATACAATGATCACAGGTAGAAAAATTCAATTCATAAATTGCTATTCAGTAGAGCCTCCGTTTCATAAAGAAGGATAAACCACACAACAATGTCTAGGTTTTAGCTTTTCAAGGACATTAGTGGTGCTCTTCCAAAGCCAAATGGTACTTGAAATTGGAATTGGATCTGGACCTGAGATAACACCTCTTCCTCAGTTAATGATCCCTCAACACATTATCTTATGGAGGGTGACCACTACTGTTTCTTTATAGTGCAGTCTAGATAAATGGGTTAGCCATGTAAGCCTGTGAATTTCAGCAAGTTTATAAAACTCAGAATATGTTTCCCAATCTATAAAATGGGAATTATACCCATTTTAAAAGGAGGTTGGGAAAAATAAGTGCAAGGAAATACATTCTCACAGAATTTGTCACATAGTTAATTGTTGATATATAATAGCTATTTTTACTGTCATTATTGTTAATATTATTTCTGTCTCTTTTAGTTCTCTAATGTAACAAGGGCAGAACAACAATCTCACATTCTTCAGAGTTATACTGTTATTTTCTTTTTTGGCTTTCTGGCAAGCTCAGTAATCTATGAGAAAACTAGCTGGTTTTTTATTATCACCCTTTCTTATATTTCTCATTAGTGAGGAGGGATAAACCAGCTAGACTTTTCATATCTGGGGACACAAGAGTCTCTTGACAAAATCGGAGTTTTTGCAGATTGGTTTTCAATAGGTTGCTATCTCCACTGTAATTTACTTAATAAACTCTAGGGAAATAAAAGTTCTCAATCATACCTCACATTGTTGTATTTTGCATGTTGGAAAAGAGTAAGGAGGGTTTTCTTGTTTGAAAATTATTATTTTTTCTTTGTTTTGGAGAGTTGTATGAAATGCAAATTAGAATTAAAACAGTGAGACCAGATTTAAAGGAGTGTTGATTTAGGACATTAAGCTGAAGAATTCAAATCAATTACAACACATTTGTTTAATCTTTTTGGTATACTCTGACAGATGACTGGAAGCTTTCAAATTTTCTGAGTAAAAAAAAGATTGTGAGTTCTATTCCTCCAATGCTCCCCCCTCCCTACCCCACTATGAGTCAGAGAAAACATTCAACATTTGTGTTTTGGGGATTGGCTGATTTTACTTAACATTATCTTCTCCAACTCCATCCATTTACCTGCAAATGCCATGATTTTATTCTCTTTTATTGCTGAATAATATTTCATTGTGTATATATGCAACATTTTTTAAATCCATTCATCTACTGAAGGGCATCTGGGTTGGTTCCACAGTTTAGCTATCATGAATTGTGCTGCTATAAACATTGATGTGGCTGTGTCCCTGTAGTATGATGTTTTTAAGTCTTTTGGGTATAGACCTAGAAGAGGGATAGCTGGTTCAAATGGTGGTTCCATTCCCAGTTTTCCAAGGAATCTCCACACTGCTTTCCATATTGGCTGCACCAATTTGCAGTCCCACTAGCAATGTATGAGTGTGACCTTTTCCCCCACATCCTTACCAACCCTTATTGTTTGTCTTCATAATAGCTGCCATTCTGACTGGAGTGAGATGATATCTTAAAGTTGTTTTGATTTGCATTTCTCTAATTGCTAGAGATGATGAACTTTTTTTTCATATATTTGTTGATTGATTGTATATCCTCTTCTGAGAAGTGTCTGTTCAGGTCCTTGGCCCATTTGTTAATTGGGTTATTTGTTTTTTTGGTGCTTAGCTTTTTGAGTTCTTTATATACCTTAGATATTGGTGCTCTATCTGATGTATGAGGGGTAAAGATTTGCTCCAAAGATGAAAAAAAAAGATTGTAACTATTTTGTATCTTTGAGAAAATTTAGCTAAAAAATTTTAATTTTTCCTTGATATATGGATAAATAATCAATTGTCTAAAATACTAGGCTAGGTTTACAGTTGGAACTAGGAGTCAGAATAATCTCAGGTTGCAACTTCTTTGAGGAATATTGTTATAGCAGATTATGTTGAGAAATCTGGGGGACAAGGCTGAATCAGAGACTAAGAAGCTATTAAACTAAATTGGACATATTCTGCACAGCTCTTTAATTATTCTAGGATATGCACTTTATGACTATCTGCTGAAAAGATATTTTAACTCATGGAAGTATCTAAAACCAACCTGCATTTTTAAAGGTTGGCACTACAAAGTAGATTATAAGTCAAGACAGATTGTTATGTTATATTAATATTGCACTCTGAAATCTTCAGGGCTCTTTCATGATACATGCTTACCATTTGCAGCACAAGTTCCTGTGCATGTCTCTCACATTCAGAGCTTTAGGTTGATGAAAACTGTACCAGGCTGAAGAGAGAAGTCTCCCATTGGCAAACACAAGCTCTCACCTGAAAGGGACACTTCCTACCAGGATCACTGATCAGACCAGTCACATTACCCTGTCCCCATGAAGGAGTTGTGACTAGTGAATAAAAATCCTTCCCTGTGCTGGCAGTGAGGATGAAGCAGATATGGTGAGCATTGGATATATTTTTACTATAGTATCACAGAAAAAAATGTCTAACATAAAGTAATGGGAAAAGCCAATATTTCTGTTCCCTGTTAGAAAAATTACTAGTGGTAATAATGATTAATAACCTTATCTGAGGTTGTTACATACCATCCTTTTGTCATGATTTGATCTTGTTAAAAACTCTATTTGGGTGTTAGCATCAGTGATTTATTAATTGATGAATTGAAATGGAACGTGAGGCTCAGAAAGTTTAAGGATTTAAACCTAGTTGTATGGTCAGTAAGTAAAGCCATTGGTATCCTTTATCCAAATCCAATATTTTTTTAAAAGTTAATTAGTGCTTCTCTACTTTTCATGCCCATACAATTAACTTGCACTTCTTATCAAAAAGAAGATTCTGAAGCAACACTTTCACAGTGGGCCTGGGATTCCACAGCTGTAGCAAGCTCCTAGGCAATGCCAATACTCTGTACCATACATTGAGTAGCAAGACTATGGGAGAATCACACATCATTTCCTGTAACTTATACAACACAGCCTACATCTCCTGAATGCCACTGTTCCATATTTGAAGGCCCTTTAAGGCAGAACATGTTACATTGCACAGGTGTTCTTTTGAAATTCATAAAACTTTTAGTAAAACTTTCCAAAACTTATACATGATGAAAGAAAACATTATCTTTTGAGACTGTATCATTTAATTCACCCTTGAATCACAATAAAAGTCAGCTGATGTGTGTACCTGTGATGAGCAGTCTGCCTTCCTCAGCAGCAAGTCCAAATTCATGGAGGTGAGAGCTAAGGAGAGAAGGTAATCGAGCGCTGACTCAGTACCAATTGTAAATTTCATTGTGTTTATAACACACTGCTAGCTATTAAAACTGGTGTTTTGTGAAAATTATATTTATTACTTTCTTACTTAAGTCTCCACAGAGAAATCACTTTTTGCCACTTGACTACACATTTGACATTTTGAAAGGTAAGTGTAGCTCTCTATCATAAATAACATCTCGAGGTCACTGCATGCTATTCAGTTCAAAGCAGAGGGGCTGAAACAAAAAAAAATCATTTTACTTCAAGGACAAAATAAAAGACAATTGACTGAAAGAATCTTTTGGGGTATGGTTAGTCAGAGGGTCGTTGGGGAAAATTTGTCTGAGACTTTGGCGATCAAGTCACCTGCTATACTCTGAAGGGACACATCAATCAGATTTGACACACTGCTGATTGCACCATTAAATCACCATCATGGACTTGATTTGTCTTATCAGGTCAAGTGAAAAAAATTGATGGTAAGCTCTTTTTCAAATTTTCTATTGAAGCTTCTCCAAATAAATCTATATTTTGATTGAGCTAAGCTAATCAACCATAAAGTTCTATCCTTAAGAACAAGATATTTAAAGTAGGTTCCATGCTTCTTTAAGCAGGGAGGGTCAAATAACTATTTTTAGCAAGCTGAGGAAACATTCATGTTGTTAATTTCCTAGAAAGATATTTGATGGACTTCAGGTCATTTTGACTTTCACTGTATAAGAAAAGGGGGAAAGTTAGAGGTTATCATAGGTTATTGTGTAAAATGATCAATTGTCTATAAATTTACACTTGAGTTGATGACTTAACACTATGGAAAGGTGATAAGCTAATTTTGGGCTTACATTATATTTAAAATTAAACCATCTAAGATATTGAAAACTTATTACAATTAGAAACATAGGCATGCAAATATAATTTTAATATTATGATATTGTAGGCTATTTTAAGAATTCATATACAATAATTTATTTATTAAGGGATTAAAACCCCTGAGATTCTACTCCATTCAAACACTAAAATAGATATGAAAATAACATTGACAATATGTTATAATGTGAATCTTCACTATATGATAATTATTTTTCCTTTAGGATCTTAGCTGTATTCAAAAAACTTCTCAATAAGTGTGAAATGGAAAGGTACCAATTTATATGCTCACCATTTATAGTGGTCTTTGAACTGCAAATTATCAGTACTGTTACCATTACTTCATCTTTCCTGAGGAAAGGTGGTGATTTCGATTTGGAGATTTGTCCTATATGTTTTAAATTTTTTATTTTTGAGTTGTTTGTTTTTTTAAGCAGCAATTTTCACTGTTTTTATTTAGAAATTTTTCAACATTAGGAATCTGACATTTTACTATATTTGCATAATGCCAATATGTTAATTGTTATGAAAAATATATATGAGCATTCAACAACCAGTTAAGAGCAACTAACAGGCTGCATTTATAGTTTACAGCTGTGCTTTCAGATGAAATAGTAATTTATCTATAAAACTAGATACTATGAGCAGGTTTTAGAAGTGTGCTCTCTAAACATTTTTAGTAAAATTATTTCCATTCTTACAGAAATTCTTTCAGATAATAGAAAAGAGGAGAATTTCCCCAACTTTTTAAATGCAGCCAGTACAATTACTTTTGGAGAAACATTTTCCAGAAATAATAGGTCTATGTAAAATTAAAGAATGATAAGTAAAACTGGTTACACAAAAATGACATTTGATAAGAATCATTGATCAATGGCATTTGATAAAAATCAATGACTATCATAAAAAATGCAGCTGACTAGGAATATCTTCAACAAAGGTAACATCCTCAACTTGTTGAAATTGGTTGAAAGATATCTATTAAATGTTTATGATTTAACTTGTAATCAGTGGTAAAACGTCAGGAACATTTTGTTAAAATCTAAAAATATATAAGGATGTTTAATTCCTTGATTACATTGGATGTTATTTCAGAATTTCCTGACAAATGTAGTAGTGTAAGAAAAAATTAACAACATAAAGAAGCAGCATCATAATTTGTAGGAGATACAGTTCTTTATGTATGAGATACAAAAGAATACTCAAACCTATCTGCTATGGTTTGGATGTGAGGTATCCCCCCAAACCTCATGTGTGAGACAATGCAAGAAAGTTTAGAGGAGAAATGATTGGGTTAGAAGAGTCTTAACACAATCAGTGAATTAATACCCTGATGGAGATCAACTGAGTGGTAACTGTAGGCAGGTAGGGTGTGGCTGGGGGGGTGGGCATTGGGGGAGCGTGGCTTTGGGTATATATTTTGTATCTGAGTAGTAGAGTCTCTCTCTGCTTCCTTCGGCCAAACTCTTCCCCGAGGATGTTCAGCCTTTCCTGGAGCCATGAGGAATGGAGCCAGTTGTCTATGGACTGAGACCTCTGAAACTGTGAGCACACAAAAAAACTTTTCCTCCTCTATAATTGCTCTGGTTGAGTCTTTTAGTCAAAGCAGTGAAAAAGAGTGACTAAAACATTATCTTTCCACTTTTAATTAACTTTATATATCAATATTTAATAACCCATTATGTTTTACCACAAAATTACCTAGAATGTAATTTTTAGAAGGTTAAAGAATTAAAAATTTGCCAATTTTAAAAATTAAAGCAAGTTTAAAATTAATGAAAAGGTATAAATGGTATTAGCCCCTGAGAAGACATATTGACCAACCAAGAAGTAGAGAAACACGAAAAATACCTTATATGTTCAGAATATTATATGTGGCAAGAGAGTCCTCGATAAAAGGAAAGAAATGTCTTGGTAATCAATATTTTCCTATGAATTTGACTTTTTTATACCTCACATCATTGAGATCATATGGTATCTGTTTTCTGTGCCCAGCTTACTTCACTTAAAATAATACCTTCCAGGTTTATTCAAGAAGTCACAAATGACAGAATTTTCTTTGTAAAAAAAAGACTGAATAGCATTCTGTTTTGTTTATGCAACACATTTTCTTTACCCATTTATTTGTTGGTGGACACTTGGGTTAATTCCATGTTCTGGTTATTTGAAAAATATTATAAATAAAATGAGAATGCTCTTCAACACACTGAGTTTATTTCCTTGGGATATAATGCCCAGTAATGAGATTGCTAGATTATATGATAGTTGCATTTATAATGTTTTGAGAAACTGCATGTTGTTTTCCATAATGACTGTACTAATATGTATCCCCCCCAACAGTGAGCAGAGTCTTCCTTTTCTTTACATGCTCTCTGACATTTGTTGTCTTTCCTCTTGTTGATAATGGCCATTCTAACAGGTATTAAATAACACCTTATTATGGTCTTAATTTGCATTCTCTGATGATTAGTGGTGTTGAACATTTTCTTCTCACATCTGTTGGCTATTCGGATGTCTTTTGAAAATATCTATTCATTTATTTGTCTATTTTTAAATCAGGTTATTTATTTTCTTATTATGGAGTTGCCTAGGATGGTTACATATATTTGGATAATAACCTCTTTTAAGACGTATGGTTTGCAGATATATTCTATAATTCTACAGGTTATCTTTTGACTCATAAGTTTTTCCTTTGCTGTGTAGAAATTTTTTTACTATGATAAAATCCCATCTTCTTTGATGTGGGTTTGTATTGCTGTAAATTTCTTTCTTAATATTTGCTTTTGATGTATATCCTAAATGATGCATGTTGTGTTGTTCATTTTCATTTGTCTCTTGATACTTCTTATTTTACTTTTAACTACCTTTTTAATTCCTTCTTAAACACATTTATTGTTCTGATATTATATGGTATTTGTTTTCTGTGCCCATATGTTCTCCTATGTTTAATTTCCACATATTTTCAGATTTTCTGAAATTGTTTCTCTTATTGATTACTAGTTTCATACTGTTATGTTCAGAAAAGATACTTGGTATGATTTAAATATTCTGAAATGTGTTAAGACGCCTTTTGTGGCCTACCATATGATATACCTTAGAAAATGGTCTCTATGTGCTTGAGAACACTGGGATACTCCCTTTTTTGGATGGAGTATTCTGTATATGTCTCTTAACTCTGTTTGTTCTAAAGTATAGGTCAAGTCCAATGTTTGCTTATTTTTTATCTTATCATCTGTTCATTATTGAAAGGTGATATTGAATTCCCCTACTATTATTGTATTGCTGTTAATCTGTTTATATTACTTAGGTGTTCCTATGATAAGTAAATATATATTTACAATTGTTATAACTTCTTGATGAATTAACCCCATTATTTTTACATAGTGGACTTTTTCTCATTTTACTACTTTTTATTTAAAGCTTATTATATCTAAGATAGCTACACTTGCCCTCCTTTTGTTTCCACTTGCATGGAATGTATTTTTCTGTCCTTCAACTTTCAATGTATGTGTTTCTGGAAAAATGAAGGGAGTCTCTTGTAGATAGCCTGTACTTGGGTCTTGAGTTTTTTCCATTCAGCCACTCTAGGTTTTTTTATTGTAGAATTTAATTCATTTAAATTCAGGAAATTATTGATGCGTAATAATCAGTTCTTGCATTTTGTTGTTCTCGGGTTGATTCTTCTCCTCCTCCTTTATTTCTCTCTTGCTGTTTTCCTTTGTGCTTCACTGGATTTCTATGATTTGCCCTGATTCCTTACTTTTTGTGCATCTACTATAGTTTTTTTTTTTTTTTATGGTTACCATCAGGTTTACATAAAACTCTTATACCAGGCTATTTTAAGATGGTAAAATAGCATAAAATAACTTTACTTTTAATTTCATTCATTTTTTTAGTTTCAGAATTTGCTTGAATTTTTATATATGATTTCAATCTTTATTACATTATTTATTTTATTTTCATTGCTTTCATTGTTTTGTTTTTCTGTATTTTCCTTAAGTTCTTTGAGTTTCCTTAATATAATGATGAATTTTGAATTTTTGAATATAATGATGAAGTTTGAATTTTTCAGGTAGTTCATATACCTCCACTTACTTAAGGTGAGTTTCTTGGAGATCATTTTGTTCTTTTGGTATATCATGTCATCTTGATTTTTCATGTTTGTTGTTGCCTTAGGTTAATGTTTGTGTATCAGCTTCCTGTGGACTTTCACTGGCTAGTTTTACTGTGGCAGAGGGTGCTTGCTGAGTGGGGTTCAGTGGTCCTGGGACTAGTGAGGGTGCCAACCGTGTAGTTAATGTGCATGTCCATCAGCTGAGATCAATGCTTTTGAAGATTATCAGCCAATGCTGTGTATTTCTGTATTTATACAGTGGCAGTGAAGTTTGTTGGGGATTTGTGATAGTAATGGCCTCTGAGGTCTCTTGATCCCTTTTTCTCTCACTGGTGAAACTGTAAATTAGGGTATCCCTCTTGACACAGTGTCTTGCTTGCAATGGTGCTGCATTTGTGTCTGATGAATATTATGGACTAGGCATGGAAACAAGGTCTGAAGCATGGAGGGATTGCAGCTGTGTTGTCTGCAGTAGAAATGGTACTGGTACCTGGGAAGTGATATTGTTACTGCATTATCAGTAACAGAATTTGAGGGATGGGTGCTTATGAAGCATGGGAGGAGCTGAGAATGTAGTTCTGGTGACTGTATCATTAGAGCATCTTCTAGGTCAGGGCAGCATCTCACTGTGACAGCTAAGCTGGTGACTGGAGTTGGGTATGTGCAGTGAAAACTTGGTTCTGGATCTAGAGAATGAGCTACATCTCTTGGGCAATGGATCTGTTGATTAAGACGTGGGCTTTTATGGTGTAGTATTGGAACTAGTATCCAAACATAGGCATGTCTTAGCATCAATGACTATTATCAGGGTTGTATTAATAGTCTATAGTGGCTGAGTTCACACCTGGAGAATGGACTTGCACAGTAAAGAGTTTGGTTCTGGGGTCACGGATGCCACCTAGTTGTTACAATGATGACTCCAGAGTCTGTGGTGTAGATGGGCCTACTGTGGTCACAAAACCCAGATCTGCTTGTGGGTACTCTCAGAGTGCTCAGGTTTTTGTGGTCAGGGAATTCATGGAATTGGGAATGATAGTACCTCATTTTCCAAAGTGGTCCAACAGTGGTTGCTCCTTAGGTGGAGAAGAGGTATGGGACCATGTCTCCCTCTCTGTGGTTCCCGCATTGGGAAAGGCTGTTGGTTACTTCAGTGGCAAGAGATGTATATGTTCCGTGAGAAGCAAGTCACTTGGGATCACAGTTGTTACTACCATATGACAAATATTAATAGCTTCCATCTTTCTTGTGTGCACCAAGCATTCTTATAAGACGTTTGTCTGGCAGTCTTATCAGTGATTTTTTTTTTCTATGTAGATAATCTTCAATATTTTGCTCTGTTGTTGCTGCATATTCTTTTCCAAGCCCTTGAGCCCTCTCTAGGCTATTTGCATTTATGAATTACTGTGTGCATGTGTGTTTATGTGTGTGTGTGTGTGTGTGTGTGTGTGTGTGTGTGTGTGTGTATGTATTTAAAGGAATGGAGGCTGGAATCTCCCCCTACATATCTTGGTAATGTCCTTATAATGTTATAAATAAGACTTTACTAAATTTGGCAAGTTATGCATTTTAAAATCTGCTTTAAGGGCTTAAAGTTTATGAACATGTTTGATTTTTACCTTATTTTCAAATATTCACATCAAGGTGATGATAGTCATTTTTCCATGTTTTTTTCTGTTAATCCAAGAATTTAGCCCTCATATCAATATACTATTTTTAAGTTGTTTAAGCAGAATATGACATAAACAATTGACAATATAGTAGCTGAATTTATCATCAAATTTCAAATGGATTATAAGTATAATCAGAAGACTAGATTAAAGGTGTTAAATTTACACTGTATGAACATTTTCTCATTCATATTCAAACAGTTGCTTATGAAGAAGCAAAAATGTACTTGTTAAATGTTTTCTTCTTGAATATAATCTGTAATGATGGTACAAAATGATTCCTCACAATAGAAATTTCACATCTGAAAATGTACTTGTTTCTACTTTAAATATTTTATAGTAAAAGTTCAAGAGTTTAGAGCATATTTTTTTCATGTGTGAAATTTTTATGACTAGCAACTTTGAATACAAATGAAATTTTGATGTAAATATAGCATGGAGAGTACTAGGCAACATGACAAAAAATAATAAACAATCCCAGTATTCCACAGCAGTAATTTTTTCACCAATTATTCTGTACAAAGGAATAATGGTAAATGAGCAAAATATTAATTACTGAGTGTTTTCAGTGATTCTACCATTTAAAAATCGAACAAAGAAATTGTAACAATCTGAATTTTCATTCTTTTATTCATAAAGTTAACCTTTCAAAATTTTAGTACATAATTTAATTTCTGGTGTTTAGCACATGCCTTTCATGGTCATTGACATAAATAAATCTTTGAAATAATGAAATAGTTTATTATAGAGATAACAGTGGTATTGCTTTAAAATAATTTAATTCCTTTGAAGCAGATCATCAAATATTTTACCTTTAATCCTTTAAATTGTGTTTCATGCCATTTATACCAATTTTGACAAGGTCTTAAAAGTGTAAATATCTATATACTTCATGCTAATTTTGAATATCACTGAAGACTACAGAATGTTCAATAGTGTTGTGCATAATAGCAAATGTCCCAATATTTGTGAGTTTCCAAAAATATGTAAGCAGTATCTAACATAAATGCCCATTTGCAGGAAGGAAGAATCTGTATGCCAGGTATTAAAAGTCCTACTTTTTTTTTTTTTTTTTTTTTTTTTACGTTACTGGATATTGAACTCAGGGGTGCCATGCCACTGAACTACATCTCCAGATTTTTTTGTTTTTTGAAAATTTAAAGACAGTCTTGCTAAATTGCCCAGCACAGGCTGGCCTCAACCTTGCAATCTTCTTGCCTCCTGCATAGTTGAGGTTGCAGGCATGGTCCTCATACTTAGAATATCTTAAAGATCTTCTTGAAACCTGTGAAATGAGCAAAAACAATTTTTTTCTGAGTTCTTGCCATATGACAAACATTTTCCTGAATTTATAACAGAATTTATAACAGACTTAGCATGCAAAATCCCTGCCTTCACTAGGCTGATTGTAAACAGGATATTCAAATGATTGAAATATGGTCAGATGAGAGTTAAGTAACTGAATGGTTTCTTTCATAACTTATTTTAAAGTGTAAAAACCAAAGTAAATGAATTCGAACAGGTTTGTTGTTGAGGAATGGTTGCCATTGCATAATCATTCAAAGGTGCTACTTTGCCCAAGCCTACATGTAATATTCATTAACTAATTTTAATAATTGAAACGATGTTTATTAATTTGAGAATACTGATTAGAACCGTTGAGTCTGGTTTTCAATGAAAAAAAATCACACGTTAACTATTAAAGCTTTTATTTTGGCATATTTCCACTAGGGGGCACTACCCACATTTAATGTAAAAATTAAAACCCATTCTAAGTTTCTAATGGTTTTGATAAATATTTGCTTCTAAATAATTTACTTGTAAGTCTAATGGTTACAGTTTGGGTAAAATGGAAGTGTTGTACTTCCAACACATTTACGATAATAATTAGTAGCAAAGCTAGAAAGATTCATTTTATTCAATTCATCCACTAAAATCCATTTATGGCCAGCAGGAATTAATTCATTGCATTCTGATATCAAAAACAAGTTATCTTAATTGTAATTTGTGGATAACATTTAAGTACTTGTTACAGGAAAAGTCATAAATGCTAATTAAATATATAAAAATAATATAGGGATTTTATTGAGATAGATAACATAAGAAAAAGAAACAATAGTCTTTCTGTAGTCTGTTTGTCAGGACCTAGATTGTCTAGTGCTATTAATATTAAAATTCTGATACTTTTTATTTTGATTCATTTCTATGATTACAGTAAGGAAATACTTTACCATGTAGACATATGTTAAGTGTTAGTATCTATAACTTTTAGATTAAAAATATTAACTGTATTTTTAAAAAGTTGATTTTTAGCTTGTTCTTGGTTTTCTATTTTTATATCTATAAGAAAGATATATGCAATTATGTGTATTTGAATGACCTATCTAGACATTATTAGAATTTAAAAAAATAAAATTTGTCTGTAGTTTTAGTAAAGGATTATCATGGTATTTAAAAAAAGTAACACAAATAGCAGCAGATTCACAGTCTAAGGTGTGAATATTTGCTTACTTAAAAATTCTTTTGAAAATAATAGGTAGGAGTAGAAGAGTTTATAGCTTAGATCAAGCAAAAGTACCCACAAAATGTTAATTTCTTAAATGCTTAAAATCTCCATCTCTTTTAAAAAACAAATCAGTTACAGGATTTTCTGTGAAACAGTAGACTGATAACTCTTTTGATTTTAAAAATTTTAGTAATATTGCTGTATCTGTTGGTTTTGTATTAACATGGCTTTGCAGGTTTCAAAATGTAATCAATGAAAAAACAATGTATTTATAAAAGACTCAGGAAATTTCACTATGACAGAATTTGAACCTAAATCTGCTTCCAGTCATGCCCTACTCTCCAATATCTGTTGGGTATACACATATCAGCTTTATTTTTAATATGTTAGAAAAAGTCACTTATTTATTCACCAACAATTATTAATTTTGAGGAAGCATGAATGTATGTTCATTTCCTGTGTTTTATTTGCACAAAAAAAGGCTTGGAGAAAGAAGGTGGAATGTGCTGTAAATCACTCTAATTTCAGAGCACATTTTCTGTGCGTATGCCCATATGTTTGACATTCACTGTAATAAGTACCAGGCAATGTAAAATTTTATCTCCATTACATGTGCCTGTGTTTAAGGGAAGTATTAGAAGAGTACTTGGGAGAGAGAATGATGAATTTGCCTGTTTAAAAGTGAATGTCCCACTTGTCAGGGAGAAATGTGTGTATGTTGAGAAGAATATGTGCTGACTACTCGGAGTACCACCTTTGGGTTTCGTGATTCTAGTCCTGTACATTGTCTTCAAGTTTTTTCTCAACTCTGTGAATTGTAGGTAAATGATTGGTAGGCAGATTTTGTCCTCATGGTAGAAGTTCAAATGCCTTCCTACTCCCAGTCTTCCTACCTTCATGAGAAAAAACAACAACGACAACCAGCACTCTAATCTCAGTATGCATTTACATTAAAAAAATTGTAAATTGAATTATTTTCACAGATTTTGGCAAGGAAGACAAATAAAACTATTGCATTTAATTTTTTAAATTAAATGAATGGCATAGTTAATACAAAAATATTTAAATTGTTGCTTTAGTGAGAACACTGATAGACTGGGCATGGCCTGTAATCCCAGCAACTCAGGAGAATGAGGTAGGAGGATTGCAAGTTCCAGGCTGGGCTCAGCAACTAGGAAGGCCCTAAGCAACTGAGTGAGACCCCAATACATTCACTGAAGAAAAGATAGTCTCTTCAAAAAATGGTGCTGGGAAAACTGAAATCCATGTGTAACAAAATAAAATTAAACCCCTATTTCCCACCCTGAACAAAACTCAACTCAAAGTGGAACAAAGATTTAGGCACTAGAACAGAGACCCTGTGCCTAATGGAAGAAAAGGTAGGCCCAAATCTTCACCAGGACAGCTTAGGAACTGCCTTTCTTAATAAGATTCCTAAAGCACAAGAAGTAAAATCAAGAATCAATAAATGGGATGGATTTAAACTAAAAAGCTTCTCAGCACAGGAAATAATCAAGAATGTGGAGAGCCTACAGAATGGGAAAAAAATCTTTACCACATGCATCTCACATAGAGTATTAATCTCCAGAATGTATAAAGAACTCAAAAAACTCAACACCAGAGAAACAAATAATGCAATCAATAAATGGGCTAAGAAACTAACAGAAACTTCACAGAAGAAGAAATCCAATCAAGCAACATATATATTAAAATATGTTCAACATTTCTGGCAATTAGAGAAATGAAATCAAAACTACTCTAAGATTTCATATCACTCCAGTCAGAATGGCAGCTATCAAGAATACAAGCAACAATAAGTGTTGGCAAGGATGTGGGGGAAAAGATACAGTCATACATTGCTAGTGGGAATGCAAATTGGTGCAACTGTTATGGAAAGCAGTACGGAGGTTCCTCAGAAAACTGGAAATGGAACTACCATTTGACCCAGCTATCCCACTCCTCAGGGCTTTAAAATACCCAAAGGCCTTAATATCAATATACTATAGAGATTCAGCCACATAAATGTTTATAGCAGCTCAATTCACAATAGTTAAACTGTGGAAGCAACCTAGATGCCCTTCAATAGATGAATGGATAAAGAAACTGTGGTATATGTACACAATGGAATGTTACTCAGCATTGAAAGAGAATAAAATTATGGCATTTGCAGGTAAATGGATGACACTGGAGAATACCATACTAAGCGAAATAAGCCAATCACAAAGAACCAAAGCCCAAATATTTTCTCTAATTTGCAGATGTTAATTCACAATAAGCCAGGGCTGGAGGGAAAAAAAGAGGTACTTTGGATTAGTAATGTGTGATATGTCAAAAAACGTTCTACTGTCATATATATACGTATATATACATATATATATATATACGTATATATGTAATATGTGGTAAAATTTAATCAATAGAAATGATTATAAATGGAAAATGAAATATTTCTTCTTCGAACAGTCCCTCCCTTCCTTCCTCCTTTCTTATCTTCTTTTTTTGAATTTTCCTATGTGCTCATTTCTTTCACTACTTCATTCCCTAATTCTCTCATTTCCCTGCAGTTTCTACCTCTTCTTCTTTTATATTTTTGGTTTGATTCAGATCATCTTTGCAAAAGGAGCTTGCTCATTTTGGAGGTGACTTTTCCTTAATGGAAATATATACATCAATTAAGAAAACGAGACACATTTATATTATGAATAACTCCTTTCTGAACTATTGTGTTCCTTGTCTCCATTTTCCTTGACATTTTTATAATATAGGTTATTATATCTACCATTTTAAAACTTTCTCTACTTTTAATTTCCAATATGCTTATTCATATCAACCTAGTCTGAATGCCTTTTTAACTTCATTTTTGGCTTCCTATCCTCCTTCGCCATATTTCAGTACCTTCTTACTTCCCTACCTAGAACTCTCTTTTTCTATTTTTATTCTCTCAAATAAACTCAAAAATTCAATTTTCATTCTAGCCAACTAGTCCAGAATTTCTCATATTGTGGTAATTTGTATCCAGGTCAGGCTTATATTTCCAATTACTCACCAGCTGTCTTATTGCATAGCCCCTTTTCTTTCCTTTTTCATGGAGAAGTGATCAAGTCACTAATCTCTTTAAGACTGTTTCTTCATTAATAAATTTGAAGGGTTAATATTACCTGCATGATAAGATTGTTGAAGGTAAGATAATCCAGCCAGGCACAGTGGCACACACGTAAAATCCCAGTGACTCTGGAGCCTGAGGCAGGAGGGTTGCAAATTCCAGGCCAGCCTTGGCAGTTTAGGGAGACCCTATCTCAAAAAATAAAGAGAGCTGGAAGGTGGATAGCTCAATCATAGACCACCTTTGGATTCAATCCCCAGTACTATAATAATAATAATAATTATTATTATTATTTCTAGCACTTTTAGTAGTGCCTGGCACTATGTGGATGCTTAAGTAACCATGTCTGAAGCCATCTTTGTGGTTGTGATGTACCATTTTAACATAGATATCTCATTGCCTTGTCCTGAGATTATGAAATATATTCCAATTAGATTCCTTATTTGAAGGTTCTTTTCTAATATTAGGTATTGTATTTAAAAATATAGAGAACAATTGATAAATGAAATAAGCCAGATACAGAAAGATAAGGTCCACATATTCTCTCTCATATGTGGAAACTAATTTTTTTTTTTCACTATAGGCTGGGAAAGGTGTGTGTGGGAGGTTGGAAAAGGGAGGTTGGAATTATCTGTATGCACTGTTTATGTGTATGGAAATACCAAACTGAACCTCATTAATGTATACAATTGATAAGTATTGATTTTAAAAAAAGAAGAAACAAAAATTAAAAACATTCTTCTACTTATTCTACTTTTATAATTGTAGTTCACTCTGTAAAAAGCTCAAATGGGTCCTCATTACTAATCTTCTCAAGTGTCACTACCAATATAACATTCTTTTCTACCACATTGACTTCTTGAATTTTAGTGTCTTATCATGAGAAATTCTAAGATATATGCACATTTGATCTTTGTGAATTTTCTATATTTTCAAATTGTATATCATAATAAACTAATTCTAAGTCACTTCCATTGAGAATAATTGTCTAAAAGAGAAACTACATAGTAGAAAAAATGGGAGATATGACTGATAGCATATATTTGTGTTCATTTGCAAAAAAGGGTCATCAAAGAAATTAACCTTCCCAAAATAAAAATCAAAGATGTTTCACAGAAACCACTGGACAGACAACAATCTCATGAATTGAATGAGCATACTCAAGTATTAGATATTCCAATATCAAATGTTGCCTAATTAGTTTCAACCTGTAAATAATGCAAGAAATGATAATGAAATAATCTGTTGACCCATAAGATAAGGAACATATGAGAAATGTGAATGAAAATGTTCATTAACACTGCTTTACTATGAATCACAAGCAGACCAGCTCTACATAAGTTCAAAACTTGAATAAGAACACACACTGGTAAGTTTAACTCTTTAATGAAATTTTTGAAGAACTGGTGCATTGCCAATTATATCACAACAGAGCAGACCATATGGTGTAAAAGAATCATAAATATTGTCCATGAGCTGCAAAATTATTTAGACTCTAAATTTTTAAAACTGAGTAGCACTTTAAAGAATTTAGCTGCTTATTTTCCTTTTGATGTACATACAACAGTATAAAATAAAATTTATGTTAATTTTAAAAGATAATTTTAAATAAACAATTTTTTTCTAAGTGGTACAAAACCACATTTACTTCATAGCTTAACTGAAGGGTGTGTTTTGTTCTAAAAAATGATGCTTCTCACAATCTAGCCAGCCTTGAATTTTAAAACATATAGTATTCATTTTATTCTCTCAATCTACAATAAAGCAAATAAATAAGTTGAAACTGTTAGCAAGAACTGGATGAGTCTCAAGAACACTAGGATTAGAAGTGAAAACTGAGTGAGGAAGGTTAGCAGGGGTAGGGAAAGGATACAAAAAAGAAAGAGAATTTGTTTACCAGCTACTACATTCTAGATATTCTGGATTATTTTGCTCTTTTAATCCTCACAAAATTCCTGTGAGAAAAGTATCAAATGCACTTTATGGATAATAATACTGAATCTTGTATAAATTGAGTCATCATGCTTGTAGATAACACAGGAATATGTAGAGGCATCAATGCCAGACTCTAAATTCCCAGATTTTCATATTGCAGGCTCTGGCCTAGAATATTGCAGCCCCCCACACTTTTAATGAATAATTATCAATTATTTCTACAACATTTTTCTAACCTGAACCTATATTATTACATCAATTCACAAATGATGAAGTGAGGAAGAGACAGAGTAGACTAGTTAGATAATTTCCTGTCAATGGATCTGCAAAGTACACCAATCCCTTCCTTTGAGAATTGTTAACAAATATTTAACATATTTCAACAAAGATAATGAATCTATAATAGAGGAAGAGGTCATTATAAGACTGTTAAAAAGTGTTTTAAAATGTTAGTTTCATGAGACTTATAGACAATCTATTGTATTAGTAATTAAAAATGAACAATTATCAAAGATAAATGAAAGAAAAGCAAGTTCATAGAAGATGCAAATTGATACTATACTGTTCCAGACCACAACATACCAGTGATTGACAAACCTTTCATTGGCTTGTTTGGAATCAGCCAGAAATGGAAAATCCATAATGGATCATTCCCCCGACCTGTGTGGGCAGCTGAACTTAAGATCACTCCTGTGAATTTGCAGGGATACCAAATAAAACACAGACATACTTTCCCTTTAAAAAAGCTTCAGGATGGCTTCTCCATTCTCGGCCTCAGGCTCCCTAAAAGGGAGAGCAAGGGAAGTCATGAGAGGCTGTTGAGAGAGAGCAAAGACTCTTGTTCTTTAGAAAGATCTATCCAAAAAAGTCCAGAAGGGGCAGAGTTACAAGGGACAGGTGAGTGTAGCTCAACCCTTGTGCCTACACCTGAAGACATGCCCTTGCTATCTGAGCTGGGACCATGACCAAGTCACCACAAATGTAGTGATTGGTCAGAGCCTCTTGCTTTAGGACTGGAAGGGCATGAGTCATTCAGAGTGGCTTCCCACAATCTAGTAGAAAATAATAATGATGACTAACATTCCTGTCTTTATAATTACACTAATTATGTGCCAAGTCCTATGCTATCTACTGTATATACATTAATTTATTTAATCCTCACTATGAATCTATAATTAAGAGTGAATAACCAATTCTAATGGAAGAATTTATTTAGTCAAAAAGAACCTTTATTATAAGGCAAAATTGACAACTCTTAGATACAGTAAATTAAACTAAAGGTTTACACAATGCATGATAGGGTCACAAAATTCATGGAAAACTCGGTATATGCCTCACTAACTTAAAAAGGATTTTTACAATGGTTTTAATTAATTTAAATATTTGATTATTAGGTGAAATGTCTAGGAGGTAAGATACCCATAAATTTTACCACGTATTACTGAAAATACATGTTCTGTTTTCTGGGAATACTGGAAAATGGCAGTGCTAAATGAAATATTATTTAAATCCCCTCTCATGAGAAAGGGCTTCATGGCCTTATTATAAGGTTTTCTGGAGCCTCAGGATATTCATGGAGTATTTCACTAATATGAGGTATTCTCTCTTCATTTATTCTGTATAATTTTTAAATATTTTCACACATTTTATGAATATGGACTAAAAAAACCAGAAAAACCTTATTAAGAAAAATTTAAAATAAACTCCACTTTTACCTTAGGGAATAGGATTAGTAATTCATTCATGATATGAGCCTCATTAAATTATGAATTAGGCACTGAATCAAATTTAAGGATCGACTCTTTTCACTTCTGCCTTCAGGGAACTTACAATCTACCACCACCCTCTGTAATAGGAAGGAACGATAGCTAGAATCTAGCTATTTATTAGGTAACTAATAAATAAAATCCTAATATCTATTTCTTATTAGAATATTGTCTCTGGTTTCACTGACTACACTTTATTTTGCTTAAAATGACTTAGCCCAATTCTGATTTTAATCGTGTGTGTTTAACACCAACTATTAATTGTTCTTATGAATCTACCTGAGATTGAACATTGATATATATGTTGGAAAAAATAAACAAGATGTAGTAAATGTCTAAATTGAACCATGACATTGAAGGAATTGTACAATATCTATAATTTGTCATTTGTAGGTTGAGTAGTATCTGAAAATAAACAAGAGGATCTATAACTTGAAGATAATCTGTTGTTCCTAAAATATATCACTTGATATTAACAATGCTTAATAGACACATACTCCAACTTAATGACAATCATTTATTTCCTTAAAGATGAGAATGTTCTTTGGCAGGAATAGCTGGTACTATGAAATTAGTTTTTCCTAAATTGTTGTCACTCACTTTTTAATTAGTAGCTGACTTATTTATTTCATGATAATCTATTATTTCGTGGTGTATTTGATTCATTAAGACTGCTGATTAAAAGCCTTGAGTGTTGACTCTGTCCTTAATGTTCCAACTTCCCTTCTAAGTTCATGCAATAAGCATTTATAATTCTTCTAAAAAGTAAAATTTATGTATAGTATTTTCATAGTATTATAGTTCAAATAAAAGTCAATTAAAATCAATAAATTATTAAGTGATTATTTAAAACTGACTTTGAATTAGGAATTAAGTCAATTGAGAACCTGCATGTAATAAAAAGGCAAAAGAAGTTACCGACCAGTTGTATTTTACTCTTTCAATGGAGAGATTAAGTATATATACCACATATGTATTCATACATATATAAAAGTATGTGAAATTTATATACTACTGTATATGAGTATGTACATTTATATGATGAATATGTAGATACTGACCCACACATATGCACATTGAACAGTTAAAGATACAAAAATGTTTTCTTAGAAAATAGGAGGGATAGATTTTTCTTTCTCTATACCACCCTTTGAAAGGAAATTTTATACCAAGGATATTACAATGTAGCTGTTTACTGCTAATAGTCTTCAATTTGTATATCTGTTCTTTTAACACATATCTTAATTAGAAATTTCACAGAAAAACTATTTTAAACCAAAATACAAAGAAAAATGTTTCCATTGCTGTAGTATGCTTTCTTTCAATAATTTTTTTCTAAAGTGTTTGTTGTATAAAGCTTACACTTTCTACTTTGTAACTTAGTATTTTTTTTTTATGCAAACTTCTCAGACTCAGAACTCGTTAGTCATTCATTGCACAAATATCTCCCATCACCTCCTTCCCAAGTCCAAGATACTGGAATGGAAACATAAAAAGAACGATGTCTAGGTCATAGATTAAAACTTAAAGTAATGATATATGTCTAATGATTTCTTCAATCATAACATTTCTACAGTATGAGAGGCTTTTAGTACCATCTAAACCCTGAAGAATCCCTTTCAGAAATATTTCAAATATATTGCCACTTGTTTTTGGCTGAACTGTTTCACTTGATAATCCTTTCCATTAATAGATAGCTCAAATTATTAGGTTTTTAAAGCTTTCTCTTCAATTTTCTACTGGTGTGTTCTAATCCTGCCTTACATACAATTCTTCTTTCAGTGCTTGTAGCCAACAGTTGTGCTCTCTTTTTCGCCTAGTCAGGCTGATATGTCAGATGTCATCAGCAGGTCACCATGCGACTTGCTTGCCAGACCCTCTTGAAGTCTTAGTTACCTTCTGAGGGTCATATTTCCACTCGTTAATATCTCTGCAACATGGAACTTAGGACTCAACCTAGTGCCATTCTTTGGTACAGAATGGCTTTAGATTTCAAAGAAATTATTACTTGTACTTTTTGCAACATAAACTTACACTATTTTTTCATGTTTTATATTACCAATTCTTAGTGTGCTTTGTATCAAATAAAAGCCTTTCACATAAGGAATCACATAAGATTCTCGCACGTTGTAGTTGAGATAAAAAGTGAACAAAAAGCAAAGAAAAATGTGATAGGATTTAAGAAAGAAAGAGTGGCTCACAGCATTAACTAGAATTGAGAGATTAAAGAAGATGAGGATAGGAGAGAAAGAGATGGTGCCCTAGGAGGTTGGTCCTCATGTAACCTTAAACAGTCATTCCAGTACAAATGAGGCAAGAGAATACAGACATAAAGAGTAAGCACAAGAAATGTATTCAAGGTTTTGAAATTAAAAAGCATGAAAGGTAGTTATTCTTAAGGAAAAAGTACTCTTGTGGTTTATTTTTGTTTTGCCTATTTCTTTCTTTCTTTTTCTTTTTTTTCTTTCTTTCTTTTTCTTTTTTAGGACAGAGGAAAGATGGAACAGGTTGATGGTTAAGGAGAAGGAGCTGGAGATTATTCTGCCTCCTTTTAGAGTTCTAGTTCTGTGTGCAACAACACTGTGCAATGCTATAAGCATTTTGAGAGCAGAGCTGATTCCCATTTGGCTTTTTAGCACTGTGTCATTCACATAATAGGCGCAGCACAGATATTTGTTGAATTGAACTGCATCATTTCTCCCAATGGGCATGTTTCTTCAAAGATTGCTGTGTGTAATTCTGCAATCAGCAGCAACTTTATTTCATTTCTTGTTTGTTTCTACCTTGTTCTGTAAAAAATAAAATAAGACGTAGAAAGGAAGAGACAAAAAAGAAAATGAGAGAAAGTAAAACTGTGAAAATAGCACATTTCAGTAAGTGAATAGGTACAGAGGACACAGGAAAAAAATCACTAAGGGAATGAAGCTATGTTAGAGAAGAGGAACATAGACTGTGCCCTGGGGCACTCTAGCATTAAAAAATGAAAGAGAATAAGATGTTAAAGTAGTTTGAAAATAAACAGCCAGAGAAAAGAAAAGAAACAAAGAGTGTGATATCCTGAAAGTCAAAAAGGAAAATGTGTACAGAGGAGAAATGATCACCAACATTTTGTATGGCTTGTGATATAAGTAAGGCGGCTGGAGCTGACTGTAAAATTCAGGAACCTAGAAGCCACTGGTGACTTCAAAGTAAAATTCCAGAATATCTTGCTCTTCTATACCCTTGGAACAAGGACTTTATTGTATTTTTATGATCTCTTTAGCATTGTGCTCACATGCTTTCTTTTTTGACCTTTCAAAGATTTATATATAAGTATTCTCATCAATATTACTATTTGCATCATTTATAAATTAATTTCACAAGTACTTGATGAGCACCTTTTGTACAGTGCCTTTGAGACATTGCACTGAATGTGGACTGCACTAAATAAGACTTGCCTGTGGGGAACTTACACGATATGGCAGGAATTGTTTATTTGTTGACCATCCAAATGCCATTCTCACATTCCTTGCATATAAAGTCTTTTTTCCTCAGGTATCAGGTGATCTGTGCTGTACTCATTCCTAATCACAAGAAAAGAATGTGCAGTAGTCAGAGGCCAGGATGGCATGACATTACTCTGTCCAGTAACTGGGTAAAGAAAGGGTATATTACCCAACTATGGCCATCAAACTTGAGGGGAAGTCTGTGGATAGGGAAGTCTTCTAGGAAGACTTCACTTTTTGGAAGAGATATATTAGAATAGTATCTCTTTCTGTTTCTACACAGATGTCATCTAAGAGTGATGAAATTATGAGTTCAACAACATAAGAGAAAAAAAATCAAACATCTGCTGGGTGAAATGTAGAAACTGAACTGAATTTGTCCTGGGTACTCTGAATATTTTGCTACTTGAACTACTAAACTTCTTGTTGTGTAGGTACTATTTAGATCTGTCTGGCAGCCACATATATCCTGGAATAAATTTTGCAGCATAAATAAAAAAATCTCTGTTGGACAATATCTAGGAATAGTGATGAGGTAAGAGGAGTAAATGAACTGAACAGTAGTAAAAAAGTGGTAGAAAGTAAAGTCATAAAAAGAAAGTTAAACGCAATATATTTGATATATTGCAGGAAACCTGTAGAAAAGAAAACAAAAGAGAATAGTGAAACCAGTTTTGAAAGCAATTTACAAGCACAAATCATTTATGACTGCAAATTTATATAACCCGCCTGCTGGTCATCTTTCCTAAAAAAAAAAAGAAATCATATGCAGGGGACACCTACTATACTGAAGCCTCCATTTGGACATATAAAAATTGGAGAAAAGAATTTGTTAAACAGCAGAAACAATACCGGCCGAGAACAAGAGCAACCAAATACATTCATCCACAAAAGTTTCCCTTGAAGCATTTATGATTTGGTGTAATTTGAAAAGGTAGTTTAAGTACTAAAGTTGTGCTATTATCTTCAGCCTAGATAAATCAAAATGTAAAAGCAAATTTTCAAATTCAAAATCAATGTCTGAAAAAGATAAAGTGAATATGTTGGAAAAGTGCACATACCAAAACTAAATAAACATCAAGAGAATAAAGAGAAAAAAAAAGAAAAAAAGAAAGAAAGAGAAAAGGCAAGGAGGTAGTAGGATGGTAAGTTAAGAAAAAAGAATACATTCAATTGACCAAGTCATTATGAACAACCCCCAGTTATAAATTGATATTTATCCATCCTCCATCCATCCATTCATCCATTCATGTATGTATGTACGTATACATACCACTCAAGTTATCGTTTAAGCCATCCATTTCAACTGGAAAGCTTTTCCATTTGCAAAAATAGCATACTACCACTTTTTAAAAACTTTGTTAACCTTTGCTTCAAACTTTATTCCCAGGCTTCTTCATCTTAATTAGCATCAAAGAATAAATCATGTATAAGCAAAAACTAAAAAGTGCTGCAGTGACCAAGGGGCTTGGATTTAAAAATATTAGAAACCTAGATTTTATCAGGTCCATAGCAAAACAATTTTCCAAAGCAGTCATAATATAAAATAGCATCTCCCAGTAACTTTTTCAAGTTTCAACTTCTTCAGAAGTTGATTCAATTCAGTTTTTCACATTCTTAGAAGCCTCATGAAAGGTCTCCACAAAATCTGGAACTTAGTCATTATCATTCTCTCCAGCAGCAAGTGGTATTTTTTTATCCACAGATTGTTTGGGGGAATGCATCACCCATTCTTCTTAAAGTAGTCATACTGTCTGCACCAAGCTGGTATGACATATTGGATATTATTTCTGTGGCCTGCTTTATCTCAGAATGGTATGTAATGGTGAAAGTTGTCGTCAGAGATGTCTGAAATTTGGGGTTGTTGAAGTGCATCACTGTTCCTTGGCTTGTAAACATATTCACCTCTCCAATACCACAGATATTATTTACCCCTAACTTCTTTAAAAAGAACGTGGTTTTGTTTTTGTTTTGTTTTTTATCATATGACATAGCTGTTCTATGAATCATCTTCGTTTTGCAAGTAGTTTCTTTTCTACCAGTATGCACCTGTGCCTGCACTTTGGGGATATTTTCTCTCATTCAAGATTGTTTTTTGGTCTATTTGGAGAGGAAATGGGGCTACATGAGGGACTAGGACTGGTGCTCTGGGCATCTTGGCCCAAACAGCTCAAATTAGTCACACACACCAGGGATACAAGATGATAGCTAGAAGGCACATCACTTATAAGAAGCCTTCAAAAGTCATGTGATTATCAGTTTCTAGTATAAAATCTATTACAGGATAAGAAAGTGTGTTGTGGTTTAGATATGAGATGTCTCCCAAAAGTTCATATGTTAGATGATGAAAGAATTATCAGAGGTGAAATGATTAGATTAAGAGATACTTAACCTAATGATATGGATTAAATAGATGGTAACTGTAGACAGGTAGGATGTGGCTGGAGGAGTCCAACTATTCACTGGGGGCATGGCATTGGGGTTTATCTCTCCCACCCTCTACATGAGTGGAGTTCTCTCTGCTTCCTTGCTACTATGTCCTGAACTGCTTTGTTCTGCTATGATGTTCTGCCTGACCTTGGGCCCAGAGTTATGGAATCACCTGTCTATGGATTGAGGCTCTGAAACATTGACACCTCCCTATATAAAATTTTCCTCCTCTACATTATTCTTGACAGATCTTTTGGTCACACCAATAGAAAGACGATAAAAACACAGAGTTTCAGTTTCATTGTCCAGAGGCTGTCTTGATTGTATTAGGAAAACAGATAAAAATAGTTTTAGACCTTCAAGTAAATATTTTTAATTTTCGGTCACTTTTAAATGACTTGTAATAAATATTGAGTTAATAAGCAGTAGAACATACCATTGCTCCTTAGAAAAATTCTACCATTAACAAATACAGATGTAATAGAAAGAGATTAATAATTCAGAAGGTGACACATTTAAAAAGTCACAAAATTCAATAGAAAAAAAGAACAGAGATTTTAAAATAACCTATAATTGAGCAAGAACAATTTAAATCAGAAAAGGATTATGTCTACATTAAACTTTGTCCCTTTAAAATGATTTTCTAATTCCCATTCTCATTTTAATCTTTTATTGTTATTAGAAGATTTTTATAGAAATTTGGGCAAAGAGAGCAGATGCGTTCTAGAGCATGCCCTAATTTAATACCACCTAGGTTCATTACCATTCTGCCTTGCTGACCCTCAAATTGTTGACTACTGAAATCAGCATTGACCAGATTCAGAGAGAAGAAGGTTGAGTAGAAGGAACTATCTTGTCTTATTCTTTCTTAAGGACAAAACATGTGACATTTTGTATGTTTTTACTTGCTTTATTTTTCAAATAATCATACAGAATTCATTTCAATTTTAAAAAACATTTTTTTTTATGCAAAGGATTGAACCCAATACACTCAACCACTGAATTACATCCCCAGCCCTATTTATTTATTTTGAGATAGGGTATAAGTTGCTTAAAGCCTTGCTAAAATTGCTGAGCCTGTCTTTGAATTTGGGATCCTCCTACCTCAGCTTCCTGAGCTTCCTGGGATTAAAGAATTGCACCACAGCATCTCAGCACCTGACAAGACACATTTTTAATGTAAAGATTTGTATTAAATAAACAGGCACTGAAATTGAAAAAAGTATCTAGAAAATTTTTGAAAAGATTGGAGAAAAGAATAACACGTAAATAACATAATTACATACTTTTGACACTCTTATAAAAGGGCATTCAAACAGACTGCAAGGAGTCAAATTGATTTGGTCAACTCCTTAACATACAGTAGATTAAGTCTGGAATTAATGGGCTTCTGGAGGTTGGGACTTTTAACCAACTCAAACCCCACTTTGATTACCATTGTATTTTGATTGACCAGTAAATAAATGAGTTATTTTTGGGCCAAAACATTGAACTGATCATATCACTTCCTATTGCATTTTCCATCTCTTTGAATTATTACCAAATCATTAATTTCAAGTGGAAATACATTACAATAATTGGAGAAATAACACTGCAGCCCCTTCAGTGTATCTAGGGAATCCTTTGATCTTCCTGGCAAGTAAAAAATAATTTGGAATTTAGAAGATTAACAACAAATATATGATTAATACATTTGTAAACAGAAACAGAATCCTGGGTATCTATTGAATTATGAATAACAACAATTTTGGTTTTGGAAGAAATTTAGTTCTAGATACAGATGGTATAAAATGCAATAAAATATCAATCTGACTTGAAGGATTTAACAGCTACTAAAAGAGCCAGTATTTCAAAATACATGGACAAAGCAAACTAGCTTCTTTGGTTGTGCTGTGGCTGATCAATTAAAAACAAAAGAAGCACTTTTATAGTATAAATCCAAAGCACTGATTATATACAAATAATTTTACTGAACATATTAGATGTAGTACCCAGAAGGTAGAAAGAAAATATTATATTTAAATGATTAGCCCCAAAGCCAAGGTATAAAAAGAAAGACAAGTTTGGAGCTAGATATTGAGGACTCAATTCTTTAATGGCAAAACAGATATACACAGTAATTTTATTTATTGTTATTCAGCACATATAAGTATCTTAGTCACAATACATAAAAAATACTGACAGACACTGACATGAACACTTATAATTTTGGTGATTGCTGGAGACTGAATATTTGTATCCTCCTCAAACTCAGGTTGAAGCTCTATATTCCACTGGAATAGTATTTGAAGACAGAGCCTTTGGGAGGCAGTTAGGTTACATAAGATTATGAGAGTGGAGCCCCCTCAATGAGATTAGTGCCCTTCTAAGGAGAGGCCATCATGGAAGGCAGTCACCCGAACCCTGGAGGAGGGGTTTTACCAAGAGCATACATAGTTATAGAACTTTAGTTTCTCCCCCACATTTTATTTATTTGTATGGAACTAAAGACATTTTTAAAGGCAATACAAAGAAACCGAGATTCATTAGACCTTAGTTTTAGGACTAGCATTTATCTATCTGTGGGATGTGTATACAAATGAATTAAAATTTTTAAGTTCTTGAGTACAGCAGGACATGCCGCTTGAGTTTGAATAAAAGACTTTCAAAATTTTTGAACATACTCTCTCACCAAAAATAAAAAAAAATAGTTAGGATTTATTTCAAAGATTTCCTTTATTCTGCCATGTAGCTCTAAATATACATACTAAATATTATGGTATTAGAGTTGTTAATAAACAACAGGCCTATGCCTACTTTTCAAGTTTGAAATTGAACATTATTACTGATAATAGTTGAGGATTATTATGGTCAAGGCTATATAAGGAAAGGCTTTGCTCTGTGTGCTTTGACTAAAAGATCTTTGACTAAAACAATTACAGAGGAGGAAAAGTTTATTTGGGGGCTCATGGTTTCAGAGTCTCAGTCCATAGACAGCTGATTCCATTCCTTGGGGCTCGAGGTGAAACAGAACATCATGGTGAAAGAATGTAGTAGAGGCAAGCAACTCACAGGATGATCAGAAAGAAGAGAGATCTCTACTTTTGAGACTCCAAAGGCACTCCCTCAATGACCCACCTTCTCCAGCCACACCTTACAGGCCTTCAATGACACTCAGTTGATCCCCATCATGGGATTTATTCACTAACTGGGTTAAGGCTCTCATAAATCAAACATGTCTCCTCTAAACCCTCTTTTATTGTCTCACCCATAAGCTTTCTGGGGACACCCCACATCCAAACCATAACACCTCTCTTAGGCTACTAATTGGCATAATGACACCTAAGAAAAAAGATGAATTTGTCTAGCAGACACATATCCTGGATTGTTGCCTCACAGAGGGTAGAGGAAGAGGGCTGTAGAAGAAACGAGTGCTTAGAAACACATTCTGATGGATGTCCCTAAACAGTCAGGCAACACTTTCTCCCCAACCAGATCAAAGATTAATAAAGGACTGGGTCAAGAGACTAGTCATGTTTCTCTAGTGGAAATTGCTTGGTGTGGCAATAGGAGGAGTAGACAAGAAGTATTTTATAGCTCCTGCAAAGCACAGTGGTTTTTGTATTGAACTCTTACATTTCAGAACCAATATGTTCCTGAGCATCTTGAAACTTATGTACATATTTATACATAAGAGCATGCCCCACCCGCACCAGTATGAATCTAGAGCTTGAGTTTGTACAAATTTCTGGGAGTGCGTCCAGGGATTTGGTTTAGAGTCTCAGTGGAGTCACTGGTCCTAAAATATTGAAGATTCACATATTGGACCATTTATGCTGTCATTTGGTAAAATAAATCATGAGATTGAATTGTTTTCCTCATCAAATATAAATTAATAGGTCAAAATTTTCAGATAGTTGACATGAGCTATAACAAATTATACATTTAATTATTTATCTTTAAATTTCCTTAGTTAATATGGTGATGCATTTTGTCTTTTGCCGTGCAAAAATTTGACAACAACTAAACAATATTTTTGCTTCAGTAAATATTCATTGTGTTGTAAGTAATTTCCTCATATCTCAGTTTAACCAAGAATTTTGAATAATCTTTAAATTTAAATAATGAGTAACTATTTTAACAGATTAAATTTTTGCATAGCAAAAGACAAAACAAAACAACTACAACAACAACAACAAAAACTATGTCTCTGGAGGTATGCCTTTGGAGTATATTTGCCCCTGAAGAGTGTAGCTCTCTCCGTTTCCTGATGTGATGTGTTGAGCAAATTCCCTCTATCACATTCTTTTTTTTTAATTTTTTTTATTGGTTGTTCACAACATTACAAAGCTCTTGACATATCATATTTCATACATTAGATTCAAGTGGGTTATGAACCCCCAATTTTACCCCAAATGCAGATTGCAGAATCACATTGGTTACACATCCACAATTTTACATAATGCCCTATTAGTAATTGTTGTGTTCTGCTACCTTTCCTATCCCCTACTATCCCCCCTCCCCTCCTCTCCCATCTACTCTCTCTACCCCATCTACTGTAGTTCATTTCTCTCCTTGTTTATTTTCCCATTCCCCTCACAACCTCTTATATGTAATTTTGTATAGTAATGAGGGTCTCCCTTCATTTCCATGCAATTTCCCTTTTCTCTCCCTTTCCCTCCCATCTCATGTCTCTGTTTAATGTTAATCTTTTCTTCCTGCTCTTCCTCCCTGCTCTGTTCATAGTTGCTCTCTTTATATCAAAGAAGACATTTGGTATTTGTTTTTTAGGGATTGGCTAGCTTCACTAAGCATAATCTGCTCTAGTGCCATCCATTTCCCTGCAAATTCTATGATTTTGTCATTTCTTATTGCTGCATAGTACTCCATTGTGTATAGATGCCACATTTTTTTATCCATTCATCTATTGAAGGGCATCTGGGTTGGTTCCACAGTCTAGCTATTGTGAATTGTGCTGCTATGAACATCGATGTGGCAGTATCCCTGTAGCATGCTCTTTTAAGGTCTTCAGGGAATAGTCCGAGAAGGGCAATAGCAGGGTCAAATGGTGGTTCCATTCCCATCTTTCCCAGGAATCTCCAAACTGCTCTCCAAATTGGCCACACCAATTTACAGTCCCACCAGCAATGTACAAGTGTACCCTTTCCTCCACATCCTCGCCAGCACTTGTTGTTGTTTGACTTCATAGTGGCTGCCAATCTTACTGGAGTGAGATTGTATCTTAGGGTGGTTTTGATTTGCATTTCTCTGACTGCTAGAGATGGTGAGCATTTTTTCATGTACTTGTTGATTGATTGTATGTCCTCGTCTGAGAAGTGTCTGTTCAGGTCCTTGGCCCATTTGTTGATTGGGTTATTTGTTATCTTATTGTCTAATTTTTTGAGTTCTTTGTATACTCTGGATATTAGGGCTCTATCTGAAGTGTGAGGAGTAAAAATTTGTTCCCAGGATGTAGGCTCCCTATTTACCTCTCTTATTGTTTGGATTGAGACCTCTGAAACCATAAGCCCCCAAATAAACTTTTATAATTGTTCTTGTCAGGTCTTTTAGTTACAGTAGCAAAAAAGCTAAGAGAAACCTGAGTCTATTCAAATAATGTTATATTTAATATAACATATCTATTTTATATTTACTTATTTTTATTATATATGTATTTTAATCATACTGAACTTTATTACATATTGTAATAATATTTATCTTCTATAAAATTTTATTTTATATATATATATATATATATATATATGTTATATATATTTTTTAAATATTGTGTATATATGTACCCATACAAAAAAATGACCAAGCTATAATTCCTTCAAAGCTATGACCTTTTAGTCACCTCTGTGTTACCTCAAGCCGACTTAACACCTCCAAATCTAGAAGGGATTTAGTAAATGTTTGCTGAATGAAGTAATGAAAAAAATATTGTGACTGTTGCATCTGCAACTATGTAAATAATGTACTTCATAGTAGAAAGGTAACAAAAAGATTTTTTTCCTGTAACAAAACTCGTCAATGTCTTTACAGTGATATATGAAAAGAAGAGAATAAAGGAACAACACACAGAGAAAAAAAAATAATAGAGGAACAGAGAGGAGAGCAAGAATTAGATAGCATTGTAATCACTGGACCCACATCAACTTTTATGATTCCTTCAGAGCCCTTTTTTCCACCTCTTGCAAATGCTATTTATTTTTCACTTAAAGAATTAACAAGGAGTTTTTGTTAAATTGCTATAAAGATTTGAGCTCATATTAATGCTTATGGGTAGACCCAGTTAATTGAGTTCTATTATTAAAATGATGCTCCACTGTGTATGAGATTAAACTATGCTTAATTTTTATGTGACATATTCAGCCAATATGCAACATCTAGCTATTAGCAAAACTCTCTTTTTAGCCAATTCTCCAGTAGGACAAAGGTATGAGGAAGCCAACTAACTTTCTAAGGTTAATTATTCGTCAGTAGCTGCTAGGAAATGGAAAAGAAGAAACTTTTTGATTTGTAAATCATTTAATGTAGCCACCTAATAACCCCTCTATACTTGGTAAGAATTTAGTACCACAGTTATTGGTTTTCTATATTTTGCTACCAAATAAAATAATAGTAAAGACAAATTACTATTTCTGTGCAATCCTGCAAACAAAATCATCCTGAATTATTCTTTCTGCAAATATCAACCTGTATAAAATTTCCAAAAGAAACAATTTAAATTTAGTATAATACATGAGAACATAAAGAAAAATTATAACAATGGCTCTAATAAATCACAATTTAAGATATTTGGTGAAGAATACTGTGGCCATATTGAATTTTATTATGTTATGTAGATGTAATAAAAATATTAAAACCAGAATTTGATTACCATGGAAAGGAATTAAAGTTAAAACTAGTTTTTTCTAGTTAAAGGAAGCTAGGAAATCTAGTGGACTTGGTAATACATGGCATGCTTTATCTTTTTTATTAAATCTCAATAATATCTACCCAAAATGATTTTTCCATACAATATTAAGTGGATACCTACCAGTTTAGATGAGAGAGGTGTCACACAGCCTGCATATTAAGTATCATGGGGATTAGAAATATTGGTGTGCACTTGTATGATATGTTCTCTATGAAAACACAAATCAACATCTAATAATTTGATTTATATGAAATATGTAATGTTTAAAATTACAGAGACAAGTAATTAACCAAGCCTGGGGAACTGGACTGGGGAGACTCTGATGGTGTGATGATGGCCGACATCACATTTCCTTCTCATTTTCAGTTTTCCATGTGGGAAGTAGCCTTCTGGTAGTATTACTGCATGTAATAACCCTCAGATGCACTTATTTCCCTTCCTTCCCTTTACCCCTACCTTCATTTCCTTCCTTTCTGGCTGCTCTATTTTTCTGCCAATCCATTCTCTTCCTCCATCGACCAGAATTAGGAGATAGCTTAATTAGGAATATATGGAATTAAAATGCCAAGGTCCTAATCTTTTGTCTAATGTCTAATAATTCAATTAAATAATAATTCCTCAATGCCCCTGAGTATGGGTATACCTTCAAGAATGCCTAACACATAAATACACAAGCATACACTCACTAAAGGATTACACGAAAAGGAGCCATTTTTGAAACTGCTTTGAATATTTCTGAAAGAGCTCCCTCAGAGTATGGGTGTTAGGGAGAGATGGGAGCCATAGGTACATGTTTCTTATTCTACCATTTAGTTTGTATTCTGTTTGAAAACTAGGTTCCACCAATCTCATGAATTTTAATGAAATTTGGGGCTATAGTGCTTTTTGCAATAATGTCTCCCTTTTTGGTCTCCAGCTCCATGGAAACCAACCAGCAGACAATATGACAAGCTAAAGACAGTATGATGTTGTCAGGGCTAGTGTGGAGTGTTCACCAGGGGTGTCTCTGATTCCTCACTATTATGATTGGGTTAACTCTTCGATTAAACCAGTTGCTAGTGTTGTTATGGGGCTAATTTCTCAAGGCCCTGCTTCTGACCAGTTCAAACATTCTGAAAACACCTGATTGCTAATCTTACGTCAACTTAAGATAGAGATATTTTATGTGTTCTGCAACTGAATGCTAACAGAAACATTTAATTAACTAGACAGTGATAAGACTCTGAATGTTTGAAGACTTTTGAATTAATTCTATGATATTTTATACTGGACTAACATTCTCAGTTAAATTTCACTTGAGCCAATTAAGACTTAATTATATTTCATGCTGGATGGTATAGGAAGAAGTCTAGAAGTATTCTGAGAGATGAAGAAATACTTCTGTGAGAGTTCAAAAGAGATGAACCTCCAAGTGCAATATATAGTGGTAGAAAAATTGTCTACAGTGTTTAAATTGTAAGGGTGTTGTCTTCCTAACATGGTAGTCCATAAATGGAAGGAAGACAATGTACAAGTCCTTCTGATCAAAGGAATAGAGTACTTGAGAAATCAACTTGATTTCCCCATTCTTAGAAAATTACAAGCTGCTACTTTTTGCACATAGAGGCAGAAAGAAAATACACTGCAAATCTGTGCATGTGAACATTTCTGTTTTTTAATTGCCTCATTTGGCTGAGAAATAAACTGTGATGGGAAGAAACTCTGACAAATGGGTTGGAGAATTACTTTTTAATCATCTTGAGCCATTGAAAACAATACTATGAAAGGAAAAAATCAATTGTGGATTATGAATTTTCAGTTTTGTTAGTTCGAAAAAAGTAAGTAGTAATAAGAAAAGAAGTTAGTGTACTTTCCAATCCACTGGCTTTCCAGTAACTTAGCTCCTAGGTCAGGTGGAAAAAAAGAAACTTGAATTTTTTCTGTGGTCATTGTATTAGAAGAGCATCATATGGTTGAGAGCAATGAAATTGTGAACCAACAAATAGAGCCAGCATTCATCTCCAAGAGAATTATTCTGATTCCCTCCAACCCAGCCTGTTTTATATCCACAATGGAGACAGGCTCCATCACCTCCAGCTGCAACACTATGACTGAAGTTAGCTGTACACTCATCCTCCTGTTGTGACCTGGACCAGGGACATTTTACCAGAGGAGCCAAGTGTTTCAGGGTAAGAAGACTCTCCACAGCCCATCACTCCTTCTCCCCTGTAGGATTCATCAGGCCTGGAACAGGTACCAGGTGTCTTAGCTCTCACATATGGGGAAGTGAGAAGTCCTCATTGCAATGAAAGGCTTGCAAGGGCATTAAATGATAACATTGTGTTTTCAAAATGGGTGAGGATCCCAGGAGACCAAGACTCATTATGTTTCTATGTTTCTATTAAAAAGTTATATTCTCTAGACCAGAAAATGGAAAGCTTCAAACTTCAGGATAAATACTTTATTAGAATCAAAATTACTTCAGACTGAAAAGAGGGAAGTTATACATTAGTTATGATGGTTTTCACTATTAAAAACAACCAGCCAAGATGAAATGAGTTGGATGAGGAAAAAAAAAATAAAACCCACAAGAGTATTATGACATTCACTGTTTAGTTAAAGGATTTTTTTCCAGTAAAGAATAATATAGCAAGCATTTAGAAAATACACAAGCATATCATTGTCTTTATATGAAAATAAAAACATAAAATATATCCTCTGTAATCTAAAGCACACACTTTGGGAAAGAATCACATAACTATTTCAACAGCTATTATTTATTTTGTGTGTGGATGTGTGTGCTTGTGGATGTGTATGTTTGTGGATGTGTGTTTCCATTTCAGCTAAAGAAAAAAACCCACCTGTTCTTCTGTACGCAGAGCAAGGCTATCAGTAGGAGTGTCTGCTTTGTGAAATTAACGTTTTAAACATTTAAATACCTAGAGAATTAGCTACCATAAATTCAAGCTTTTCCATGTTCTAATACAAGAATTTTAGCTTCAAATGGTTAAATGAATTCTTTAATTACATGAATAGTTGATAGCAATTTCAAAAGTCTTGACTTATGAATGTGAATTTTACAGCCAACACTAGCATTGGTACTCACCAGATGTATGTCTTTATTCATGTTATATGTATTTATCTCTGTGCCTCCATTTTTATATGCACTCTATGTTCTTTGATTTATTCTCACCTCTAGATATTAACACAGATTGCAGAAAATATTTATCATTAATTGATAAACTCAGACTCACTCATTTCTAACTTTGTGAATTTCAAATATATAAAAAATGAATATGGCTATTTTAAAATTAAATTATTTGGTGTTTCTTGTTTTACATAATGGAAAGTTCTTTTCACAGTTATCAGAACTTATTTTTTATATAAGCAAGGTAATAATTACCCTAGTCAAATAACCATAGAAATATAAAGAAAACCAATGTTCATGTTAACATATTTTTGTTGTTTCTACTGTTCAATCATTTTAAACCTGATTTTTAATATTTTATTTTCAATTGAACACAAATATACCCGCATAATAAAAATTCAACAATGAAAATATCTAAACTGAATACAATTGTAGATTGCATAATTTTACCATTAATTGCAATGTCTGCTACATTTCCTTTTATTTACCATTAATTAAGTTAAAGGACTTTCCTTAGCTAATCCTTTGTGATTCTTTTATGAGTAATTTTTCTTATTTTATTTATAAACCTTGTTAATTACATTAGTAATGTTTTTGATCAAGAATTGCTAGCCAGGCACAGTGATGCATGCCTGTAATCTCAGGAGCTCAGAAGCCTGAGGTGTGAGGATCGTGAGTTCAAAGCCAGCCTCAGCAAAAGTGAGCACTAAGCAACTCAGTGAGACCCTGTCTCTAAAGAAAATATAAAATTGGGATGGGATGTGACTCAGTGGTTGAGTGCCCCTGAGTTCAATCCCTAGTACTGATACCACCGGCCCCATCCCCACCCCACCCCCAAAAAAGAGGAATTGCATTTCTGGCTGGGTAAAGTGGAGCCTGCTGGTAATCCCAGTGGCACATGAAGCTGAGGCAAGAGGATTACAGGTTGAAAACCAAGCTCAGCAATTTAGCAAGGCCCTAAGCAACTTAGCAAGACCCTGTTTCAAAAAATAAAACAGGTTGCAGTTGTGACTCAGTGGCTAAGCGCTCTGGGTTCTATGCCCAGGACAAAAGAAAAAAAAAGAAGAAAGAAAAGCTACATCTCTAGGATAAAACGCATAGTCATGGTGCATCCTTTCATTAGTATATGCAGTATAGCAAGATCAAATATATTCATATTTTGTCGCATTTCAATTACAATATTATGTGTTGCTAAAAGAGATTAGCCTCTAGCTTTTGCTTTCTTTCATTCTTGGACCCAGAGTTATGCTGACCTTAAACCCAGAATTGGGGACATTTCCTCCTTTTTCTTGCTCAGAAGCAGTTTATAGGTATGTAAGGATTGATTGGCAGGACTCTCTGTTGAGCACCTCAGGCTGGTACTTCTATTTTAGGTAAATGCAGGAACTGCATTTCTACTTTCTTCTCTATATTGCTCAGAGTTTCTACTTTTTCTTGAGATAATGTTTATGACTAGTTTAATAAAATTGGTTTCCATTTAGATTTCCAATTTATTGTCATAAAATTCTATATGTCATAATTAAAATTAATCAAAACACAATACTATTTATTCTCTATGCATTTATGCTCTATTTATTCCTAATAATGTATAATTGTGCTTTCTCTTCTTTTTTAATTTTCTTTTTTATTAGTGCATTATAGTTACAAATAATAGTGGGATTTATTGCTGTATTCATACATACCTGTAACATACTTGATTGCTCTTGTTTCCCAGGACCTTCCCTTTGTGGTTTCTTGAGCACCCTTACCAGCCAATTTATTGATACATGTTTTGACAAGTTTTAATTCCTTTGTCCACATTAGTAAATTTTTCTTTCTTATTCATTAAATTTCTGCCCTCATTATTCTTTATTACTTTTATTATACTATCTTTGCGTTCTATCATTGATATTTTTCTAGTTCATTGAGAACTTGTTGTCAACTATTTTAAATCTTTCTTGCATTTTCACCAGTGTACTGATGCTATAACTTTCCCATTAATTGAGTGCGTGTGTGTGTGTGTGTGTGTGTGTGTGTGTGTGTGTGTTTGGCTTTCACATGCAGGGCAGTCATAGAAATTTACTTCCAGACATTTTAACTGCATAAACTCCAAAATCATATCAGGGCTTATGTATGATATTTTTTCACCATTCCTGTTTATTGTTGGTGATGAATTGTTTGTATATTATGAAAATTATTTCTTTCTTGCTTTTTGTTTTTGGCATTGGGAAACGAAAGTTCTCCAATCCATCTTCCCTCTGCCGTTTAACCTAGAAATGAAGGCTATAATTTTTTCCCCTCTTATATGTCATATATATTTAATATTTTAAATTGTCCTTAATATTGGCTTAATATTTATAACCTTTTCTCAAATAAGAAAAAAATATCCAATAGATTCATATTTTAAAAAGTTTTTAAAGGGTCAAATAGAGACCTTAGTCTATAACAGAGACTTACTGAGCATAGGTGCTGAGGTGTATATGTAAAGAGCTGTTTTGAAGTTAAAAAAAAATGATGCTGAATGTGCTTTGCAGCTGCTGGCTACATGTGGCCCTTCACTGCCTTTGTGGCTGTGTGCTGACATCCAAGTGTTACTAAAAATGACCAAGGCTTGTGCCTCCTGTTGAAGGCCATGTGCTGATCAGGCCATATCAACACAGAGGGTAATCAAGTGTATAGTATTCTGTGTTCAGTTACCCACAACTTGCACAAACACATTTCTCACACAGCATCATTGCTAATGAAATTTAGGAGGGATGAAAGTCTCCAAATTAGCAATGTGTCACTTAAAATTTCCAGCCTACTCTTTTTATAGCTTCCCTCCAGAAGCTCATCTTACTTTCTGTAATCATCAACAGAATGAATCGCTTGCTCCTTGTTAAGCTTTTATCTCCATGAAGTGAAGGTGACAATGAAACACTTTTCTGTAAGACCTTCTTGGCAGCTATCCCACAACGCCTGCTGGCCTGTTTTGATCCCATTCCATATGTCCACAATTTAAGTGGCAATACAGCTCTCTCTGAATTGTATCATACAGCACTGCAGGGCACAATCCTGTGTTACCTGCTTTTGGAAATAATCTTTTCAGCCTATTTCAATTTTCACATTGAAGAACTGGCTGCCTGAAAGTTGATGATTACAGGCTTGTAAGGACAGGATCAAAAAGAAGAAGATGCTAGCAGGGAGTCAAATGTGAGAGTATTATTCTGCATGCATAATAGACTCTTTGTTCTCTTTTAATAAATCTGAAGCCATTGTTAGTATTATTGACTCAGATATGGCCCTGCTGTTAGCTATTTTTACAAACTCATTCTAATGAAATGCTTAAGTATAATATCTTGTAGAGAAGTAATCTCCAAGGTGTATTAACAAATATTTATTGATTGCTATAGAGCTTGAAGAGTTAAAATATAAGTGGGTTTCAATTCATTTTAATGAATCACAAAGGAAAAAAATTAAGTAATCGATTATTTGTCTCTTGATTAAAGACTCTCAGTATCTATTGATTTTCTCCTAGGAAGAATTATATTCAAACAAAATTAGTGTTAATGAACAGACATTGTTGGATTTTTGTTTTGTCTTTTGGATATATTTATTTAGTTTTTATCTCAATTTTTCCAGAATTACTATTTGATAATTTAGTAATTATTTGATGATGAAACAATTTTTCTTGTCTGTGTATTTATAAATGAGGATGCAAAATTCAAACCTGTTGTTAAAGATTGATTTTTCTGTTCATTGAAAAATAATTTACTTGAAAGCAAATTTATTCTTAGTTACTACTGGGTTCATAAACATAAATTTTGACACCAAAGCTGGCAAGTTGAAAGATTTGCTTGTCTAACTTTTAAATCAACAATTGTGCAATATATGATCCCATTAATACTTTGACTAATATTTTAGTGTGCCAGTCATTAAATAATAAAATTGCTCATTTAATGATTATATTTTTTCATGACCACAGTAGCGATCTTTTTCAAATTTAGTCAAAAAGACAGTTTACTTCATTCATTCCTGTTAGTTTTTCCTCATGTTTGATATCTAACTCCATTTGAAAAATTGCCTTCATTTAAAACTTAACCAAATGATATTAACATACACTTTAATATCTCTTTATAAACAAATTTTCATAGCTTCTTTGAACTCATAAGTACAAAACTGCTTGTTTATAGATACAAATTTAAACGTGAATACTTATCCTATTCAATCTCAAAACTTATATCAAGTTCAATTTTTTGACAGAGAAGTGTCTTAGTTTGATTGTGCTATAGTAATGAAAAATCATAAACAAAGCAATAAATAAATAGAAGTAAGAGTAATGTAGTAGATAAAAGATGTCAGAGAGCAGGAGGTGGGGAAAGGAAAGCACTATGGATTAAAATGAAGCAAATTAGGTTATATGTCTTTATAGATGTCAAAATGAACCCCATGATTATGTATGATTATATGCACTAAAAAAAAACCACAAAGAAGACCACAGACCAGGCAATTTATAAAGAAAAGTTATTCATTTCTCCTTGTTCTGGAGTCTGGGAAGTCTAACTTCAAGGAGGCAGCATCAGGTGAGAGCCTTTTCCCTGTTTCTTCATAAGAGGACTAATGTTATATCCTCATGCAGTGGAATAGCAGAGAGAGTGAATCCACTCCTGGAAGTCCCTTTTATAAAGGACCATCCATGAGAACAGAGATCTTAGGACCAAAACTCTTCTCAAAAGCCCCACCTCTTGGCACTATTTCATTGTTAAGTTTCCAGCAAGGAGTTCTTGATGACTCATTCAGACCATAGCAAAACCATTTCTTCTTATTTCCTCTGAGTCCTCAGATTTAACCTAATTTTTGGCAGATTTTTAACCTGGGCCCAGAGATATGGAGTCACCTGACTATGGACTGAGACCTCTGAAATCATGAGTAAATAACTAACTTTTCATCCTCTAAGTTGTTCTTGTCAGGTATTTTGGTCACAGCAACAGAAAGCTGATTGGCATGTAGTTTAACATCTACTGAGTGAGTATTCACCTTCATTTTCTTATCCACAATTATCTTATCTCCAAATTTTTTATTGCATACTGATTTTTATGTCCAACAAATTGTGATATGAGAGCCTCTCAGGAGCATTTTAAGTTAATGTGTTCTAAATTTCAAAAAATACCATATTATTTTATAATAGAATATTTAGGTGAAGGTCTTAAATCTGAATTTTAATTGTACATTTTCATGTAGCTTTTCATTATTTTTAATCATTTGCCCAAAATTTATTGTGTATTTGGTATACAGTGGGTTGTGAATAAAACAATCTCAATTTCATAGTATAGTGGTTGTTTTCTTAAATGAAGAAAAAAATTATAAGCAATACAACATATAATTCATTAGTTAAATATAGAAAGACAGCAACTAAAATTTACCTTTGTATTTTTACATTGAAATATAAAAAATCATAAAATAATAATGACTGTCATTTATTGAACATTAGGAAATTTATGTAGATTTATGTAATACAATAAACTGAACCTCGATATTGCTATTGCCATATAACAGGTGAGAAAACTAGGGTCAAGAAGAAAATGTATTTGAGACTCTTGAATAAATCAAAACTATGATTGCAGAATGTTAAGTAACACAGAAACTTATAGTATAAAAATTCTAATTCCTTAGACTGATATTCAACTCCTTTTATAATCCGCTTTTAAAATAGCTATTATTAATTTCCATCTTACTATCTTGCACTATGGTCATTGTCTCCATCAAATTGAACTAGTATGAAATCATGAGAAGAACTTCAATTTGGAAAGAAGAGGAATGGAAGTCTAATTTCTATGTGACTTGGGAAAGTCTCTGATCCTCTAAATACTTCTTTGAAAAGTGAGATTGTGCCAGACATTCTCTGACGCTATCATCAAATTGTATTATTTACAAAATTTCTTTCTTCTTTTTTGCCTTTACATTTGCTTTTGTTCTTTGGAATGAAGTGTTCTTCACTTACATCCTACTTATTACTTAAAGTTTATCTTCATTTCTCAAATTTCCAAGCCAAGCTTGAATAAAGAACATGATTTGGAGTGGTATGAACTTAGTTGCTTTGTAGTAAATTCAAGATCCGCTAATTGCTAAATGACATGCAGATGAGGAAAAGCACTGACAAATTGAAGGGTAGACTTATATGTTTGGAGGGGGAAGTGAAGCATAAGCTGTCAAATGAAAATGATAGTGTGCATAAAGTAGCAATAAAAGCAAGTCAAGATTGTGGAATGGCAAGCAGAAAAAAACTGAGATATGGTTTTGGAAAGTTTTAAGGACAGGATGATATTTGTGAAGGATAATATATTATTGTAGGCCAGATTCAAGTTTATTATGAGATTTCACTACATCTTAGATTCTTCTTGATTTTTGTGGATTTCAATATAAATTTGAGGTTAATATTTGTGAGCAGGCTAGCATTACAGATAGTTTAACTCAATTCTCTATTCTATGAAGGTCATCATCTGTAAGAAGCTTTCAAAATTCTTAATTTACTTTATTAAATTCTATTTTCTTATATTTTTTAAATCTTATAGAGTTTTCATTATTTTTTAGTAGTTTCTTTAAACTTCTCATATTGAGATGATTTTAGATTTATGGAGACATAGCCAAAATTTTGCGGAGAGCTGCTGTATAGCCTTCATTCAGCTTCCCCAATGTTAACATTCCACATTTCATGCTAAAATTATTAATCAAAGGAGTTAACATTTGTACAATCACACTAACTAAACCACATTTCTTTTGCACATGTCACTAGTCTTTCCATTGATGTCCTTTTCCAAATCCAATGCTTTCATGTTGCCTTTAGCTGTCATGTCTCTATGGTCTCCTCCAATCTAAAATTTCCTCAGGCTCTCCTTGCCTTTTAAGCTTCAAAAAAGAACTGGTCAATATTTGGTAGCACTCTGCAAGCCTAAATTTTGGGTTTATCTGATGTCTCCCCATGATTGGGTGTGCAAAATGTTATGCCATCCTGAGTGTATTAAACCAAGTATGTGCCGTAATATATCTTAACATGGATAATATGAACTTGAGCTAAGACAGTATCTTCTGGGCTTCTCTACTGGAATGATGCTAAATTTACTTTTGTAATTAAGTAGTTTTTGCGGGAGATATTTTAAGATAATACAAACACCTTTATTTTCTTTAAAATTTCACACATAATTTTAGCATTCAAAGGTGAATCTTGCCTACAAAAATTAGTGATTTCCCAGTGATGGTTTATTTCTCTCATTTATTAAACATTTAATTAGTGAAATTCTCCTGGAAGGAAAAGCTATTCCCAATTTATGTATTGATTAGAAAATTTATTTAAATCACTATGGTCTCATGGATATTTATTATGCAGATATAATCCAATACAATTATTATTTATTTTGTGGTTGAAATCATTCCAATCTTAGCTAACAGCTGCTTTATAAGGATACCTTCTGTATTTTTTTCATATGTTCCTCCCCTTTATCACACTTGTGCTTATGTTCTGATGTCACAAGATAAGGCAGGTTCCTCTTGTATGTGCCTTTCTCCAGGCCTGAAGCCAAGCACTTCTTAAAAGAGGTCTGGTTTCTTTTTGAAGAAAGCAGAGTAGCGTTTTGGAGACTAGTATTTAGAAATCAAGATCTGGGTGTCAGACATGCTGTGGCTGAGTGAATATAGCTCAGAAATGTATGTATGTACATTAATCCACATACACAATCACACCAAGCTATGTATCTTTGTAAATGTTTGCACGTGTGTACCTACCTACCTATCTACTCTGAAAGCATGAGTTTATGTTGTTAACTCTGTTTCCATCTAACACAAAAAAGTTAGGTCTTTATAATTAAAAGTAGGCTTCTTGTAGATAGCATTTTGTTGAATATTACTTGTTTATTCCAATGACAGACTTTAACCTTTGTGATTAGATCATTCACATTTAAGTGACCATTAGTACTTCTGGATTTAATCTAATATTTTGCTAGCTATACTCTAAATTGTTATCTCTGTTCTTTGTTCCATTTTTCTTCTTGATCTGCTTTTTCAGGATTTATTTGGACATTTTTAAACTACTAAGAGTTATGTTCCCTTCATTTATTATTTATAGCATGATTTATATACACTCAAGTTTACAATATACTTTTTTAATTAATCAGAGCCTACCTTTAAATGTTATTATATTTCTTCACACACTATGTAAAGACATTATAAAATTATGTTCACAGTCTAGTCTACCATTTATTGTACTATTATTGTCATACATTTTATTTTTACATGTGCTATAAACACAGAGTATATTGCTACCATTTTATTTTAGACAGTTTTTTAAAGAATTAAAAATAAGACAGTAAATACATTTCTTTTATCTTCATTTAGTACAATTCTTTCTATTGCCTTGTGTAGATTAGGTTTCTGACTGGTACATGTATTTTGCCTGAAGAACTTTTAATATTTATTGCAGTGTAGGTCTTCAGATGATAAATTATTTGTTTTCATTGGAGAAATTTTTGTTTCTCCTGTATTTTATAAACTGGTTTTGCTGGGTATAGAAATCTGATTTGACCTGTTTTTCTCTAATATTTTGAAGACTTGACTCCATTGTCTTCTGGTATAAGACAAGATGTTTGCTGTACTACTTTTTGTTCGTTCTCTGCTTGTGATGTGCTTTTATTTCAGATGCACTTAGGATTTTATCTTTATATGTAGTTTAAATATAATATACTTAGGAGTGTGTATGTAGAAGTGTATGCATTTGTGAATTTGTATTCACCCTGCTTGGTGTTTTTGAGTATCTTAAAACTTTGATTTGTTGGTTGTATTTTTGGAAAATTCTAAAGCAAGTGTTAATTTGAATTTCATTTTTCTGCACTGTTCTCCATTGTCTTTTTTCTCTTCTCTTGAGATCCCCCCAAACATTTCTTCAATAGATCTTGGATACTCTTTATGTTCATTTCATTATTTTTTTAGCTTCCTGTTTCAGTTTTTTTTTTAAATTTATTCTCAGCTATAATTGCCTACTTAAAGGAACTCCAAAGTCATTTTTATTTTCTCTGTTTTTAGATGTAGTATTTTTGTTTCATTATTTTTCTATTTCTCCTTTATATTTCTCTGAAAAATTACCTATCTGTTCTTGCATATTATATACTTTTTCTATTAGAGACTTTAGGAAAATAATCAATTACAAATTTTATATTAAACTTCCTATCATATACTTCCCATATCTGTGTCCTACCTAGTTATATTTCTATTGAATTTCATATCTTAGGGTTATTTTTTTTCTAGCCTTTCGGCATACTTTTTGTTAAAGGCGTACATTTTATGTAGTACTAGACAGACTAAGGCATTTTTGTGCTTGGATATGGGCATGCCTTTAATTATTCTGCATGTGAATGCTTCTATTAATATAATCATAATTTGTACTTGAGTTAAGGTTTTTTGTTGCTATGGTTATCTACAGCACACACTGGATTTACTGTGAGGGCTGCCTGCCAGAGGGTTTTTTTTTCCCAGTGTCCAGTCCCTGGTTTTAGATATACCTTTGTTGTATCTGTCTCTTGCAGGTCTCACGCTAAGATTTATCTCTTACTTTTACTCTATGACTGTGTGCTTGAGGGCAGCATGGATTTGTGCTCTGATGTTATGATTTAACCTCGTGTTTTAGACAGGCACTGCACTCCTGGTCTTCACAATTATTCCATCTCCTCCTCCAAGTTTAGGGCCACAGCCACAGTGAAATTCCTCTAGCATTTTGAGAGTGAGATTTTTGTTGTTGTTGTTGCCCTTTCTCATCACTGATTAAAAATTTGTCCCATAGGAGAGAAAATGGGTCTGAACAGTGTTTCTTGCATATGTCATTGTTCCCTTCTAGGCCTGGTTAAGAAAGGTTATTTTTTTTTTTTTTTATGTAGTGCTAAGGATCAAACTCAATGCCTTACATGTGTGAGGCAAGCACTCTACCACTGAGCTACAACCCCAGCCCAGAAAGTAGTCTTTATCAGGACAATTCACATGTTTCCCTGTGAATACCTAATAAAGATCATGCAAAAAAAAGTATGACCTGCTTCATAAATATGGTTCCAAGGGCTTCATTCTCTCCCACAAGCCTGTACTCATTCTTTCCCAGGTGTTAAGTTTTCTGATCAGTATACAGAGACATATCTTGCAGATGAGCAGTGTCAGCATCCCATTTATCCCTGCAGATGTTGGACTGTCCTAAGATTTCATGTGAGTTACTCCTCCTACAATTTTACCTCTGAAAGTCTGTGTAAACAACATGAGTTGGCATCATACTTAGCCTTATTCTTGAAGCAAGGGTGAGACTAATGATTGTTTCACTTTCATACTTCCTTGAGCAAACCCCAGAAACCTTCACTGTTGTTAAAATCAGTACTTCTGTACTCTAAAGCTTATTTCTAACAACCATCTCTGGGACACGTTTATCCATACTATTTTTCTTTGCAGCTCCACTCTATCTTTATGGACTTATCTATAATACAGAATATTCCTAGAGCCCTCTGTTCTTTTAAACTACCTGTTCTCATTTTAGGTGTCATTCAATCACTTCTTCCATTCTAAATTATTGATATCATGATTTATACTCTATCCACAACTTTAGGATATTAATATCCTAATCACTTGTCCTTGTTGGACAAGTGTCTTTAAGATACTACTTTTTTCTAGATTTGCACCTTCCAAATCCATCACTTACTTTTTCTGATTATTTTTCCTTCTGCTTTTTTGTAGGCTCTTTTCTATATTTTTCTACTTTTTTTCTCTCAGTAAATTCTTATTTCTATAGTTTTAACTTTTAACATTTTCTGTTACATGTTGGGTTTCATGTAAATCGAACTTTAAGACTGGATTTTTTTTTTTTTTTTTGTAAGGGGATCATGAGATCAGCTTCTGTTGGGGCAGATGGGGAAGCAAGTTTGATCAAAGTGAAAAGTTGAATCATAGCATAGTCTGAATAAACTATTCGGCATTCTATGTGAGGGTTGATACAAGGGTAGCTATTTAGAATTGTCACCCCGTGGGGAAAATAGCAACTGGCCTTTAGCACCAGCCCTAGCTTTTTTTAAAAAAAATGTTTTCATTTTTAAAAAACCCTGCAGCCTAGGCCCCTTAGTCAACTGGTCATTCTACTTGAGATGTTCTTCTATACTTGAAAAAAAATGTATGGCCTTAGGTATACCAGTTTTATTTAGCCAAGAGCAATCTATGACTGGGATTACCCTTCTGAAGTCTCTAAGTGGTAAATATTTCATTCTAAGAAGTGGAAGGAATAAATGTTTTGCTCCTAAAATGGAAGGAGTGGATATTATAGCATCGTTCAAGTGAATAATGTCAAATCTGAATATCAAGGACTTATCTCTCACTTGATTTTTTTTAGTTGTAGCTGTATACAATATCCCTATTTTATTTATCTATTTTTATGTGGTGCTGAGGATAGAACCCAGTGCTTCATGCTTGTGAGGCAAGTGCTCTACCACTTCCACTAAGCTACAACCCCAGTCCCATCTCTCACCTGATTTTAAGTTCCATACCTTCTATATGGTACATGGACCTACCATAAAAGGTGTAAATTTTACATAATGGAAATAGCAGAAGGAGAAAAGAGAAAATAAAGAAAAAATATTGATATAATAATTAATGAAGGTTTTTCCCATTCATATCAGTCAGCAAACCATAGATCAAGGGTCTCAGAGAACACCAAGTAGAACAAATGACAGAAAAACTATGTCTAGTTATATCACTTTCAAACTACAGAAAGTCTGAGGTAAAGGGGGAAAACTCCTGAAGGAAACCCGAGAAAAAAGCACCTTACCTATAGAGAAGCCAAGATGGGAAGTGCTCCCCAGGAACCATGAAAGCAAGAAGTGATAGGGTGAAATGTTTGAATTGTTGAGACATAAAAGTCACCAAGCTACTAATCTGTGTCCTGAAAAGTAATCTTTCAAAGGTAAAGAATAAATAAAACTTTATTAGACAAATAATGAGAGAATTAGTTGGAAGAAACATTAAAGAAGTTCTTTAGAGAGAAGAAAACAACACAGGAAATGTCTGAATAAAGATGAGTACTAGAGAAGAGCTCAGAGGATGTAGATAAAAATTGTACTTTTAGTATTTTAATTTGTCTAAAAGATAACTGTTCAAAACAATAATAGCAACTATGTGTCTTTATTTATAAGTGAAATGAATGAAAACAGTGGTTCAAGGTAAATGTGTTGCTTGTAATTTGATATTGTGCATTCTAGAACAACACCTAAAAAAGGAAAAATGAAAGGAGTTGATAAGCTAAAGGAAAGAAAATGAAATGTAACATGGTGTATTAAAAAAAAACTAAAGAGTAAAATAAAACTAGAAACACAGAACAGTAATAATTATGGTAAAATTAATCCAACTATATGATAATTTAAATGTCAGTGATATAACCCATCATTAAAAGACAGAAACCATCAGAGTGAATAAAAAATATAACACCACAACACGTTGTGTACAAGAAATTCACCATAATTTCTCAGAAACATATTGGTAAAAAGTAAATGAATAGAGGAATATATATCATGCTAACACTAAAAATAAAGCTGTAGTTCCTCTATTAATTTCAGACAGAGAAGACTTTAGAGTATGGAAAGTTGTTAGAAATAAAGATGGGCATTTTGTATGCAGTCAATTATTCAAGAAGATATTAAATTCTTTAACGTAAATGTGCTTAACAATATAATGATAAGCCGAGTGCGGAGGTACCCACCTGTAATCCCAGCGGTTCAGGATGCTGAGGCAGGAAGGTCACAAGTTCAAAGCCAGCTCATCAAAAGCGAGGTGCTAAGCAACTCATCGAGACCCTGTCTCTAAATAAAATACAAAGTAGGGCTGGAGATGTGGCTCAGTGGTTGAGTGCCCCTGAGTTCAATCCCTGGTGCATCCCCACAAACAAAAACAAAAACAACAACATTAATGACAAAGTATCTGTGGAAAAAAATGATAAAAGTGTAAGATGAAATAGAATCCACTATTGTAGCTGGAGACTTCTGTACCCAGCAGGCAGAAATGAATATATTCAGCAGGCAGAAAATCAGTGAAGATATTCTTAAATGTTATAATACCACTAATCAACTGGGCTCAATAAATATCTATAGATTACTTCATCTGATAAAAGCATGTGTATCTTCCTCAAGCTCTCATGCAGTATTTACAAGACAACATTTGGGCCAAAACATACTTACCATACTTAGAAATAATACAATATGTGCTATTAACAACAAAGGGAAAAAAATAGAAACAAATAACAGATATCTAGAAAAATCCCCAAATACTTAAGAATTAAATGATGGACTTACAACTAACATGTATTCCAAGAAGAAATATCTAGAGAAATTAAAAAGCATTTAAACTAAATAAAAATGAATAAAAACTTATTCAAACTTGTGATATTAAGTAAAAGTAGTGCTTAGGGAAAATTTGTAACATTGAATGTAAATATTAAAAAAGAAGAAATTATTATTGTTATTATTAATCCTTCATCTTAGGAAACTAGAGAAAAAAGACAAACCAGATATAACTTTCCTGTGTTCATATATGAATACGTGACCAGTGAAACTCCACAACATGTACAGGAATGGGATCCTAATTCAAATGAGTTATACTCTAGGTATGTATAATATGTCAAAATATACTATACTGTCATGTATATCTAAAAATAACAAATAAAAAAATTAAAAAAGAATATAAAATTAAACTCTAAGTAATTAGATGAAAAGGAATAATAAAAATTAGAACAGAGTAAATAAAACAGAAATAGAGAATTCAATGAGGTAAATGCTGGCTCTTTGAAAAAATCAATATTATTTATATGGCACTAGCTACATGAATGAGAAAAAATGTGGATATATAAATAGCTAATGTCAAAAATCAAAGTGGAAACATTGCAACAAATACTGTGGAAAGTAAATGGACAAAAGTAGAAAACTCTATGCCCACAAATTTGGTAACTTGATGATGAAAGTCAACAACTCATTGAAAGGCATAGTCTGTCAAAACTCCAATAAGAACACAATATGAATAGATCTACTATTTTAAAATAAATTAAATCAATAATTAATAACCTTTTCAAACAGAAAATGCCAGGCCCAAATAGGTTCACTTGTGAATTCTGTCAAACTTTAAGGAAGAAATTATGTCTACTTTTTATAATCTCTTTAAAAAGATGAAAATAGAGGAAATACTTTATGAGGTTATCATTATCCTAATACAAAAACAAGGCAGATACATTACAAGAAAGGAAAACTGGTATCTCTCATGACATATGGTATCATTTGGATATGAGGTGTCCCCCAAAAGCTCATGTTTGAGACAATGGAAGAAAGTTCAGAGGTGAAATGATTGGACTGTAAAAGCCTTAACCTAATTAGCTCATTAATCCTCTGATAGGGATTAACTGGGTGGTAGCTATATGCAGGTAGGGTATGGCTGAAGGAGGCAGGCATTTTGGGTATGACTTTGGGGCAAATATTTTGTTCCTTGTTGAGTGGAGTAGACTCTCTCTGCTTCCTGATGGTTGGGTCTTGATTTGCTTTTCTCTGACTCACCTCCACCATGATATTCTGCTGTCTTTAGGCCCCAAGGCATGGAGTCAACCGTCTATGGACTGAGACCTCTGAAATTGTGAGTGCTAAACAAATGTTTCCTTTTATAAAATTTTCTTGTCAGGTCTTTGGTCATAGTGGCAATAAAGCTAACTAAAACAACATATAAGCAAAAATCTGCAAGAAAATATTAGCAAGTTGAATTCAATCACATACAAAAAGAATTATACACTATGGCCAAAAGCCATTTATTTCAAGTATGTGAATCTAATTGAATTTTCAAAACTTAATTGATGTAATTCATATAAATAGGCTAAAGAAGAAAAAAATCACATGACCATATCAATAGATTCAACACAAACATTTGACAAAATTCACCATCCATTTATGATAATAAACTCTGGGTAACCTAGTAATAGAGGGGAACTTCCATAACTTGGTAAAGAATATCTACAAATATCTACAGCTAATATAGTTAATGTGAGAGCTTTAAACTTTCCCAAAGAGATCAGGAACAAGAAAAAGATATCCTTCATTACTGTTTTTAAAAACTGAGCCAGGAGAGGTGGCACATGCCTGTAATCCCAGTGGCTCAGGAGGCTGAGGCAGGATCTTCACGAGTTCACAACCAGCCTTAGCAATGGCAAGGTAGTAAGCAACTCAGTGAGACACTATCCCTAAATAAAATACAAAATAGGGCCGGAGATGTGGCTCAGTGGTTGAGTGCCCCTGAGTTCAATCTCCGGTACCAAAAAAAAAAAAAAAAAAAAAAAACCCAAAAAACTATACTACAAGTCCTAGGTAAACTAATGGGACAAGAAAAGGAAATAAAAGAAACTCAAATTATGAAAGAAGAAATACAACTTTCATTTTTTATGAATGAACTGCTTATCCATTTTGAAATATGAAATAATCAAGAAAAAAAACCCACCCAGAATTAATAAGTGATCATAGCAGGGCTGCTGGGTATAAGGTTAGTACACAAAAGTCAATCCCTTTTCCATATACTAGCAATAAACCAATGAAATTTTAAATAAAAAAAACACAATATCATTCCAATCAGCACTCAAAAATGTGAAATACTTGGATATACATCAGTGAAATCTGTAGAAGATCTATGAAGAAAACTATAATACTCTGATTAAGGAAATAAGAACTAAATAAATAGAGACCGACTACATTCATGGATAGGACTCAATATTGTTGAGATGTCAGTTGTTCTCAACTTGATCTATAGATTCGATGCTATTTCAATCAAAACCCAGCAAGTTATTTTGTAAATTGTCTGGAGGCACCTTGAATAGGAGCTAAGAACACCTCTTTAAGTCTGGAATAAAGGGATACTGGACTGGCACTGCACCCTCTGCAATGCATGTGGACTTGCCCTTGCTTGGCAAGAGAGGTGCAGCTCTGGGAGTGAGTGTTACCCAATGAGATGGGCGTAGACATCCAAGATGTCAGTCAATCTGCTGACCACGAGACATTATGAAGCAAGAATCAACCCCCTGAAACCTGACCCCTTACCTCATTTGGAGCATAACTTTCTCCAGTGTCTTCCCCTCAATAAAAAGGCTTCAGAATGTACTCCTCCCTCTTTTTCTTGCCTGCCTTGCCCCCCTTGTGGGAGCTGTGACTGAGAAGCTATCACTGAACCCAAAGAAAAAGGTATTTTGTCTGTCTGTGTGATTATTTCGTGCCGGCCCAGTTCACCTGGAGTGACCCTGACTGATTTAGTTGCATTTTATGACAGTAAGTATTGACCAACTAATTCTAAAGTTTCTATGGAGAGACAAAAGATCTAGAAAACCAAGAAAATGTTCAAGGAGAATAATTTTAGAGGGCTGACACTACTCAACTTTATTAAAAAGCTATAGCAATTAAGACACTGTGATATTGGGGAAAGAATAGACAAACAGATCAATGGAACAGAGTAATGACTCCAGAAATAGACCTACAGAAATATAGACAAATGATTTTTGACAAAGAAGCAAAAGTAAAACAATAATTAAAAAAGAGTATTCAATATATGGTTCTGGAACAACTTGACATTCAAATGCAAAAAGATATGTAAATCTGGATGTTTTACCCTTTGCAAAAATTAACTTCAAGGGCTAGAGGTGTTGCATAGTGCTACAGCACTTGCCTAACACACGAGAGGCCCTGAGTTTGCTCCCCAATACTGCATAAGCAAGCAAACAAACAAACAAAACTTCTGAAGGATTATATACCTAAAGGCAAAATGGAAAAGAATAAACATCTAGATGGTAATGGGAAAAAAATCTAGACCACCATGGGGTTTGTTGACAACTTTTTTAGTTAGAATACAGTCATAATCCATGAAGAAAGAATTTAATATGTAGAATTCATCTAAATTAAAAATGCTCTGGGAAGAAACTGTCAAAAGAAAGAAAAGATGAGCCATAGATCAGGAGAAAATGTTTGTAAAAGATATATTTGATAAAAGATTTATCTAAACATATATATGCACACCTAAAACTCAATATTAAGAAAACACCCCTATTAAAAATTGGCTCAAAGTCTTTAATAGACTCTTCACCAAAGAAGACATACTCATGGCACATAAACATATGAAAAGATGTTCTACAACATATGTCATCAATTATGTCATCATGTCTTCAAATAAAAATGACAATTAGTTATCATTAAACACCTGGTAGAGTGGTCTAAATACAGACCACTGATGTTAAATGCTAGTGAGAATGTAGATCAACAGGAACTGTCAACCTTTTTTGGTGGAAAAACAAAAGGATACAGCCACTTTGCAAGATGCTTGCCAGTTTCTTATAAACTAAGCACACTCTCAACAAACAATCTAATAATCATGCTCCTTTGTATTTATCCAAAGGAGCAGAAAACTTATGTTTACCTGAAAATATGCAAAGGGATGATTATAGCAACATTATTCATAATTGCTTTAATATGGAAACAACTGAAATGTCCTTCAGTATATAGGTAAATCAACGAAGTGTGGTACATTCAGAAAATGGAACATTATTCAGCACTTAAGCCAAATGAGCTAGTGAGTCAAACAAAGACACAGGGGAAATCTTAAATGCATATTACTAAGTGAAAGAAGCTAATCTGAAAAGGCACCATACTTTTACTCTATGATTTCAACCATATGATATTTAGAAAATTAAAACTATGGAGTTAAAAAAAATCAGTTGCTGCCAGATTGAATAGAGAGAATTTTCTGGGGGAAGGGCACACTTTCACCATTAATGCATATTAATGGTGAAAGTGTGCCAGTCTGAATTAGTGTGAACACTCAGAGTATACGACATTATGAGTGCTGAAAATAGTGGACACCATGGAGCTCTTGTGATAATGATGTGTCAATGAAGGTTCATCAATTGTATTAAATCAGACTAAATTTGGCATGGGGCTGGTTCCATGTTTTGAGTTTCTACTTGAAGAACTGTAACTTACCTAAAGAGTATATTTTTGTCACAAGTAGTTGAGTCTCAAACAACGACAGCTGCTGAACTTCAGCCAATTGCAGGCTGCAACTGGCCAGAGCTTTTCTACATAAGGCAATCATGTCTACATAGGCTTCATCACACCATGTCCAAATAAGGCAATGCCAAGCTATAACCAATCAAGCTATTTCTATATGTAACTTCTGTTTTTTTTTAAATCTATAAATACTGTCTGCCAACATTACTAGGTAGAGCTCTTTGAAGTTGTTCTGGTACTGCATGCTGCCAAGTTCATAAATCATTTCTTGTTCAGATAAACTTGGCTAAATTAAATTTGTCTAAAGTTTTTTTTTTCACAATTTAGAAAACATATGACTTTTTTGGGAGTTGTTGATAATGAGGGAGGCACTAGTAATTTTTATAATTCTCTCCATGCTGACATTTGAAATGTTTTGTTAATGATATATAAAACATATATACACAGTGTGGAGAGTTGATGTGGCCAGTGAGACATCTTTTGTCATGCTTGTCAGTGGGAATGACCACTGGGTCATAGAGGTGATTCTGACATCCATGTACTCTTCCTCCTGCTTCCAAGAGGTATATTTAAGCAGGGGTTCTCTAAGAGAAAGCCAGTTTCCTTGTTGTAACACAGTCATTTCATAATCTTATTTGTTCTAGAGTTGAACAGGCAAGTGTACCCTGAAAAGTTGTGCTGAATACTAGTCAGTGCCTTCTGTGCCTACAGGAGACCAAAATGAATTCTGATGTCTGTGGAGACTTGGGTAATGTTATGGGCTGAACCATGTCTCCTGCAAAATTCAGATGCTGAAACTCTGTTACCTAAGAATCTGACTTGTATTTGGAGTCATTCTTTATAGTGGTAATTAAGTTTAAATGATGTCATTAGGGTCAGCCTTAAACCAGTACATCATTCATCATTATAAGATGAGGAGATATCACACAGAGAGACATCATATAGATGTGTGTACTGACCAAGTGTTGATCATGTGAGGAAGCAGCAAGAAAGCAATCATCTGCAAGACAAGGAGAGGAGACTCAGCAGACACTATATGTGTCAACACTTTGGTCTTGGATTTCTAATCTTCAGGATTATGATAAAATAAATTTCTTCTGTTTAAGCTACTCTGTCTGTAATGTTTTGTTATGACACCAGTAGCAAACTAATAAAGGAAATCTGGCTGAATATACTACAGGTATAGCCAAGAGAAGAAAACACTGGTCCTAAATCGACTGGTATTAGGCACAGTGAGGTAAAAATATGTAATGTGTTTATAATCAGGCCTGGTGTCTAAAAATATATATAATAAAATTATCTATCATTAATCCAATAAATACTACCTTCACCCAGGAAGTGATTAGTGGATTGAGTTGCACACTGAAAACAGGAAGGCAGCTGTATTGAATGAGACAGCAGCATCCAAAGAAGTATAAAAAAGCTTTAAAAACAATAGGTGAGCTTGGCAGCAAAAGGTAACAGCAACAGTGGTGCTGAGGGTTTTCTCTATGACAGAAATCATGGGGACAGTCTTCCTTCCCTTTGTGAGACCCTATCCCCCTAGGTTTTTAGAAAGTACATTTACAGGGCAGAAAAATAGAGATGAGATTGGACTTCTGCTGTTTGATCTTGTGGATCCTGAGATGTCTTTAAATAATTTGGAGAAATAAGATGTGATTGAGGGCAACTCTGAGTCCCAGGTAGCTTTTTGTTAATTTTAAGTCCATCTTCAGTTGATTTTTATTGATTTTTTAAAAGTTGATTTTTATTGATTTGGAATTTTTATGGGCCTGATTGACTGATTGACAAAATAGATAAATATTAACATATCAAGGACTGAAATCATATTTGGTGGATATTTTAAATGAGTATTAAACTCTACCAGCAAAATGTGATTGCTTATAGATTATAATTCTTTCATATGAACCTAAACTGCTGACATCAGCATAATTCTTTGTTTTATGTAACATTTAAAATTAAAGTTTTACTAAGTATGTGCAAGAAAAATGAAAGCATATTATATTGTATGTTATTTACATTATTTTCTTTTGAAAATATGTAAAATGGATGTTATTAATCTGATGTGATCTGATCCTATATAGTCAGGAAAAGATCAATGTTTCATTTCCCTTAGCAGAAAGAGGATAGAAGTTCAAGGTTTAATCCAATATCATTGAATTTTATTATCAAAGAAATTTAAACTTAAATAAGAAATTATTAAATAGATTAAGAAATGGTATATGACTTGAATCATATTTAAGGTTAGACAACTGCTTCAGGTTTGATGTTTAAACTATTATATTTCATTCCTACTGAAGGCTGGGCTTGCCTATTCATTACCTTATGCAACTACCAGTTCAGTTACTATAAACAATAAATTTTGTTTTAATGTTTTCGTTATTTTCTATCTATCATTTTTATCAAAGAATCATTAAAATTTGGAAATATTCCAAGTGCCCATGAAAACTGTAGAATCAGTTTGGATTTTATCTGAGACAAAACTAATTTAAGTAAATACCTCAGCTAAAGGAATCAACAATTCTTTAATTCCATTTTGTTATTTGTTAGTTTCTATTATAAAGCTACATAAGTATAGTTCAAAGTGTTCTGTAACTGGATCTAGTTCATTTGCTAATTAACAGATAAAATATGAGGGGATGAGTAGCTATGACAGTCCAATGGTCTGGAAGAAGTAGTTGATTCCATCAGTCTTTGAGGGTTGTCCTCCTCCCCAGGAGGTGTTGTATACATGATGGGTAGGACATATCAGTCATGAGATAATATTTGCAAAATAATCTTCACACTAATCCAATACATGGTGTAACTGTCATCTTTAGGAGCGCTTATGATTTTATAAAGCAACAGTAATATGAAAAAATGAGCAAAAATAATATTTATAATTGTAATTTTCAACCAGTACCATTTTTAAGTATTGAAATCATAATAAAGAATGCAATATGATGTAAGTCCCGGTACAGGCAAATATGTATCTTCAGATATTTATTGAACACCTATCCTCATTTTCTGGTTATTAATGTAAACTTTTTATGCACACTTAGTAAGCTGTTAAAAGACAAAGAATTTGAACATTTAATCTTTGGTACCATTTTTATTTCGCTCCTAGGTCTATTTGTATTTGTTTGCCCTTATTCCACCTGTAATCCAAATAAAATACAGCTTTTCATACAGAAAATTTTACAAATGTTAAAAAAAGTAGCATTTAATCTATTAATTGCATCACTATTTTTCCTAGGAGGAAATCTGTGGAAATATTTAGAACAAACCGTTTAGTATTTCTCTAAAACTGACCAAAAGGACAAGTTGTTTGCTATCAAAGTATGTCAACACAATCTAATTTTCTGTTGTAAAGCAAATTGTTTGCTTTCAAGCAGATACCAAATCAAGTTTATGTAGGATTTTCCACTTGAGACATACGGATATAAAGAGCAAATTATTTCATGCCAATGCAGAATTGTAACATTTCTCCCTAATTCTTAGTATATGCAAAATGATAAGAAAATGTGGATAGAAGATTACTTAAAAATATTCATATCAATAGGAAGACATTATGCTTTGGAACTCTTGTGTATTTTTACTTATCCATATTCTTTTCTTATTAAATGTCAGTGTTTTATTTCATTTAACAAAAATGTTGAGAACCTAAGGAGCATTGTTGGAAAATAGCTGTAAAGCCGCAATGTATTAGACATTATTACTGTTTAATACCTTAGTCCAAAATATAGCAACTTAATACTCATCATCTCATTGTTTCTGTAACTCAGGAACCTGTGCATAGTCTAGTTGAGTGCCTCTACCTCAAGTATGTTTTATTTTTTTTCAAGCTTAGAACTGGGGCTTTTGTTTTGTTTTCTGATGGCTCACCTTCAGAGAAGACCCATTCTGAGCTTATCCTGTTTGTTATTTCCAGGTATTAACCCCAGGCCTGGTGGGTCTTTCCATAACACTGCCTCAAGATAAGGCACCAGGTTTCCCCCAGGGCAAGCGACTTAAGGAAGAGCCAAAGAGTGTTCAAGACAGAGGTTGCAGTCTTCTGTAATCTAATCAGCAAAGTGACATCCCATAACTTCTGCTGCTTTGTGTTCATTAGAGGCAAGTCATTAAATAGAGGCCCCAGTAAGGGCCAAAGTTGCACAAAGGCTGAATAAGGACATGGGGATTGTTTAGTGCCATTGTAGAGGCTTTCTACCTTTAAGAAGCTTATCCAATAGATGTTTCAACATTGGGTCCTTTGCAAAATGTTCATTTAATAAATTAACTAATGAACAATAGATATTTTCTAGAACAAGTAGTTTTATGGTAAGCATCACATATTTTGGGGGACTGACTTCTTCCAACATCCCATGCAAAGCTCCTTGCTTGGGTTTTTTGAAAATCCCACCACATTGTCTGCATAGGAAAGAAGAGAGGAATATGACATAATGCTTTAAGGGCAGCACTGTTCTCTTTCATCTGAGTCTGAGCCTCCCACTTCATTCTATAATGGTTGGATGAATCAGAAATATTAGTGGGTCTTCATTCTCCTGTATTTTTCCCTCTGAAGATAATAAATCACTCCAGTTCTTATATTACAAATTATAAATGGAAGGAAATTGGGCAGGTGTGTTGAGAGGGAATATTGGGGATAATGACATATTAATTGTTCTTTAGAAGATTGTGGACTTAGTTTTGATACATCATCTCAAACAAAAAGAAAAGCAGTTATTTTTCTGCATATCTGAACTTGTGGTTTCATGCTCATATTACTATATAGTCTTTTATAAACAAAAAATCATTTGTTCTTTTTATATATGACAGTAGAATGTATTTTGACATTTATACATACAGGGAGTATAACTTCCCATTCTTGTGGTTGTACATAATGTGGAGTTACTTTGTTTGTATGCTCATATGTGAACATAAGAAAGTGATCACTCATTCATTCTACATATTCCCATCCCTCTTTCTTTCCCGAATTCTCCTTTGTCTAATCCAAAGTGCTGTATTCTTCCCTATGCACCCCACTCCCTGCTCCCCTATTGTGTGTTAATATCTGCATATCAGAGAGGACATTTGGTTTTTGGTTTTTGAGGATTGGTGTATTTCACATAGCATGATAGTCTCCAACTTCTATTTACTGGCAAATGCCTTATTTTCATTCTTCATTATGGCTGAGTAATATTCCATTGTGTATATATAACACATTTTCTTTATCCATTCATCCATTCCACTATGTAGTCTTAAACTTGGTTTTTCTTAGCTTTCTAAGAATGGGACTACAACCTAAACAGGAGAACAGTCTAGATATTGGTTCTATCACATGAGATACTTCTGATGAAATAGAAGTTTCAGCTTCAAGAACAATTTAAAACCATGGAGTTGCCTTCTCCTGTTTTTCTTCCTTCTATTAAAAGTTCAGGTGTTTACCTATCACATTCTAAATGTGTGAGTTGAGGATATTTTATATAAAATTGCTTTATTCCTGTAGGAATTAGTAGAGTATAAATACCTTCAGTATAACCTGGGAATTAGACTGACCATAACAAAAATTTTATGTCCTGTGATTTTTTTGTAAAAGAATATTTTTCTATGTAATCATAGAACTTGTAATATTTTATGGTTGCATGATAATCTATCAGTCTTGGATGTATATACTTAAAAATTGCCTGGTACTGATCATTTTAGGTTGTGAAATTACTCTGAAAGAATTGACTGACACATAAGGAAGGGCACATATGGATACATATAGTGGAAAGATAGCAATCTAAAAGTTTTTTTGAGACAATTCAAATATCCTAAGTTTCTTTAGGATCATGCTTGTTTTTCCTCAAACATATTTTTGTAATTATGCAGCTTTAATTTATCTGACCTATTTCTTTGGTGAGCTGAAATATGAATTAAGGAGACGAGACCTTACATTTTTAGCAACATTAAAATGAAAATACCATGGGCTTCTTGACATCATATCTACTTTAGGTACAATAAATCAGTAAGAGGTTAGAAAATTATTGCTTATTACAGGAATACAGATGCATATCAAAGATAAACTTGAACATCATCTCCACAAAACATTTTTTAAATGTCATTTGATCTGGCCAAGACTAATAAAATACATTTCTCAGAAGAAGAGATTTTCTTAGCTTTTGTAAGACTTCTGTCAGCTTTTGTAAATCCTCTAACTGGACTCTGCAATAGAAGTTCTATTTTGAACATGTAAGTGTCATGAAAGGAGTGAATATTATGAATTCTGTTGACATTTTCCTAATCATCACTATTTGTTAATGGTTATTTTAACAATTAGGAAACTATCACTAAATGAAAAATCAAAAATTAAATAAAAAATTTACTTGATTTTTAATTTAAATTGTTAAGTTGTATGTTATGGAATTTACAGTTCAGCCAACACTTGCTTACCAGGTAGTTCTGGAAAATATGACATGTGTCTCTTTTTCTTTGCCTTCTTAGTCCAAATAAAATGCAAGAAACATACTTAATATCAACTAAACACTTAGTGAACTCAGGGAATAAACTGGCACCAGCAGATATTCAAAGATGGACAAATTCTAATAGTCATACCTGACATTTTTTGAGGTCTTTCTGATTTGAGATACTGAACTCTGAATTTTAAGGTTATAACTCATTTATTCTTCATCCTATGTAGAATAAGCATCAGTATCCCTACTTCAGTAACGAGGAGGATGAACCTCCAAAAGAGATGAACTTAACAGTGTTGTACAGTAAACTTGGAATCAGGTATTATTCAGCTGTGATCTATCTGAATCTAAGCCAGAGTATGACGTTTTGTCCTTATGTTTTAGGCATTATAGTCCTGAAATTACTAGTTTTCTCATTTCCACCTCTGCTTTATATGCTAAGGAAAATTTGCTCAATGTAATGGGCAATAAACCTTTAGAGACTTATTAGGACACTGGGGTGAAACATAAATTATGCCATTATAATATACACATAACTCAAACATGGGTAAATTCAGAGCAAATAATACTGAATAGGTAGTAGAGCTAAATTACTTATTTAACCTTGTGCATGAGCTTTTGCTGTTTAATTCCCTTCACTTATATTTGATTAAAATAAATCAGGGCCAAACTCTTTTGGAACTGTATATTTAATCGGCACTTGAAAAGTAGTTATGTGTGGGGAGATGGGCCTTCACAAAAGGTGAAGAGCTAAGCTTCCAGGTACCTCTTCCAAACATTAAATCTCATTATCCTGAAAAGGTCTATATGAAAGTGTAGCACCTGTTTCTGAGAATGAATGAGAAAAAGCTAAAAAGAACATTTTATCACAAAGTCATTTATAGTATCAGGATTTAAAATTCACTTTCATTTTGAAATATTTGTTTTGCCAAACATGAACCTAATGCAGATGTCCTAGCACTGTGATTCTTAATATTTTACTATGGAATTGAATACTTAGAATAATAATTAGATTTGTGTGCACAGACCTAACACAGATGTTTTCACGGGATAATCTTTTCTTTGCACATTTGTGGTAAAAGTTCAAATATTATTTTCTTCAATATAAAAATGAGAAGACACCTACCCCATATTTGGCAGAATTATTTGTAAAAGTTAAATATCTGTGGGTGGCTTAATGAATCAAATTTCTATTAGGAAGCATTTAATTGAAACATGATAACCATTGCAACACTATAACGAAGATCCTGAGATAGTTTTATAAGTGTATTTCTTGAATTATTTCTTAGATCATAAAATAGAAATTCTCTTAAACATTTCATCCCAGATGCAGATTTTCTAAATTTAAATTCTCTTAATGAGATTGCCCTATGTTGCACTGTACTCTTTTTCTAGCAGGTTCATTATCCTCTATGCTAAAGATAGAGAAGAAAGGGAAGAGAGATGAGGTTCTTTCATATCATCTTTCAGATCTTTTCTTCAAGGAAAAGACTAGTGATACAGAGTCAGGTCTATGTTATTTTCTATGAACTGAAACAAAATTTTTTTTTCATAAGCGTAAAAGTTTTTTCCCTAAAACTTTATGTATTTTAGACAAATCTAACTTTAGGATTATTGTCATTATTATATGTCATTATTGCCTAATATCAATAAACCTTGAAATATGCATTCAGATGCCTATATGTCTCTGTCTTGCAGACATTCAGTAATCTCCTATCCATAAGTTACTGGGAAGATGGCAGTAAAGACTGGATGTCATAATAATGACCTGGAGATGAATAGATACAGAATAAGGCCAGAGAGGCCTTTTAACAAATTTCATGCATAAACTTCAGACATTTTCTGTTTACTAGACAGAGGAAGCAGTATTAATTTACCAGATTTTACGTTCTCTATACTCGTTTCCAAATTCCATAGGCTGATTAGGGACTTACTAAGCATGCTTACAACTATGAAAAATCAGTGTGGACATTTGTTAAAAATTTGTTACTACTCTGAAGAACTCTGGAAGTTACTTTCAATGGGGAATTATTCTGAATGTGCTTTCAAAACTGCCCAAGCCTTCATTATTTATTAACCTTCCACCATATATCTCCTGTATGAGTGGAGACCTCTACTGAGATTAGGACACATCTCCAGGGACCTTGAGAGTCCGTAGCTTTAATTTAGATTTTATTCCTGCCATTTTGAAAATGAATGAACTTCTTAAGTAAAAGCAAATAAATCAATAACAATTGTTTATATTTATCCAGATATACTTTTAAGCGAATCAAAGAGACTCTCATGATTGGCTTACTAAGGAGGAATGTTGTACAACAGTTCAGTCTCATGAGTTGGATGCAGGCTCCTTTTTTTCAAGTCCTAGCCATATTCTTTCTTCGTTTCTGGGTCTAGGATGACTATTTTATTGTTCTGTCTCAATTTCTCCTATGAATACTTGGTGTGGATTTTCCATATGTCAAGCCATTATTCCCAGGACTTTATCTTAAATAAGTAATTTAATTCACAAAGCAATTCTAAAATGTAAGTGGTATTATTATGCTTATTTTACAGACCTAGAACCTGACACTTTGAAGTGAGTAACTTGCAGACATCACACAGCTGTTACGTGGAATAGTAGGACATCCAACCCAAGCAGCTAGGCTACTACAAATTCTGTTACCTTAACTTCTTCATAAATTACCTTTCAGTTTCTTAGCTTAAATCTGATGTGAAATGAATGTACAGTTAGTTAGCCTCTTAGGAGAATAATCTTTTTTTTTTTTATTGGTTGTTCACAACATTACAAAGCTCTTGACATATCATATTTCATACATTAGATTGAAGTGGGTTATGAACCCCCAATTTTACCCCAAATGCAGATTGCAGAATCACGTCGGTAACACATCCACAATTTTACATAATGCCCTATTAGTAATTGTTGTATTCTGCTACCTTTCCTATCCCCTACTATCCCCCCTCCCCTCCCCTCCCATCTTCTCTCTCTACCCCATCTACTGTAATTCATTTCTCTCCTTGTTTATTTTCCCATTCCCCTCACAACCTCTTATATGTAATTTTGTATAGCAATGAGGGTCTCCATTTCCATGCAATTTCCCTTTTCTCTCCCTTTCCCTCCCATCTCATGTCTCTGTTTAATGTTACTCTTTTCTTCCTACTCTTCCTCCCTGCTCTGTTCATAGTTGCTCTCATTATATCAAAGAAGACATTTGGTATTTGTTTTTTAGGGATTGGCTAGCTTCACTAAGCATAATCTGCTCTAGTGCCATCCATTTCCCTGCAAATTCTATGATTTTGTCATTTTTTATTGCTGCATAGTACTCCAATATGTATAGATGTCACATTTTTTTTAGAGAGAGTGAGAGAGGAGAGAGAGAGAGAGAGAGAGAGAGAGAGAGAGAGAGAGAGAGAGAGAGAATTTTTAATATTTATTTTTTAGTTCTCGGCGGACACAACATCTTTGTTGGTATGTGGTGCTGAGGATCGAACCCGGGCCGCACGCATGCCAGGCAAGCGCGCTACTGCTTGAGCCACATCCCCAGCCCGCCACATTTTTTTTTATCCATTCATCTATTGAAGGGCATCTGGGTTGGTTCCACAGTCTAGCTATTGTGAATTGTGCTGCTATGAACATCGATGTGGCAGTATCCCTGTAGCATGCTCTCTTAAGGTCTTCAGGGAATAGTCGGAGAAGGGCAATAGCAGGGTCAAATGATGGTTCCATTCCCAGCCTTCCCAGGAATCTCCAAACTGCTCTCCAAATTGGCCGCACCAATTTGCAGTCCCACCAGCAATGTACAAGTGTACCCTTTTCTCCACATCCTCACCAGCACTTGTTGTTGTTTGACTTCATCATGGCTGCCAATCTTACTGGAGTGAGATGGTATCTTAGGGTGGTTTTGATTTGCATTTCTCTGACTGCTAGAGATGATGGTGAGCATTTTTTCATGTACTTGTTGATTGATTGTATATCCTCCTCTGAGAAGTGTCTGTTCAGTTCCTTGGCCCATTTGTTGATTGGGTTATTTGTTATCTTATTGTCTAATTTTTTGAGTTCTTTGTATACTCTGGATATTAGGGCTCTATCTGAAGTGTGACGAGTAAAAATTTGTTCCCAGGGTGTAGGCTCCCTATTTACCTCTCTTATTATTTCTCTTGCTGAGAAAAAAATTTTAAGTTTAATTAAGTCCCATTTGTTGATTCTTGTTATTAACTCTTGTGCCATGGGTGTCCTATTAAGGAATTTGGAGTCCGACCCCACAATATGTAGATTGGAGCCAACTTTTTCTTCTATCAGACGCAGAGTCTCTGATTTGATATCAAGCTCCTTGATCCATTTTGAGTTAACTTTTGTGCATGGCGAGAGAAAGGGATTCAGTTTCATTTTGTTGCATATGGATTTCCAGTTTTCCCAACACCATTTGTTGAAGATGCTATCCTTCCTCCATTGCATGCTTTTAGCCCCTTTATCAAATATAAGATAGTTGTAACTTTGTGGATTAGTCTCTGTGTCCTCTATTCTATACCATTGGTCCACCCGCCTGTTTTGGTACCAGTACCATGCTGTTTTTGTCACTATTGCTGTGTAATATAGTTTGAAATCTGGTATCGCTATATTGCCTGATTCACACTTCCTGCTTAGAATTGCTTTTGCTATTCTGGGTCTTTTATTTTTCCATATGAATTTCATGATTGCTTTATCTATTTCTACAAGAAATGCCATTGGGATTTTGATTGGCATTGCATTAAACCTATAGAGAACTTTGGGTAATATCGCCATTTTGATGATGTTAGTTCTGCCTATCCATGAACAGGGTATATTTTTCCATCTTCTAAGATCTTCTTCTACTTCTCTCTTTAGGGTTCTGTAGTTTTCATTGTATAAATCTTTCACCTCTTTTGTTAGGTTGATTCCCAAGTATTTTATATTTTTTGAGGATATTGTGAATGGAGTGTTTTTCCTCATTTCTGTTTCAGAAGTTTTGTCGCTGATATAAAGAAATGCCTTTGGTTTATGCGTGTTGATTTTATATCCTGCCACTTTGCTGAATTCATTTATTAGCTTTAATAGTTTCTTTGTAGACCCTTTTGGGTCTTCTAGGTATAGAATCATGTCATCTGCAAATAGTGATAATTTAAGTTCTTCTTTTCCTATTTTTATGCCTTTAATTTCTTTCGTCTGTCTAATTGCTCTGGCCAGTGTTTCGAGAACTATATTGAATAGAAGTGGTGATAGAGGGCATCCCTGTCTTGTTCCGGATTTTAGAGGGAATGCCTTCAACTTTTGTCCATTCAGAATGATGCTAGCCTGAGGCTTAGCATAGATAGTTTTTACAATGTCAAGGTAAGTTCCTGTTATCCCTAGTTTTTCTAATGTTTTGAACATAAAGGGATGCTGTACTTTGTCGAATGCTTTCTCTGCATCTATCGAGATGATCATATGGTTCTTATCTTTAAGTCTATTGATGTGGTGAATAACATTTATTGATTTCCGTATGTTGAACCATCCTTGCATCCCATGGATGAATCCTACTTGATCATGGTGCACTATTTTTTTTGATGTGTTTTTGTATTCGATTCGCCAGAATTTTATTGAGGATTTTTGCATCTAGGTTCATTAGAGATATTGGTCTGTAGTTTTCTTTCTTTGAGGTGTCTTTGTCTGGTTTTGGAATCAGGGTGATGTTGGCCTCATAGAATGAATTTGGAAGAGCTCCCTCTTTTTCTATTTCCTGAAATAGCTTGAAAAGTATTGGTATTAATTCTTCTTTAAAGGTTTTGTAAAACTCCGCTGTATACCCATCCGGTCCTGGGCTTTTCTTGGTTGGTAGTCTTTTGATGGCTTCTTCAATTTCATCCATTGATATTGGTCTGTTCAAATTGTGTGTATCCTCCTGACTCAGTCTGGGCAAATCATATGACTTAAGAAATTTATCGATGTCTTCACTATCTTCTATTTTATTGGAATATAGGTCTTCAAAATAATTTCTAATTGTCTTCTGTATTTCTGTAGCATCTGTTGTGATATTGCCTTTTTCATCCTGTATGTTAGTAATTTGAGTTCTCTCTCTTCTTCTCTTCGTTAGCATAGCTAAAGGTCTGTCGATCTTATTTATTTTTTCGAAGAACCAACTTTTAGTTTTGTTAATTTTTTCAATAGTTTCTTTTGTTTCAATTTCATTGATTTCTGCTCTGATTTTATTTATTTCTTGCCTTCTGCTTCATTTGCTGTTGTTTTGCTCTTCCTTTCCTAGGGCTTTGAGATGAAGTGTGAGCTCATTTATTTGTTGGTTTTTCTTTTTTTGAGGAATGACCACCAGGCGATGAATTTTCCTCTTAAAACTGCTTTCATTGTGTCCCATAGATTCCGATATGTTGTGTCTGTATTTTCATTTATCTCTAAGAATTTTTTGATTTCCTCCTTTATGTCTTCTGTAACCCATTGATCATTCAGTAACATATTGTTCATTTTCCATGTGATGTAGGATTTTTCCTTCCTTCTTTTATCATTGATTTCCAGTTTCATTCCATTATGATCAGATAAAATGCATGGTATTTTCTCCACCCCTTTATATTTACTGAGGGTTGCCCTATGGCATAATATATGGTCTATTTTTGAGAAGGATCCATGTGCTGCTGAGAAAAAAGTATATCCATTTGATGATGGTTGATATATTCTATATATGTCAGTTAAGTCTAGGTTATTGATTGTGATATTGAGTTCTATAGTTTCTTTATTCAACTTTTGTTTGGAGGATCTGTCCAATGGTGAAAGAGGTGTGTTGAAGTCACCCATAATTAATGTGTTGTGGTCTATTTGATTCTTGAACTTGAGGAGAATTTGTTTTATGAATGTCGCAGCACCATTATTTGGTGCATAAAGATTGATAATTGTTATGTCTTGTTGGTGAATGGTTCCTTTTAACAGTATATAATGTCCTTCTTTATCCCTTTTGATTAACTTAGTCTTGAAGTCGATTTTATTCGATATGAGGATGGCCACCCCTGCTTGCTTACGAGGACCGTGTGCGCGGTATATTTTTTCCCATCCTTTCACCTTCAGCCTGTGTATGTCTTTTCCAATCAGATGTGTCTCCTGGAGGCAGCATATTGTTGGATTTGTTTTTTTAATGCATGATACCAGCCTATGTCGCTTTATTGGAGAGTTTAAGCCATTAACATTCAGAGTTACTATTGATATATGGTTTGTACTTCCATCCATGTTTGAGTATTTATCCTTTTTTTAAAAAATTTAGTTTGTTTCTCCATGATTATCTTTCCCCTCACCCTCTGTCTTTACTGAGGCACTTCCCACTCATGGTTTTGGTTATTGTTTTTCATTTCTTCCTCATATAGCGTTTTGCTCAAAATGCTTTGCAATGCTGGTTTTCTGGCTGCAAATTCTTTTAACTTTTGTTTATCATAAAAGATTTTTATTTCGTTGTCATACCTGAAGCTTAATTTTGCTGGATACAGAATTCTTGGTTGGCATCCATTGTCTTTCAGTGTTTGAAATACATTGTTCCATGACCTTCTTGCTTTAAGTGTCTATGATGAAAAATCCGTTGTTAACCTTATTGGTTTACCCCTGAATGTAATCTGCCTCCTTTCTCTTGTAGCTTTTAATATTTTCTCTTTGTTCTGTATATTGGATATCTTCATAACAATGTGTCTTGGTGTTGGTCTACTGTGATTTTGTGTGCTCGGTGACCTGTATGCATCTTCAATTTTTATGTCTGTTTCCTTTTTTATTTCTGGAAAGTTTTCTGTAATTATTTCATTCAGCAGGTTACTCATTCCGTTGGTTTGAATCTCTGTACCTTCTTCTATCCCGATGACTCGTAAGTTTGGTTTTTTTATGTTATCCCATAACTCTTGGATGTTTTTCTCGTGATTTTTTACCAGCCTTTCTGAGTTGGCTAGACTCTTTTCAAGATGATATATTTTGTCTTCATTATCTGACGTTCTGGCTTCTACTTGCTCCACTCTGTTAGTGATACTCTCAATTGAGTTTTTAATTTGGTTTATCATTTCCTTCATTTCTAGAATTATTGTTTGATTATTTTTTATAGTCTCTATCTCCTGATAAAGATGCTTAACTTCTTCTTTTATCTGTTTATGTAATTCATTCTCAATGTGTTCTTTCGCTGCTTGAATTTGCTGTCTTTTATCCTCTTTAAGGTTCCATTCCATCTGTCTAAGGTGTTCCTTGAGTTATTTATATGACCATTTTTCTGATGACTCTAGGTCCTCCTGAATATTTAGGCTGTCCTGCATTGTTTATACTCATTTTCTTCCTTGCTTTTTGAAGCTGCTCATGTTACTTCTTGTTCTGTTTGACTGCTGAGTTACTGTTTACTCCTATAAATTTATTTGATGCTTTGGAGGAAAGGTATTAGAATGGAAGGGAAGAAGTCACTAAAGAGAATGAGAGTAGGCAGGTAGAATTCAAGTAAGAGGGGATAAGAAAAATGAAAAGACAAAAGAAGAAAAAAATAGGAACTAAAAAAATCAAAAAATTTAAAAAAATAATAATAATTAAAAAAATTAAAATTTAGAAGAAAAAAATTAAAAAGAAATTGTAAAAAAAAAATTTTAAAAAATTAAAAAAACAACAAGAAAGAAAAATGAAAATGAAAGAAAAACCCAAATTAAAAAAAAAAGAGAAAAGATAAAAAGAAAAAAAAAAAAACCTAATAAATGCAGTCTTAGAGTTTGATTAACTTCTCTTCCAGTAGGTGGCGCTGTGCCCACCAGGTCAAGTTTCTCCTGTCAATACGCGGGAACCAATCACTGTGCAGCAGCTCCTCCCAGACTGGGCGAGTCTCCAATCCTGAGTGTCTAGGGCCTCCTCTTGTGTCTAGTCACTTCCCACTTTTCCTCTAGCCAGGCCCCTCTCACCACAATACTGGCTACACGCCAGGTCTGCTGCTCCCGGGAGCCCTGTTTTCATGAATGACTGGGCACACTCTTCCAGTTTGCCATTCCCTCAGACCCTAAGTTTGTAGAGCTTGGGGCTGAGAATCCTCAGCGAATTTTACTTGCCCTCCGGTAGCCACTCCCCCGTAGCTGGTGCAAGAGACCTCAGCAGTCAGCCCTGGTGGGAGCGGTAGTCCCGCACCATGGGTCCCGCACCACCTTTGATTCCCTCGGGCTGGCTGTAGCACTCACGGGAGAGCTGGGAGGGGCCCTTACGGGAGAGCTGGGTGGGGCCCTTAAGGTTTCCCCGATGTGTGGAGAGGGAAGGCTAGGGGATTACACACTTGTAGCCGCAGGTTTCAATGAAGTTATCTCCTCTGCCGCAGTCTGATGACATCAGTTCTCTGCCATGGTGGTATCTCTTGCAAAAGGCAACAGTTCGTTTCCCTTTGCCAGGCGACCAATGCAATGGGTGGGTCCTTACTGTCTCTCCCATGCCCCGTTTCAAACCTGTGGCCACTACTTATGAAGGCTCAGTAGGCATTTACCTCCGTAGGATGAGAAGGGCTGACCAGTTGTTTCAGCCGGATGGATTAGTGCTGAGTCACAGCTGTTTGTCTTCGGGAAGCAGGCGAACGGGAGCTTGAATTCAGCCGATCAGGGCTCAGTGTGTGTTCTCAGATCACTTAGATTTTAAATTGTCACTCATCTTATCAGCTGTTTCATTTAACTCGGCAGCTCACTCGCTTGGTGAAGAGTCTGCTCTATGGTGCTCTGCGGGAGGCGGCGGTGGCAGCGGCCTTCCGCCCAAAGTAATTTAACAAGGCCATGTCTCAAAGTTAAAAAAAAAAAATGGGCTGGGGATGTGGCTCACTGGTAAAGTATCCCTGGGTTCAGTCCTGGGGAAAATTAAAAAGTAGGAGAGCAATTCCGAGAGCAGAATGTAGTAGAGACTGCTGTGTCATCACTCCATTTCATATTATGTTGGACATCATATTATTGGGCAGGAAGACTCAACAGTATCAAAATGGACCCATATTATTGTACAGTTTTTCAAAGCAATATACAAATTCACTGCAATCCCCATCAAAATACCAATGACATTCTTCAAAGAACTATGAAAAACTGTTGAGAGCCACAGCCAGTCGGAATGGCCTCTCGAATAATCTTTATTTAATGTTTTATTTTATTCATTTATAAGTGATACATTTGAAATATCCTGGGTCCTTCTTTCTTTATATTATTAAAAGTTGTAACAATATACAAATTAACAATGAAAAAGTACAATAAAATATCAATAACATGTTAGCAATATGTTCACTGAAATATTCAGTCTAGAATATTCAGTCTAGAATATTCAGTCTAGAATTTGGCAATAAAAGCTTCTACTAACCATGACATGACTGCTTAAAATACAGATATGTAAATACAGATAATTGAGGGAGGAAAGATTGTGTGGTGGAAAGAGTATGGGCTCTGACATTGAACTGTTTAGGTACCAATCAGAACTCACTAGTTGTTTGACTTGGAAAAACCAAAAGGAGGTTTGGTTTCCTCATCTAAAATAAAAATGAAATTAATATTTAACTGATAAAGATGAAGTGAGCTCATATTTAGTACAGAATGCAAAAATTATGGAATTAATAATAAATATGACCTGAAAGACAGTAAGAGAAACATACTAATATTGTCATATATTTTAATAAACACAAAATGAATTTTTATGATCTATATTACATTTAGATTTTGGTGGACAAATGTAAAGCAAAAATGAAGCGATTATCACATGGAAACCCTATATATCATTCTTAAATTCTTTCTAAAATTTCCCATTTTTTCCCCTTTCCATCATTTGCCATCTTTCCAACTCTTTCATCTTCTCTTTAAACAGACCACACAGAGAGTGGACTAGATAACTGTTGTGTTGTTTTCACAGGAGTACATGTTGGCTGATTGGTCTACTCACCACAGCACCTACTGCTCGCAAAATGCCCAGTACAAGTTAAAAACCTCTTTATTAGTTTCTGGGAAACCATGAGATTTTCAATAATAACTTCCCTCATATATACCAATTAAGAAAACATATTGAAAAAAAAAAAAAACACAAGTTAATCTATCCTCAGGTCTGTTGCACCAAAGATGACTTCTTTCCTTATTTACTCTCTTGCCTACTTGTCTTTGATTAAATTAAAAAATTTTCAAGTTTTGAATATCAGAGGAAGCCACACAATGCCACCAACATATTACAAAACTCATGAGTGATTACAGGGAAAATGACATCAATTAAATGTTTTATCTATATGACTCAGAATCTGAAATAAAAGCACTGCTAGTTTATATCAAGTACTAAATCCACATAAAATTGGGAAATTATTATGATGTCTTTTTATTGCTCTGTGTTGACCATTCTATTTAAAGGAATCCCCTAAAGTCCTAGGTTGTGTTTGTACAAACAAAATATTTCTAGGAAGGAACATGATACAAGAGAAAATTACTTCTAACTCATTTATTATGTTGAAATATATATATTTCCACCTGAAAGAGAGGAAACTAATGAAAGGGATCCTAGAATAACTGTTAGCAGGAAGCCAGGTATTTATGTACGCCCTGTTGGACAAAATTGTTTATATGGAACTGCAAAAGAAATAAAAGAACATGGCTCAGGACCATTATTTACAGCATGCATGAAAGAGGGGAGAGTAGGCAGATTGAACACCACTTAGGGACACATTCCACGATTTTATGTGAGAGGAAAAGAGCACACATCACTGCTCCCCTACCTTTCTTATGCTCTTTATTATCTAACCTCTCCCCTTCTTCTCACCTCTCACAGGAACACATCAGGGATGGTATAAAGACAGGTCTGCTGCTTTCTTTTTCTTTGTTTTTGCTCCTAACATAGAGTACCAAAAAATGTGTGAACAGAAAGTCATGTTCATGTAAACCTGTTTCTCTGTCACTCATAGATGGCCCCTCAATTCTGAATTGAGGCTCAGGCCTCTTTCTTGTGAGGCCTGTGCAACAAAGCCCATCTGTCATTCACCACAGGCTCCTGCAGCAGTGCATCTCTTCAATCCTTTTCTGCCAGCAGAAAGAAAGAAATAGATGAAGGGTGGTAGCTCTCTGTTCACGGGATTCCTATAACTATGAAGAATTGGAACCTGGAATATTTCACACATGAATTTAAATCTTTATTTTTATTAAGAATACTGCGCTTTAACTAAAGAAAAGATTTTAAGACTTTCTTAAAACTGACCTCTGTTGAAATGACACTATTAATGTTAAAATCTAATGCAGTCCCTGCAAACTTTAACTCATTAAAGGGAAATAATTTAAACAATATTTTTGGAATGTTAAAAAATAGAGAAATATATTTGGAGTGATAAAATGTAGGTTGGCAGGGGTGGAGCATTGTTTAATCTTCATGTCTTCTCTTAGACTAAATGTATCAGTTTAATTACTTATTAAAATTACAAGTATACTGATCACATAAGTCTCTAGATACATGTTAATCACAATATTATATCTTATAAAATCTTCCAATCAGATCATCTTTCAATTTAATTCATGAATAATTAGCTGAAATTCATCAGTAAGATAAAATGTAAATCTTACTTCTGACAAGAAAACCAGTTTCTTTTTTCCTAAATTATGTAGATCACTATAAAGATTTTATTTACTTATCCAGGTAAAGTGAGAATTGAGGTGCTTGCACACACAAAAAATTAGATTTTAAAAATGATTTCATTTGAATTAGGTGAATTTTCTATTTCTCTTTAGAAATACATGTTTATCCATGGTAAATACTTGTGTTAGATTGCATGCTAAATTGTAAATATAGTATTTATTGTCAGCATTAATTTGGAAGTGACTATTCAGACCAAAACATACAGGTTTCCTTTTTCCATTAAAAAGATCACTTTTTATGAGACATTTGTAAAAGTTGTATTTTTTCTACCTGCATGGTCTCACTCTGTTACCCCTGGTTTTAAGAAAAAGAAAGTTGTTTTTTTTTTTTCTTTTAAGAAACAATTTATGGTTGTTGTTGATTTATGCTGACATCTTTTATTTCAGATAAGACAATAATAAATAAAATACAGAAATTTAATAGATGATTTATTCTGTTTAGTTAGAATAATAAAATACTTATTTTTTCACTTATCATTTGGCATACATCATTTATTTTTATATTCATTTTGAATAAAATAATATAACTTTTTTCCTTATTCTATTCTCTGAGAAGCAGATTGTCACATACTTGTTATGGAGGGAAGAACACAAAGAGATTACTCTGGAGAATAAATGGATACCAGAGATAACCAAGACGGGCTCTTTGACAGGACAGTGTGTGTGTGTGTGTGTGTGTGTGTGTGTGTGTATATATATATATATATATATATATATATATTAAAACAGACCATTTTTATAAACTCAGGAAATAAAAGTTTATAGAGTGTCATATTAAATTACATTTTCTAAACTTGAAGTCTTTTCTACTGTTATTCTTAGTGCTCTTTTAGACTTAAACAGTTTAAGAATTTTGGCTATGATTTTGAAGTGCACACATAAGGTTAGAGCTCTCTCTCATGGTTTGGTTAGTGGGATAGAAAATTCACATGGGAAGTCAGAGTTACTTAAAAATTTTAAATGAAGAAAAGTCCACGTCAAATTGTGGTGTCTCTCATCATTTTTTTTTTAAAATCCAGTTCACAGCTTCAGAGGGAATTAAAATGCAGTAGTGAGGGTGAGAGGAAATGTTTTCATGTTAGGTCAAAAAAAGAACATCAACCCTAGCACTCATTGAGACAGCTTATACACACATAAATTAACATGTGAGACACAGATTTTTGTTAATTAATGAAAAGTATCTCTACTCATCAATATTATTTTTAATGGTCAATTATTGGACAGTTATAATTATATACATTAATGAGGCAGAATGTGATATTTTGATGTATGTATACAGAGTAGAATAATTATCAATGAATAAATGAATGAAAAAATGTGGCATATATACACAATGGGATTTCATTCTGACTTAGGAAAAAATTCTGTCATTTTTGGCAACATGGACAAAATTGAAGCACATAATTTCAATCACCATTCTTAATAGAAATGCCTTTCATTTTATCCATACTTGATATCTCTGCTTTAAAATGTATATTTTCAGCTACTGCCATTTTCTTCTTTGAATATCATTAGATACAGAGTATATTAGTGAACACTGTCTTTTATTATCCTCAAGACTTTTTCTCTATGGCCTATGCCTAAAGAAGGTGTCATATCTGTCTTAATTTACTCTGTGTAATAAGATGCCATAACCTGGGTGGCTTAGGCAACAGAATTTTTTCCTCACAGTGTTGAAGGCTGAAAGTCTGAAGGATCTCTCTCTGGCTCACAGATGGCATCTTACCACTGTGTCCTAACATGGTGGAGAGAGAACGAACCTGATGTCTGGTGTCTCTTCTTACTGTGGCGCTAATCCTATCTTAAGGATCCAACTTTTCTGGCACCATCAAAACTGGGCTTTATCTCCAAATATCATCACTATGGGTGTTAGAGCTTCAATACTAATTTGGGGATATATAATTCCATCCATAGCATTCTGTATATAACACCACCCCCAAATTCATATCCTTCTCACATGCAAACTACATCATTCTATCCCAACAAAAGTCATTGCACTAAAGCTTTAACTTGTTCTAGCATCAACTCTGAAACTAAACCAAAGTTTCATCTGAATATCATTTAAATTAGATATGAGTGATAGGTGAGGTACATTCTGAGGCAAATTTCCTCTTCAGTTTTGAACCTATGAAACTATACAATGTATCTTTCCAAAATTCAATGATGAAAGAGACATCAAATAGATATTCCCATTTTAAAAACCTTAAACCATATTACAGAGCCACAATAACAAAAGCAAAAGTATTGGCACCAAAACAGACACATAGACCAATGGTAGATGATAGAAGACACAGAGACAAACCCACATAAATACAGTTATCTCATACTAGACAAATGTGCCAAAAACATTCATTGAAGAAACGATTGCCTCTTCAACAAATGATACTGGGAAAACTGGAAATCCATATGTAGCAAAATGAAATTAAATCCCTAGCTCTCACCCTGTACAAAACTCAACTCAGGGTGAATTAAAGACTTAGACACTAGAACAGAGACCCTGCACCTAATAGAAGAAAAAGTAGGCCCAAATCTCTACCATGTCAGCTTAGGAACTGACTTACTTAACAAAACTCTTAAAGCACTAGACGTAAAATCAAGAATCAATCAATGGGATGGATTTAAACTAAAAAACTTCTTCTCAACAAAGAGAGAGCCTACAGAATTGGAGAAAATCTTTACCACTTGCATATATCATTTATCTTTATATTCATTTTGAATAATATAACTTTTTTCCTTATTCTATTCTCTGATAAGCAGATTGTCACATATAATTATTCCTCAGATAATCTCTAGGAAATATAAAGAACTCAAAAAACTCCACACCACAAAATACCAAACAACCCAATCAATAAATGGGCTAAGGAACTGAAAAAACATTTCACAGAAGAAGAAATACAATCAATCAACAAATATATAAAAAAATGTTCAACATCTCTTGCAACTAGAGAAATGCAAATCAAAACTACTCTAAGATTTCATCTCTCTCCAGTCAGAATGGCAATCATCAACAATACAAACAATAATAAATGTTGGCAAGGAAATGGGAAAAAGACACACTCATACATTGCTGGGGGGACTGGAGATTGGCGAAATCACTATGAAAAGCATTATGGAGATTCCAGGAAAACTTGGAATGGACCCACAATTTGACCCAGTTATCCCACTCCTTGGTTTAAACCCAAAGAACTTAAAATCAGCATACTACAGTGACACAGCCACATTAATGTTTATAGCAATCAAATCACAATAGCCAAACTATGGTACCAACCTATATGCCCTTCAACAAATGAAGAAAATGTGGTATATGTATACAATGAAATATTACTCAGCACTAAAAAGAATGAATTTAGGCATCTGCAGGTAAATAGATGCAGCTGGAGAATATCATGCTAGGCAAAATAAGCCAATCCTATAAAACCAAAGGCCAAATGTTTTCTCTGATATGCAGATGCTAATTCATAATAAGAGAGTGCCTAGGGAAAAATAGAGGTACTTGGATTACGCAGAGGGGAGTGAAGTGAGGGGAGGGGGTATGGGGGTAAGAAGGATAGTAGAATGAATCAGACATTATTACCCTATGTACAGATATGATTACAAGACTGGTGTGATTCTACATCATGTACAAGCAAAAGAATGAGAGTTATACTCCATTTATATATGATGTGTTAAAATTCATTCTATTGTCATGTGTAACTAATTAGAGCAAAGAAAAAAGAACAAAGGAAGGCTTGATGGGTCCCATGCAAGAAAAAAATTTAGCAAGAAAAATTAATTTGATCTTAAGACTTGAGAGTAGCCCTCCTTGGTTAGATGCTTTGCCCCCTAAGGCCACAGGGTGACAGCCTCACAACCTTGGTTCTTCTGGGCAGACCATCTCTTTGCTGCAGAAAGTGGCTTTTCCCACTTAGTTTTTTGGGGATGGCCAGCTGTATATCTTTGCTGCACCCTTATCTTGCTCTTTTTTTAAATATATATATAGTTATTTTTTAGTTTTTGGTGGACACAACATCTTTGTATGTGGTGCTGAGGATCGAACCCGGGCTGCACGCATTCCAGACGAGCGCGCTACCGCTTGAGCCACATCCCCAGCCCTATCTTGCTCTTTTAAATTGAGATGGAGGCAGCCTTGCTCTGGGTTTTCGCACTCTGAGTGTGAAGTGGAAGTGGAAGCAGCTATCCTGATGATTTTGGAATCTCCTCCGGGAGTCCTTTCCCTTGTTTGAATTCAGTGCATAGCACCATATTCCACATATTCCCCTTCTAACTACAACGCCTTATCGCAGATCAGTAACTAGTGTTTCAGTCATTCATTAGATATCTGGTTAATGTGTTTTAGGTCCTTTTAGAATGTATCAAATTATCACTGTTAAAAATGTCCTGTGTCATAATCAAGGACCCATGAAAAGCCTCTGAAAGAAGTGGATTAAGACTGACCCCTGCCCACCTCTAAGAAAGCAAGCCACATCAACCTGTGAGAAATAATAAAGTGGTTTTTAAATTGACAGATAAAAATTATACATTTGTATTGTAGTACCAAAATGACTTTTAGGTTTTAAATATAAACCTAAATATTAAATATATGTTGTATAGTGTGAGCAATATGACATGATCCCCATGCTATGGTCTATATCAATTTAATTATAACATAAAATTTGAAGTCTAAACTTTTGACATCTATTTATAATCATCTTTTCTTCTGTCAACTACAAGTCTCTCCTACAATTCATTCTGTTATCTTTTCACAACTCAATCCAAGCCATTTAAATGAAATTCATTTTATTCCTTTAAACATTAATAAAAGAGGTCTCCTGATCTAACATGTAATAGATTAAAAGAGTTTTTACATGAATTTAAATAGTGAAAAATACATTCAATTAGACAAGAGAGACTAACATAGAGAAGAAAGAATAATGTGGGTACTCTATCTCCCTTAAGCTTGCAATTCTACTATGTCTTTTGAATTTTTAGAAGTCTTCACTTTCCTACTTTTAGCCTTTGATTCATTATTGAGGAAGAAAAGTGATTGTTAGAGATGAGCACAAAAAAGGAACTCAACTGAGGAAATAGAGATTGAGAAAAAGTAGGAAATGGAAACAAAAGAGTTAAATCATGTGAAAGGCTTATAGAAAAATATGTAGGAAAATGAGTCATAAGAAGGTTATAACATTCGTAGGAAAAATTTGTCTAAGAACTCCCTAATGAGGGAGTGTTAAAGGGTTATGAAAAACACTTTCTATTCAAAAACTGTTATTAAACCATTCATTCTTTTATCTTTTGCCCCTCATTTATTCATTAATCTATTTGCTGATTCCTTAGGTTGCAAAACAACTGAACTTAATTAAAAAAAATAGACCATAAGAAATCATGTTTCATTAAAAAAACATGTACTACCTTTTACAGTTATCTAATTCTGACTATGAAAATTACTTTGTATCCTTACAAGGTTTAGATAACTAGGAGCAATGCAAAATTATCCTTGCCTATAGAGGTAAGGGAATTCTGTGAAATAAAGGTACAACTGACTTCTCTCTGCAACTGGACATTCACCAATTATTTTCAATATTGTTAGCTTATAATGCATAAGTTCTTTGAATTCTCCTTTGAGTTGGATTTAACACCTCATGCATTTATTCATTATTGATTTAAATAAAAATGTTTAACAAGTGTTTATTTAACATACTTGAGTATCAGTGATAGCCCTATTTACTATTATTTTTTTTGAATTTTATTTTAGTTGACAATAAAATTATGAGTACTCAGAATTTTGATTTTAACATTATTATTACCAATAGAATGCTGTTTTGAGTTAAGCAGTTGACAGAGTCTTGATTGTTCAAAATTGAAGAAATGGTTTAGTATTATTTTTACCAGAGAGGAAATAAATATATGTGAATATCTGAATTTCATGGTACACAGATTTTTCTGTCTTATAACTTAAGGCCAAGAAACATCATCCTACTAAAGAATTCCCAATGGTTCTCAACCTCTCTTCCACACTTTTTTTTTCTGTTTTTCTAATGTTACTGTAACTTTAACTGATAAACCATTGAGTTAAATCTATCTACTATCAAACCACCTGATTATTCCCTAACCTTCTTCCTGCTGAGGTAGCATTGTATTATCCTTTCCAATTTTCTCCTTCATCCATTATTAAAACTTATGTAATATTTAAAGCAACTCCTACCGATATCTGTATTTTCCAAAAGTACTCAAAATCATATTCACAAGCTAATATAAGAATCATAGGTCCTTACTTCACTATATTCTATGTGTAATGTCAAACATAATTTTATGAGTATTTTAGTAATATACCTTCTTTTCTGGTTTCATTTTAAAATTTATTTTGTCATGATGTCAGCAGAGTTACAAGAAAAATTGGAAGGAAAATAAAAGAGGGAAGAAAAGTCCCTTTTTTCTGCCATTTTATAAATAAATGAAGATAGATCCTCTCATCATTTTAAATCCAGAGAGAATTCCCTTCTGGTTGTTAATAACCACATCAAAGGATTGGTTATCATTTCAAAAATTACTTTAGGCAAAAAATGTAATACCTAAAATTAATATAAGTTACTACAGTAATAGGATGTTTTAGAAAAATTTTTATCAGTTCATAACAAATTACTAATGTTGTATTTATTATCTGCAGGATCAATTAGTGTTTTTTTTTATATTAAAGTGGTATTTTATTGTTTAAATTCAAAACTGCTGAAAAAAGTGGGGGAAGAAAAAAAGTTTATTCAGAAGTACATTCTGAATGTTGTATTATTGATTCAGTTCGTGGACACTCTTGTATCTAACTGCTTTCATCCTAGAGCATCCTAGTCACGTCCTACAAAGCTGTACTGAAGGAATGCTAACTTATCCATTAAGATGAAAGGCCTCAAACGTCATTCCTAACACAAAAGGATTAGGGTCTTCTATGTAGCATCACAACCCCTCTAGGCTAAGCAAGGAAGCTGACACTGAAGTGATAGATGACCCCCAGGGTCTATTATGCATGACAACACAATCCATAGCCTCTGAATCACAGCTTGAAATAACTTTTAACTGCACATGTGAATTTTCCTAATGAGGCTACTTCTCAGGGTGTCAGTTCAAAAACAAGTTTCTGCACTCTTATTTCAGCACTATTTATATATAATAAGGTACTTTGATTTTATCAGAGGGCAAATTCAGATTCAAAAGGTGGGAGAAGGTCAATCAGAAAGTGAGTGTGAAAATAAAAGGCCTACTTAAGAATACTTCACATACCATGGTGAAACTGATTTGAAACTATTATTATTGCTCTGTGTTCAGGAATTTTTTTTTATTAACTTACAAATACAAAACAAAACCCAAACCAGGAAGACTCATGAACCAGATCCTCCATTTTATGGGCTAGAAAGGCCCCTGGACTTGATAAACTGAGCTCTGATCAGTTGATGGTCAGTGGCCACGGAAAGTAGGTAAGATTTCTAAAGTTTGAAGAGACTAGTGAAATAGTCCAAAAGAATAAAACTGACTATTTTTAGAAAGTGTACCATCCTAATGAGGTTTATGACTATAGTACTCTGAAAGACTATTTAAGAAGGAATGTCATTTTTCAATTTGATTAACAATATGCTATAGAGATCTACAGTTAATTTGCATCTTTGGAGCTAGGCCAGAACTACAAAAGTTTAAAATCCTTCATAAAATAGAAATAAGTAACTTTGTAAACTATTTGGAAACAAGAATAATATTAGTAAAAATCATGCAAACCCTCTTCACTTATATGCATGGAAACCATGTATTTCAGATAAAAATAATATGCAAGAGTGTTTATAATGTGTAGTTGTGTCACAAGCTGTTGAAATGTACATGATAATTCTAATATGTATATAATTTGTGGGCTATATTTTAAAGAAATTAAATGCTGTTTCACTGTTAAATACAGGCATTATTTTGCTAATATTTGAACATCACTAATGTAATTATATTCATGCATCATTATAATCCATAAAAATAATATATTTCTATGCTGAGGCAATTAGATCAAACTTTATGAATAAGAAATTTGGCACTGTAATAAATTGATCTTTTGGGAGATGCTTATTTTTCTTTGTATGCTTTATGGCTTTAGTTTGTATCTCAGGAATATTTTCATATCCCTCCTGAGATAGAGTAGATTGACAAAGGAAAAAATAAAAAGAGAAAGCAAGATCTGTTATATTGGCACTCTGTGTGGCATTTGTTACTTGTCTGCATTTAGAAACTATTATATGGTTTTGACATTTTTCTACATTTATGTATTTGTTTTGAACTCAGGATGCATATTTAGAGACCAAGTTATGCATCCTGTAATTTAAAATACTGAAATGATCACTTATGAGAGTGATTAACAGATGCCTTCTTTTAATCATTCTCTTTGCTTTGTTAATGCATGCAATTATAATAGCCAATATTTCCATGAAATGTTGACAGTACAATTGCTACATTATCCTACAAAGACCTCAGAAAAGACTCCCAAACACAAAGTGCCAATTAAAGTTCAAATCCTTTGGTTTCAAATTAAAATTTATAATTTACTGGTGTATAAAATAAAAATGAAAATTCTAACTGCACATAATGTGTATGAGTATAAAAGACTTTGATAGTTTTTATGCTTACTGGTAGGTTTGTTGGCAGGGAAGAAATATTATTTTTGTGGATATTATCCATATGTGGCTTTGATGGTTGCTTGTAAGTCATTGCATTCTTTGTGAAAGTCTGGGTCTGCTGACCACCAGGCCTACCATTCTTTTGGCATCTGTCTCTGCATACTTATTAATAGTAAGCTTCACATCTTTTATTTACATCACCAATTAAATCAGGTTTAACACCTGTATAACATAGGCTATTTTAAATTAAAAAATTATGATAGTTATGAAATAAGCAGTTTATCTAATATATTCACTCCACATATTTAAACCTCTTTAAGGTTAAAATCCTACTGAAGAAGTAAATATGGAATATCATCCAATTATTTGAAGTTATATTCTAATGAAATATAAAGAATACTCTAGTTTTAGAAACTTTGAGATGAGTTATGAACTTCAAATTTATATTACTTTTATGATCTGAAAAATTCCATTTCCACAGCTATAACCTCTTCTTTTTCTGGTTATGTCATTTCAATAACCTTTTGACTGCTCTATTTGCATAAAAATCTTAGCTCTCTACTTTTAGACTGCTGTTATACCTATTTCACTAAAATCTAAGTCATGCCAAAAGTTTTGTTGACTCTCAGATGCCTATATAATGAAACTCAGGTTTCTCAGGTTGGCTTTACAGCCTCCAGAAACTGATCTCAACCCATTTATTCACATGCTATGCCTCTTAATTTTCAACTACATCAGACCCTTTACTTAATACATGATTATTTTCTTAATCCTCAGTACCCATTTTCAGCCACTTCATCTGTCTGGAAAACCTTCACCTAGCCCTTGCCTGCTCTAATTCAGCTCATTTTTGTAGGCCCGGTTCAAATGCACTTTCACTCTAAGCCTTACTCTTCTATCCATAGTGAAGCAATCACTTTTTCCATTGTAATCCTGAGAGCATATGTTACCTACTTTAATCAATATATCTAATTTTGTAGTAGAAAGCAATAAGTTTCTATTTGCATGAATTCTGTCGTCCAAGAGAATTAGGGGGAAATTCACATTTGCTTTGGATGATCTTGGGAACTTTATTTAATCCCTAGTTTTAAATTTTCTATCATAAAAGCCAATGCCAATTATAGAATCCATTTTATGGGGGTTGTTTAAGCATTCAATTAGATCACATATGTAAAATATTTTATATAGTGTTTGGTATAAATATCCATTTTTCCTTTCTTTGTAATTATCATCATCCCAGGAATAACACTAAACCATTTACATGCCTGTCTCCTGAATCCTACCTGTGAGTATTGTTGACTAAAGGGACATAAACTATTGTGGGTACCATAAAGTGCACTCTTTTTACAAACTATGGTTCAAAAAATGTATTTATCAAGTGAATTGATTAAGCACTGATTTGTATTAGGCAGAACTTTTCTGACATTTTCCCAAATAATAATTCAATGTAAACATCCCTCCATATCATACAAACTATCTTATTAAGATATTTCAATTATTAACTTTTTAGAGTCTTGTATTTTTGAATTTTTACTATATCTTGTATTTTACATATAATAAAATATGTCATAATACATTCTAGTAAAATGCAAACAAAATATCTATGTGACATTTGATCAATCAAGAAACAAACACTTCTGAGAAGTATCTGCTCAGCTCCTTGGCCCATTTATTGATTTGGTTGTTTGTTTTCTTGGTGATCAGTTTTTTGAGGTCTTTATATATTCTGTAGATTAGTGCTCTAATCTGACTGCGTGTGGCAAAAATTTGCTCCCAAAATGTAGGCTCTCTGTTCACCTCATTGATTGTTTCTTTAGGCCAAATATTCTCTCTCATAAGTGGATGCTAATCCATAACGGGGAGGGGGGAAGCATGGGAAAAAATGGAGGAACTTTGATGAGGCAAAGGGGAAGGAGGGGGCATGGGGTAGGAAAGATGGTGGAATGAGATGGACATCATTACCATATGGTGCGATGCTACATCATGTACAACCTAGAAATGTAAAGTTGTGATGCAATTGTGCATCATAATTATGATTATGACAGAATCAAAATGCATTCTGCTGTCATATATACCTAATTAAAATAAATTTTAGAAAAGAAACAAACACTTGGAAATACTGTATTTTGTCAGAGAAGTTCTAAATTTTAATTTCAAGTATCACATAAAATTAATGATATATATTATTAATATTGATACTACTAATTGTCATTTATTTAATACATTTTACCTGGTAAGCACTGACTAAGATAGCCTTCATAATATTTAGACACTATTATTGTCCTTATTCTATGAATAAGTATATTTATCTTAAATTCATTAAAAAATCAATAATTTAAAGACAATTAGATTAAAAATATAGCACGTAAGCCTTTGTCAGTTTGGCAAATGAAACAGTATTAAAAAACTTGTATGTAAAGTAACTGGTTTCCAGAGGAAAAACATTTTTAAGACACTTCTGGGCTGGCAGAATTAAAGGAAAACTGAAAGTCCTCTTTTGCTCAAACAAGCAAATAAACAAAACTGGAGAAAAAAGCCTTGAGCACTAAGGAAATGCTAAAACAGCTTGATCTGAGACCAAGTGCCAAGATCCATACTATAATTTGGATTCTAGGTTTAGGCCACAGGCAGGTTGTTAGAGCTGAACCTGATCCTGCTTTAAGCTTGAAATCTATAAAAGGATTAAAATGCCCCAAGGTTGGCAACATCTCCAGGTCTCTGACAAAAGCAAGTACGCAGTCATTCTGAAGTAAGACCCTCAGGCTTGCTGCCCATGAAAACCAATGATATCTGAGCTGAGTAGAGATCACATAGCACAGAAGAAAACTTCCACTAAGAGTGAGAATCATCAGGGAGAACAGAATTAAATCTTAGAAGACTTCAGATATTAGAAATATCAAAAGCAGAATATAAAACAATTATATATGAATATTTTAAAAATTCCCTTAATGGTCAAAAATTGTATATTATGTACAACATATTTTGAAATATGTATGTACTGTGAAATGGGTAGATTCAGAAATTGGGATCACAAAAATGAGCCATAAGACACACACAGAAAATGACTAGGCAAATTTGAAAGATAAATACATGAAATCTTAGAAATAAAAATAAGACATAAAATTAAATGAAACAAAATAAAATTTATGGGTTAAATAACAAGTGAGACAAAGAATAAAGGATCAACAGACAGTCTGAAAAATTATTCATAATATAAAATTGAAGAAAAAATAGAAAACGTGTTTTCATAGGTGAAAAGATATGGAGGAAAAATCTTAATGTCTAACATTTGTCTAATGATTATCTTCAAAGGACAGGATACTTGGGAAAAAGTTGAAGTTACATTTATAATTATAATGCTAAGTATTTTCCAGAACTAAAAATAAGAATCCACACACATTAAAACATATTTTATACCAAACAGGATAAATTAAAACAAAAACACATAATAAAACTATAAAAACAAAAAAAATGTGGTTTGAGGTAATCAAAAGAAAGAGAAAAATGTTATGTACAAAGGAATGAATATTAAACTGATAGATTTCTCAAAAGAATCAAAGATGTCTGAAAAAAGTGAAATAATAGCTTCACTTTTTTATGGGATAAAATAAAGGTCAACCTAGAATTCTGTATCTATATAACATCTTTTAAGTCAATTTGGGAAATATTGCCATCTTAACAATAGTAAGTCATCACATCCATGAATAGGAATATATTTCTTATTTAGGTCTTTTAAAATTACTTTTAATATTTTTATGGTTTTCAGAGTATAAGTTTTATAATTAGTTTTTTTTAAATTATCTTTGGATATTTTATTTTATTTTTAGGGGTAGTCAGCATTTTACCCAGGGACTATCACATGCTAGGAAAGTGCATTATCACAAAACTATATACCCATCCCTGAGTACTTTGGTTTTTGGGGGGTTTTTTTTGATGCTATTATAAATTAAATTATTTTCTTAATTTTACTGTGCTTGTTCTTTGGTGGTGCATAATCACACAATCCTTCCTAAAACTGATCTACAGATTCAAATCAATCACTATCAATATCCCAAATCATTTTTTTCTGAGGGCAGCAACTAACAATCTGGCCTTAAAATTCATTGGAAATATAAGAGAGTCATGTAACTAAAATTATATTTAAAAAAATAAAATTGGAAGACTTGTGCTTCTGATTCCAAAATTAGTACAAAGTTCAGTAATCAAAAACGGTATAGTAGCAAAGTGTAGGTAGCACCTGTAGTCCCAGGTACTTGGGAGCCTAAGTTTGCAGGATCACAAGAGCCAAGTTGGATTCAGCCCAAGCAACATAGAAGACCCTGTCTCAAACAAGCAAAAACCTCAGGAATATATTGACATAAGAATAGACATAGATTGATGGAAGAGAATTGAGAGTACAGAAACAAGTCCTCAAGTTTATGGTAAACTGAGATTTGATAAGTGTATCAAGACAAAAGAGAAAGAATAGTCTTTTCATTCAGTGGTATTAAAACATCTCGATATATTCATGTCCAAAAGAAAAAAGTTGGACTAAGCGCGTGCTTACATAAAAAATTAACTAAGAATATATCATATAACATGAATGTATCCATGTTTTAAGTTATGAATATATGCCAATTATTTCTTACCCAAAGAAATAAAACAATAAAATAATATGCTAAAAAGCTGAATAAAATTTAATAACTTTGGATTGTACAGTTGATTCTTAGTTATGACACCCAAAGCAAAAGGAGCAAAAGATAAAAGAAGATAAATTGTATTTTAACAAAATTGAAAGTATTTTATTTCAGAAAGACAGCATCAAGAAAGTGAAATGAAGCCCATAAAGATGAAATTCTCAAATCAAGCGTTCAAAATGAGATATAGAACCAAAGTATGCAAACAACTCATAACCCAACAATAAAAAGACTACCCAAATTTAAACATGGAGAAGATTTTGAACAATCATTTCTCTAATAAAAAATACAGAAATGGCTGAGAAGCACAGTATCTCTAGTCATTGGGAAAATACAAATTAAAATTATGATGAGATACCGCTTGGTTAGAAAATTAGCTAGGATCAAAAATAGAAAATAATATATGAAAGAGGATGTAGAGAAATTGGAACCCTTATGCATTTCTAGTGGAGTTGTAAATTGGCACAGCTACTTTGGAAAATAGTTTGGAAAAACCTCAAAATATTAAACATTATCATATGACCCAGGAAGTCCACATTTACATAAATGCTCAAATGAGTGAATCACAGGAGAAGAGGTGTCTATGAAGAAGGGTCTGAGGAGTTCTGGAGAAAAAAAAAAAAAAGAAGGAATTTGTCTCAAGACCTGCAGAATTCTTGACATAAATAATGGAAAAGAATTCTGCAGTGCCAGTAAGAAGCATAAACAGAGGTTTGGGAAGATAGAAACATATTCAAGGGCAAGTGAAGGCAATCTCAAGAGAGAGATGCCTTTTGGGGTAAAGCAAAAAATATGTATTTCAGGGAGAATGTGGGTGTTTCCTAGAGTGAGAGACAGTTTGGAGGTTTCTGGTTCTTCTTTTAAATGATACTTGATAAGGTGTGAAGGAATGAAGGAATGATATCAGTTTGGTGATCACAATATAGTTCTGGTGGTGTGGTCAATCTCAGGATCCTCAGGCTGACATAGTCTTATTATCTGATCAGCAGATAGTGCTGAAAAGTCCCCTAAATTATAGGTTCTTCAAGGTAGCCTCTCTCTCTTGGTTAACCAATTTATTGTGGCGGGGGTGAGGAGGATATTAACCAAGAGTACACATGTAGATTTACAGATTTTGCAGAAATTGGGGAATGAAAGGCCTAAAAGACAAGATCACTACACAGAACTTCTGAATTAATATATTATTTCCTTGTTCTCCCTTTATGTCTCCTTTTAGCCTATTTCTTATTCCTTTTATCCTACCTCAAGATGACACATGCCCACACACATACTGTACGGGAATCTTCATAGCACTATTACTTGTCAGAAAATGAAAACAACTCCAGTGTCTATCAACAGATGAGTGGATTTTAAAATGTATATGCATAAAATGGAATTTTTTTTGGCCATAAGAAGGAATGAAAGTTGATACATAATACATGTGAGCACATCTTGAAAATATATGCTAAGTCAAAGAAGCCAGACATGAAAGAGCACATATTTTATGATCCATCTATATAAAATGTAAAAAATAGGTAAATAAACACAAACATAAAGTAAATTAGTAATTCCCAAGGGATAGTGGGATTTGGATATGGAATTTGTTTAAATATGATGAAAATATTCTAAAATTGGATACTAGCTAATAGAAAAAACAACTGAATTATACATTTTCGATGAGTGAATTTTATTGCACAAGAATTTAATCACAATAATGTTATATAATATACATATATATGACAATTAAGGACATTCACACACTGGTTGAATAGTTGATATAACAATGATATTGGGTACACTTTAAAACAAGCTCAGGTATGAGTTGATTATTGGTTAATATGATGGATACATAGAGGTCATTATTTTGTTTTCTACTTGTAGATAAAGGAGATTTTTAAAGTTGTTCAGAAAGTGGGGAAAAATTCCAAAAGTAGAATTTATACATAATATTATATAAAGCATGAAAGACTCTAATTCCTACAGGACTCATTAAAAACAACATAACTCATACATGTATCAAGATCAATATAGAGAATATCAATTGTTTTTTGATATGAACACTAAAATGTAGTGTGAAATTTAGGAAAGTGGTTTAGGTCTAATATCTTGCTTAAAACAATCTTTTTTTTTTTCAAAAAGATAGTTAGCTTCTTGTTTTGTCACAAAGTTGTACTAGGGCTTTAATGTACAGAACTGACCACTAATTAATGGGGTTACCTGGTAATGGCATAAAATTCATGATGGAAAGTGCAAAACTGTTTAAAATATTGCCACCCTCTATGGGAAAGTTAACATGAGTGCCAAATAAAGTGTAAGATTTTGAGATTTATTTACATTAGATATTTAAATATTTATCCTTCTAAATCATTAAACTTGAACAAAGAAAGTCTCAGATCAGAGAATTTTATTTCCTTACATATTAATCATCTCATATAACTTAATCATTAGTTTTTATCTTTTATGAAGCAATCATTCTGGTTAAAAATGTGTTCTGTAAATCTACTCTATAGTATAATACATTAAATTTTCAGTTTGACTTAGGGAGGGTATATTGATTTTGCTTAAATGAAAGACAAATTTAAAATGATAAACTGTAAAATACTTCTTATGCCATATTAAATACAACCAAATTATTTATAGATCTTTCTTCTATGAAAATTGAGTATTAATGATTTAGAATAGTATATCTGCACATAGTAAAATCATCTTTGTGACTATGACCTAGAAAGTGCACACAAGCCTACCAAGGAATAATGTCCAACTGAAAATAATGGCCAGATTCTTATGATTGTATTTCCACATACTGCCTATATACCCAGATTTTAATGAATTAAAATTTTTTATGTGAGAAACACTTCAATGGTCACATTAATATTTAAATTTTAACTTGTCACTCTAGCCTTTGAGAAAGTAATTGTAGATTCTGCCATTAATAAATGAACATTAACAGGATTTAATTAGCAGTTTGAGTGAGTATATTAAATATTGCTGATTGGGAGAATTAAATCATATTTATTTTCCATGGAAAAGATAATTGTTTATTAGTGAAGAAGTTGCCTTACTCAGAGTTAAAAATAACAAGAGAATAGGATTATTTATATAATCTATAATGCCAATAAAAACCTGCATATGTTATACAGAATCTTAATAGTTCATAAATTTAACTACACGAGCTATGGCATCTTACTATGATGACATCTTATTTAAAAAATCATGAAAATCTTCAATCCAGTAGTAGAATTTTGATGTATTCTATGAATACTACTTATTGTTAACAAATCTATCACTAACACATTAAGCCTGATTTTCCCAATAGTTATTGAAGCAAGAATGAAAAGGCAGTAGAAGTATAGCAAGTTATTATTTATTTAACATGTGCTGCTTTGTGAAGCGTAGAGTTCAGGCTCCCTCCATTGGAACAGGTGCTTTGGTTCCACACTAGATGTTCTGACTCAGAAAGCTGGGGCACAGTAGACAACAAAATCATATTTTAAATAAAATTTCTTGGTGATTTTTTGTCCCCTTGTGTAATATTTGAAAGTAATGGCCATAGGGTGAACCCTTTGATATTCCTTCATTGCTTTAAGGATTCTATGTGCAGTTTGTTATCAAACCACAAAAATCAGTGTCAATGTCCTATAAAAAAAAGAATGAAATGAAAGTTTTTCTTCTAGCTCTGTCACTGATTTATTGTTTAACCTTGAATAAATCACCTCCCTTCCTTAGGATTCAGTTTCCTTATGTACAGAATAAAGAGGTAAGCTAGATGATTTCTTATGAGACTTTTGGTTTTATCATTCAATTGCAATCCAGTATAAAGAATTGTGTGAACATCTCCTATGTTAGATTGAAGGGATGTATATATTCCATCAAACATATGGACATATTTAATTTCTATTCTCATTTCACATGAAAATTTATTGTTCTTTTAAATTATAGAAATTTGAACAATGATGAGAAAATATATTAAGAAAAATAGAACTGTCATTAATCAGTGCAGAACTTTCATTACTGCTGCATTTTGGATAAGTTGAAATACAATTTCAGAGTCTGATTATGTCTCTAGAAATATGTCTCCTGAACTTTGAGGCAGTCACTAAGAAACGGTGTGTGAACTTTCTTTGTTAAGGAACGCAGCTTGCCAGGGCCTCTTTCTCTTTAGAAGTGGTTAACTAAGAACAGTGAATTAATATTTTATCCTGAAACTATGTAAAAGTCTTTGTGCTAAAGCATTTACCTAAACTATATTCTGTAAATAGGACGATTTGGAAATGAATGTATTCAAATATTTTTAAAAAGCAAAAAATTTCTGCATTCCTGTCATCATTATGTCATTAGGTTTCACTTTACATCACAGATAAAGAAAGTGATGCTCCATGAAATTACCACAGGACATATTACAAAAATATTAAAAACTGGTACGGTCCAGGCACTAAGTGAGCAGAATGGCCCTTACATTATCATATGGTTAATAATTTAATGTTACCTCTCCATTGTGAAAGATTCTTTCCACAGTTGAGATCTATAACAACTCAAATTTCTCCTGTGGTTTCAAAAGTTTGTTGAAGTTTATGCACGTGGGACCAAGGCTCCACTCAAATAACTTCTTTGGCCCCTGTAAGGAGTCTGGATCATTCACTTATTGAATTTGCCCATCTTTCCAGAAATAGGCTTTGGAAGTCTTCCTTTGCTATTTGCAGGAGATCAACAACATTTCCTGCCATTTCACCTGCTTTCCTTTATAGGATGAAATTAAATTCCTACTCCTACCCCTGTGAGGACATCTTTTGAATTTGAATGCGTTGGTTCAGGTGTACAATTTCCCAAACAGTCTTTCCTTAGCTTTGAAAATATTCTACTCACATCTATGAGCCCTGTATTTCTACATTTGTTTTCTTTTGTTAGATTTAAACCTTACACTGGAGTTCCAGAAAAAAAAAATAAAGCCTAATGTCTACTTGTGTTTTGTCAAGATTGACTGGATTTATTTCTTACAGTTTGAGTGTAGATTTGTAAATTTTTTTCTTCTAAGTTTTCAATCACTGAGGGTCATATGGATCTCATTCAGAAGGCTGTGATCTTTCTCTATTCATACATTTGTCACAGACTCATTGAAACTACTATTAACTTCCTAACTTTCCTTTTATGATTTCTTTTCATTTTAAGTAATTTGCACCTTTTTCTTTTTCTCTTATGTTGCATAATTCTCAATTACTCTTAATCTAGCTTTAAACAGTAAGAACCAACAAAATTGAACTAATAAGTCAATTATATACATTGAAGGTCAAAAGTGACAGCAAGGCTTGCAATATAAGCAACTTGTATTAAGAAAGCCTGTAATAGCTCTTATAACTAACACATTTTAAAATGTCAGTTCCTATTCACAATAAAAATTCATTTTTTTTTTCTTTTTTGCTCCTACAGCAATGCAAAGAAAGTGTTCTGCTTCAAGGGGTTGGAAAATTTTCTGTCCTAAGTTGTCACTTGAGAATCAAACCAGGAGACTGTCACTTTCTGCCAACCAGCACATATGGGGACACATAGTGGAGAGAGCACAGATGCCTCTCCTTCATTTTAACTTGTGGGTGAAATGTGTCCCTTCTCTCATCATATGTGAGGACTAGTCAGATGGTCCTATCTAGCTGCAAAGAAGTCTAGGAATCATAGCTACTTCCAGAAAAATGACTCTTAGCAGCTGTGAACTACACTATGGATAAAAAAGCATAAATCTTGGGTAGGACAACCAACTGTTTTTCCTGCTTAACAGAAATGAATGGGAGATTCATATCAATTACACAAATTTATGCTTAATTTTCATTATTCTTAGCTATATTTTATTTGATCTTAAACATCATTTTGAAGCCAATTATTTATTCTCCTTTATAAAGAGGAATGTGCTATTCAAAGGGCCTGTAAAGCATAATACCACTTAGAGTTTCAACTATTCAGGCTTCTAAAAAGTTGGAATATTGTAATATATATTTTACATTGAGGAAAAACTGAGAAGTATGGACCTTTATTATTTTACTTAAAAGCGAAACTTTATATGACCTAATATTTCTCTGAGGATTTATTTTTTTCATAGTGTGGTGAAAGTGATAAAAAATCTATTTACTATATGAGAATTTTATGAGCTATTTATTACTTTACTACTAATTTACTCAATTTTAAGATACAACTAATAATGCCTCCTCCAACAATCTTGTACTGAGGCCATTATAAAAATTGGCTTCAAGATTTACATTATTCTTTTTTGCACAAAGAAAAATACCCCATAAATCTTTGTTCTATTTGAGAGTATATATTTTAAAAAGAAAAAATAATGAAATAACAAAAGGAAAGAAGGATGGACTATAGGAAGGAAGGAATAAAGAAAGAGGGCTGGGGTTGTGGCTCAGTGGTAGAGCACTCTGCTAGCACATGTGAGGTGCTGGGTTCTATTCTAAGCACCACATAAAGATAAATAAATAAAATAAAGGTATTGTTTTCAACTACAACTAAAAAAACAAAGGTTGAAAAGTTAAAAAAAAGAATAAAGAAAGACTAGAAGGAAGGAAGGAAAATAAAGGAAATAAGCTTGACTTAATCTAGAGCATTATGTGCTTCTTTGCCCTTGAGACCAGGAATTCTACTCTTTGCATCTTGTTTTCTACTGCACTGCCTAGATACTGCCTTATAGTTAATAGGGAATTGTCAATTGTTTGTTAAATTGAATTATGCATAACATGTTTGAAATTTAAAAGTGTGTAAGAGTGATGGAATCTATAATATATGTGTGCTTTATATGCATATAGCATTTTACAGAACTGTACCTTTGTTGTCATCAAAGAAATCTTCTGAGAGAGGATTATATATCAGAAAATTCTTTAAATTATACAAATAATTCTATAAATTTACATTCAAATTGCTAAATAAACATTGGTATGAAAACAACACAGAGGAGCAAAGAAACAATTAATAAAGTTACAAATAAAACTGACTTTTATACTTTCTATTTCAGGCAAATTTTATCTTTAAATTAAAATGCATCGAATATAAAGTTTACTTTGCTTAGAGGAAGCAATCCAATAACTATCATAGACCCTTTAAGACATGTAAATAAATATTGTGATCTTATAAATAATTGGAAATCTTAAATATCTCATAGTTTTAAAAGTTGTTGATTCAACACATTGGAAACATGCCAGCTTGGATGTGGTGGTGATGGCAGCCAGGCTTTGGAGGGGAGGGAAAGCCCATGTAGAGAGGACGAAAGTGTGGCCAAAAATAAATGGCTTGGAGGGTCCTGTGGAATAGAAAGGGAAGCTTATCTTAATGTACCCAAAATCAGAGGGGGAAGTTGTTGAGTAAAAATTAACAAAAATTGCTTGGCTCATGGGTGGATAATTCAGTAGAAACTGGGTCACTGGTGGGTTAATCATTTATAAGTGCTATGCAGCTATGAACAGAGACAGAAGACAAGGAACATATAAAAAAGTTGCCAGCTGACTGAGGACTTGCCTCTTACAAGCCCCAGAGTGTACCTGGACCAGCATGACTAAAATAGATGCAAAGAAAATTGTGCCTAGGACATATAAGTTCCAGATAATGAGGAGAAAGATCTTTGTTGCTGGCTCCCCATAAAATCTATTGGGAAGACACCTACAATGACCACAGAGTCCTGGGCGCCAGGTCTGATACTAGGTAATTCACATCCATGGCAATAAATGCAGAAGTTCAGGCCCTACAATATAAAAGTAGAATTAATGAGGAGCAACCTGTCAGCAAAGAGCAGCATCTCCCAGCAACAGAGGCTATTGATCAAATCTCAAACACTCACATATAGAGTCCAAAGGTCAATCAAGTCTAAACATACTGGAACTTTCAGTTTGGCATTCTAAACCACACCCACTACTGGAGTCCATGATTTGTCAGAATTCCCCAGTCTATCCCATCCTCTCCTGGGAAATGGGAAACTGAGAACGGATGCAACCAGTTTTGGTTCCTAGCTACAATGTCTGGGAGTTAGGTGAGAAACAAAAAGACATTGAATTTAGTAATCCTCAGCCCTTGACCTAAGGATTTCAGAGGGCTCCAAATAAATACAGATTATAACCCATCCTTGCCAACAGTTTTAATTACCTCAACAGAAACAAATTAGACATTTTAAACTTTTTGTGTATCGCATCCCCTTTTTACCTTTTAAATTTTATTTTATCGTATTTTATTTTTTTACTTTATTCTGTGAGATTGGGTGTGTGGGTGTGTGGATGTGTGGGTATGTGGGCATGTGCATTCTTACTATGCAGATAGATTTGGAATATACATTAAACACACATGTTCACACACATATGTATATGTATCTATTACTTAGGCTTGATTTAGGTTGGTTTTAATGATACATAAGTTTTAGTTGTTCTAATTTTTCATTTGTCTGTTTATAACTTGGTTTTCTCCATCTTATTATCCCTTATTCACTCTAGTCTCCCCTAACAGCCAATATTTCCTGTTCCTCCTGTTCTCTTTCATTTTTTAATCCTTTATTTATTTTTTTCACTCCTTCATCGCCATCATCTGCTACTATCTTCTGCCTCTACTCACTCGCTTTCATATTCTATTTCTCTTAAGAAATTGTAATCTCCCATCTGACAGAATTATATAATTTATGTAAGTCCTAATCTATTCATGTCATTGTGATAATTAACATAGTGGACAATGTAATAGAAACTTGCTGTTTAATTCACGATCTATTTCATGGTTCTTTATTATTGGTGCTGATGCTATATGCTGATCCTGCCATTCCTATATAGGTGGAAGTTAGTATTGTAGATGTCAAAGTAGGCAGTGAACATTTATCTTGAAACTATACTTCTGTTACCAACATTAGTGCTATCCTTGACTCTCTCTTTCCTCTAAGAGTGGCTTAAAAGTGATTGGGACACTTCATGTTCACAGAATAGAGATTCTGCTATTAAACAATACTCACAACTTAGTCAAATGACAACAAATCTCACCCCAAACATGACCTAGCTCCACCAGAGCCTCAAAAATACTTCAACACATAGAATAGGTGGCATAAAAACCCAAACTAATGACCATGCCCCAAGGAAGAGCAACCAGGGAGGAATCTTAGAACCCACTCTTGAACATTTACTCATACATTGAAAGCAGAGAGAAGTTTCCAAACAAAAAGGATAACTACATAAAAGGACAGACATATAATAGAGAAAGGAGATTCCATCTCATTGATGTAAAAATCTAGGACCTCTGAAAGAATGAGGAAACAGACAAGCAAATCTTCCCCCAATATTCATAATCTCCCAGCAAATTATCCCACAAAGTGGAAGCAAATAAGGTTTCAGAGAAAAATTATAAAGAAATTATTAAAATTTTCAATGAAGTAAAAGCAGATATAAAAAATGAATTAAGAGAGAAACTTAGGCAATAAAAGATGATTCGTTAAAGAATTAGAGATAATGAAAAAAAATCAGAACTCACAATGAATGAAATAAAAAATCACTTGAAAGCACCACCAACAGATTAGATTTTGTGTATGAACTTGAATACTCAGTATCCAATAAAGGGAGAAAAAGAGAGTAGGATCAGAATATATAAGAACACTGGGACAACATCAGGAGATCAAAAATAGAAGTCACTGGGATAGATGAGGACATGGAGATACTGGCAAAAAGGCATTAAGAATATCTTCAATGAGATAATAACAAAGGTTTTCTCTTAATAGGAATGAGATAGACATCCACATACAGGATGCATATAGCACTGCAAATACATAATATCAGAACAGAGTCTCTCCAAGAAACATCATAATCAAAATTCCCAACATAGAAAATTAAAAAAAAAATTGAAAACTGTGAGAGAAAAATGTTAGGTCATAATTAAGGTAAACCAATAAAGTTTATAATATTTCAACTCAGAATCTAAAATCAAAGAGGTCCTGGAATGACATATTTTAAGCTCTAAAAGAAGACAATTGACAAATGAGATTGCTATAACCAGCAAAACTATCTTTCAAAATCAATAAAAACTTTCCATGACAAAGATAAACTAAAAGATTTCATGACCACTAAGCCAGCACTATAAAGAATACACAAAGAGGGGACTGGAGTTGTGGCTCAGTGGTAGAGCACTTGCCTAGCATGTACAAGACACTGGGTTCAATACTTAGCACCACATAAAAATAGATAAATAAATAAATAATATAAAGGCGATTTTTTAAAAAAAGAATACACAAAGATATACTACAAATAGAGGAACCCCCAAAGAAACCCCAAATCTCCTAAATAGATGAAGATCACTTGATGAATAATCTACTAAATTAAAATCAAGTCAGAAGTAAATATAGTAAAGAACCCAAATTGCAAGAAACTAAAAACACATATCCACAATAACAGTAAATGCAAATGGTCTCAACAACCCTATTAAAAGAAATAGGTTAGAAGAATGGATCAAAAACAAAATTCCAACTATATGCTGTATATAAGAGACTCATCTCAAGGGCAAGGAAAACTTAGAGGCGGAAACTATAAGGATGAGAATAAATATTTCATGCAAATGGAGTCTGAAAACAAGCAGGAGTATCTATTCTCATATTGAAAAAGCATATTTCAAGCAAAAATTAATCAGAAGAGACAAAAAAGGCCTCTACATTCTGGTAAACAGAACAACGTAACTAGAAGATATGATTATGGTAAATATACATTCCCCAAATGACAGTGTACCTAATTACATTAAAAAATTCTCAATATTAAATCTGATGAACCCCAATACAATAATACTGGGTGATTTCAACATATTACCAATGGACACATAATCCAAATGTAAAATCATAAAAATATTCCCAACCTAAACAATATAAGTCAAATATATGTCAAATTAATATCTATGAAATATCTCACCCCAGAATGGCTAAATATACCTTCTCCTAAGCAGCTCATGGAACATTTTTCAAAACAGATCATATTCGAGTTCACAATGTAAATCTTAGTAAATACAAAAAAAATACATTGTGTGTTCTATCAGATCATAATGGAATAAAGGTAGAAATAAATAGCAAGAAAAGTAATAGAAAACAAATAAATATATGGAGATTGAATAATACTCTTTTTTAATAGCTTTATTTTATTCATTCATTTTTATGTGGTGCTGAGGATTGAACCCAGGGCCTCACATGTGCTAGCAAGTGCTTTATGGATGAGCCACAACCCCATCCCCAAATAATACTCTTTTAAATGAAGAACACATCATTGAAGAGATGAGAGAGGACATCAAGAAATCCTAAGGAAAAAACTGAGAACAGAGACAAAATATATCAAAAGTCTGGGCATGGTAACACATGCCTCTAATTCCACCAGCTCTGGAGGTTGAGGCAGGATGATTACAAATTCAAAGCCAGCCTCAGAAACTTAGGAAGGCCCTAAGCTACTTGGCAAAACACTGATTCAAAATTTTTAAAAATGAAATAAAATAAAATAAAAGTGGCTGGGAATGCTACTCATGGTTAAACACCCTTGGGTTCAATCCATGGTAACCAAAATAAAATAAAATAAAAATAAAATCTCTTGGACAAAATAAAGAGATAGCATTGCATATCTACAAAAAGAAAATAGAGAGATACCAAATAAGTTTGTACTTTATCTCAAGTCCTTGTTAAAGGAAGAACAAGCTAATTTCAAAACCAGTAGAAGATAGAAAATAATTAAGATCAGAGCCAAAATTAATGAAATTGAGAATAAAAAGAAATACACAGGATAAATGCAATAAATAATTGGTTCTTCAAAAAAATAAATAAGATTGGTTTATCTTTCTTAAAATTTTCCATGAAATTAAAATGGAGGAAACACTCCCCAATAAATTCTATGAAGCCAGTATAATGCTGATACCCAAACCAGAAAAACACATATCAAATGAATAAAACTAGAGACTAATATGCCTGATGATGAAATATCCTTAATAAATTATTACCAAACTGCATTAAAAACACACAAAGAAAATAATATACTATGTTCAAGTGGGTTTCATCCCAGGAATTCCATGTTAAACATATGCAAATCAGTAAATGTAATTTTTTACATAGAATTAAATATAAGAATTATATAATCATTTCAATAGATGCCAAAAAAGCCTTCAATAAAATCTATCACCTATTCACACTAAAAAATGCTGGGAAAGCTATATATAGAAGGAACTTACCTTAGTTTTTTAAGTGGCTATATTACCAAAAGCAATGTACAGACTCATTGTAATCCCCATCAAAATAGCAAGAATGTTCTTCACAGAACTAGAAAAATAGTATTAAAATTCATCTGGAAGAATAAAAGACCAAGAAGAGTCAAAGAAATTCTAAGCCAAAGAAACAATGCTAGAGGCATCACAATAAGTGACTTCATATTATACTATAGAGCTATAGCAACAAAAATTGCATAAAACAAACATAAAAACAGACACATAGAGAGATGGAAAAAATAGAAGACACAGAGCTACAGTAATCTGATCCTTGACAAAAGTGCCAAAAATATACATTGGAGAGAAGACGGCCTTTTTAACAAATGGTACTTGGAAAACTGTACCATTGTGAATATGTAGAAAAATGAAACTAGATTCACATATGTCTCTGTGCACAGAAGTCAGCTCAAAATGGATCAAACTTAAGAATTAAAAAAAAAATTGCAACCCCAAGAAGAAAATGTAGGATCAACACTTCAACTTTAAGGCACAAGCAATGACTTTCTTGATAAGACCCATAAAGCTCAGGAAATAATTCCAAGAGTTAAAAAAAAAAGATGGCATAAAATTAAAAAGCTTTTCCACACAACAGATGCAATTAAGAATGTGAAGGGAGAGCCTATAGAATGGGACAAAATCTTTGCTAGCTACTCTTCTGACAGAGGATTAACATCCAGAATATATAAAAATGCAAAAACAAGTAATATCTTAAAAAATCAGATAAATGAATTAATTAGGGGGCAAATGAATTAAACAAAAAATTCTTAAAAGAAGAAATTCAAATGGCTAGCAAATACATGAAAAATTTGCAGCATCATTTAGCAATTAGGGAAATGAAAATTAAAACTATACTGAGATTTTATCTCACACCAGTCAGAATGGTAGTCATCAAGAATGCAAATAATAAAAAATGCAAGAGAAAATGTGGAAAATAGTGAGCAGTTTCATACTGTTGTTGGGATTGTAAATTTGTACAACTACTATGGAAATCAGTATGAATTTTCTCAAAAGAGTATGCATGGAATCACCATATGACCCAGCTGAACCAGTCTTCAGTATTTATCCTAAAGAATTAAAATCATCATACTATAATGATGCATACATACAAATGTTTACGGTGGCACAATTTACAATGGCTAAACTGTGCAACCAAATTAGGTATCCCTCAGTAGATGAACAGGTAAAAAAAAAAATGTCATACAATGGAGTTTTATTCAGTCATACGGAAGTATTTACAGAAAAATGATAGAACTTGAAAACAGTAAGTTAACCAAATAAGCTAAAGTCATAAAATTAGGGTCATATGTTTTCTCCATACATGAAAGCCATAGAGGACAAAGGAAAAGGTGGTGGGGAATATGCAAATTGAAGGGAGATGAATGCAGTAGAGGAAAGGAACCAGGGCAGGGCGAGGGTGGAGGAGAGGGAAAGGGAAAACACTGGAGAATGAAATTAGCCAAAATATATTTCTACATTGTATGCATGAATGACTATGTAACTACAAATCCAACATCACATATAGTTATAATGTGCCAATAACAAATATGGGGGAATATTGTCATGCAAGGTCTACTGAGGTACTTAAAAAGTTTTTTCTTGTGCAACCATTACTGATTTGTCCCCTAAAAAGAAAATGTTCTTTTTACATAGGGTAAATTGAAGTGGCAATTTACATTGTATTATTTTAGTTTTATGAAGGACAGAGACTTTAGTTATTTTACATCAGAAATGTTGTCTTAAGAATATATTTGAAGCCATGATCCAGATAATATTTAAAGGGTTTTGTTTTTGGAGCTATTCAGTGTTCACGCAAAATTTTCTTTGAATATTATGGAGAAGGGGAAGAGTAAAGGAAGTACTGGAGACTGAAGTGGAGCAAATTATATTCCAGGCATATATGATTATGCCAAAATGAACCCCAATATTACATATAATTATAAAGCAGAAAAAAAAATCAAAGGAAATGCTTTCATTAGATTCTAATTATAACCAGATGTGTGTTTTCTCTTTTGGAAATAAACTGTCGTTCTGTAAGAAAATCTGAATGAACACAGTTTTTTTCCCATTTTAATTTAAAAATTTCTTTATATATTGTACTCTCTCTTTTACACATATCTCCCCCCACACAGATACTAGCACTAAACAAACTGATCATTTTATATATAATTACATTATCAGATGGTGAAATGAAAAATAGGTTAATTGCATCTCTCCCCAATTACTGGAATTTTCCAAGCAATTAGTTTTGCATAAAAACACAGAGCCTCTTTAAGAAATACCTAGGCAAATTAGTGAATATGTTAACATCTTTGTTCATTATTTTTTTCTCTTCATATTTCCTAGGATATGCAATTTGCTAGTTATAGTTTCAGGACAATTGACATTATATTCAAGATTTTCTGAAAAAGATATTTAATCTCCAACTTTGAATGCAAACACTTAACAATGAAATATTATTGGTTAAAAAGTAAAACATCAAATAAATTACACCTTTATTTTAGCAAGATTCTTACATTTTCTTATGATAAGCAACTATACGTTCAAAATTGCATTAGGTAAGTAATTTAGTAATCATCAACTATTCAATGATAAGGAAGTTACCTTTTTACTCTTATTCTCAATTATAGTTCTAACAGTATAGATGACAGTTACTAATGTGTCACTTAAAATTAACCGCTTAGCCAGTGTTTCTCAATTATACTGAGATTAATGTTTCCCAAGGTACTAGTAGCAGGAGAAAAATATACCTTGAGACATTTTATGAGTAGAGTTGAAAGCAAATTATGTCAAAAAAGATTTGAATAGACATTTAATATATCTGTTCTATGTTAAGAATACAGGTCTCCAATTAATCAGTATTTAGACGAATGAAAGTTTCTCATACAGTTTTAGAAAAGAAAAACACTTCAAACTAAAATCAGATAATTTAAATTTTATAATGGCAGTTGAAACAAGAAATGTGGCAGTTGAAAATGAAAGTTTTAAAAACTTAATTTATATTTTATTCACACAAGAAAAACAATGCAGCACAAAAATTAATGAACAATGAAAGACATGGTTAGAGAGCTATTATTCAGGAAAAGATGGCAAAACAGGAAGTGTTTCTTTTTTCACTGAAAACAATCTGTAAATGCCATAGTACCAGGATTTAGCTCATCTCAGATAAAACCATGAGTCTCTTGTGGCCAGAAGAAGTTGGGAAAAGAGCAAAATGACAAAGACCTGGGTACCATCGATGGAAGATAGCATTGACAGTGTGCCCATATATTATTAAGGGGTAATAGTGAAAGATGATTTCCTTCGCTACTAGCCCTTTAGAACAAGAATATAAAGGAATTCTGCCAAAAGAATTAGGAATGGATAAAGAAAAGTAGAAAATGAAAATAAGTTTCAGAGATATGGGCAAAAAAACAAATAAATTTTCCGTATAATGAAAGCACTAAACAAAGAGAGAATGATTCAACAAAAGAATGATTCCACACAAGAATTATAAAAAATTATATATAATCAAAAAATACAATTTTAGGTAATGTTAACACAGCAGGTATCTGTGTGTTACATTGTTTTTTTCATTTGTTATATTTGACAACAGAATGCATTACAGTTCATATTACACATATAGAGCACAATTTTTCATATCTCCCATTGTACACAAAGTAGAGTCACATCCTTCATGTCTTCATAAAGTAACATAGGTTAATAGTGACCATCGCATTCACCATCTTTCCTACCCCTATACTCCCTCCCATGTCCTCCCTCGCCTTTTCTCCTTTGCCCTATCTAGGATTCATTTAATCTTCCCATCCTGCCCCCTAGCATATTATGGATCAGCATCCTTAAATCAGAGAAATCATTCAGCATTTGTTTTTTGGGGGATTGGCTAATTTCACTTAGCATTATATTCTCCAGCTCCATCCATTTACCTGCAAATGCCATGATTTTATTCTCTTTTAATGCTGAATAATATTCCATTGTGCATATATACCACATTTTCTTTATCCATTCATCTACTGAAGGGCATCTAGGTTGTTTCCACAGTTTAGCTATTGTGAATTGTGCTGCTATAAACATTGATGTGGCTGTGTCCCTGAAGTATACTGTTTTAAAGTCCTTTGGGTATAGACCAAGGAGAGGGATAGCTAGGTCAAATGGTGGTTCCATTCCCAGTTTTCCAAGGAGTCCCCATACTGCATTCCATATTGGCTGCACCAATTTGCAGTCCCACCAGCAATATATGAGTGTGCTTTTTTTTTGCCAACACTTATTTTTGCTTTTATTCTTAATAGCTGCCATTCTGACTGGAGTGAGATGGTATCTTAGGGTGGTTTTGATTTGCATTTCTCTAATTGCTAGAGATGTTGAACATTTTATCATATATCTGTTGATTCATTGTATATCTTCTTCTGAGAAGTATCTGTTCAGTTTCTTGGCCCATTTATTGATTGGGTTATTTGGTTTTTGGTGTTAAGATTTTTCAGTTCTTTATATATTCTAGAGATTAGTGCTTTATCTGATGTGCATGTAGTAAGAATTTATTCCCAATTAGTGGGTTCTCTTTTCACCTCACAGATTGTTTATTTGCTGAGAAGAAGCTTTTTTGTTTGAATCCATTTCACTTATTGAGTATGATTTTTCCCAACCTTTCATCTTTAGTCTGTGGATGTCTTTTCCTATGAAATGAGTCTTTTGGAGGCAGCATATTGTTGGGTCTTTTTTTTTTAATCCAATCTGCTAATCTATGTCTTTTGATTGGTGAGTTTAGGCCATTATCATTCAGGGTTATTTTTGAGACATGATTTGTATTCCCAGCCATTTTTGTTTATTTTAGGTAATTAATGTGAATTGGTTTCTCCTCTGATTAGTTTTTCCTTTAGTGTAATACCTCCCTCTGCTGATTTTCATCATAGTTTTTTATTTCCTCTTCATAGAATATTTTGCTGAGGATATGCTGTAGTTCAGGCTTTCTTGTTGTAAATTCTTTCAACTTTTTGTTTATCATGGAAAGTTTTTATTTGATCATCAAATCTAAAACTTAGTTTTGCTGGATATAAGATTCTTGGTTGGCATCCATTTTCTTTCAGAGTTTGGTATATGTTGTTTCATGATCTCCTGGCTTTGAGGGTCTGGGTTGAAAAATCTGCTGAGATATGAATTGGTCTCCTCCTATATGTGATCTGATTCCTCTCTCTTGTGGCTTTTAAGATTCTATCCTTATTCTGTATGCTAGGCATTTTCATTATAATGTGTCTTGGTGTAGATATGTTGTAATTTTGTACATTTGGTGTCCTGAAAGCCTCTTGTATTTTATTTTCCAATTCATTCTTCATGCTTGGGAAACTTTCTGATATTATCTCCACAAAAGTTTTAGAAGCACTTGATTTCTGAACATTAGATGTCCTATTTTAGTTGTTGATTTCTGGTTCTACCTAAGCATACCATTTTTCTTAGTTCAACATTTTAAAATATTGGGCTTTATAACATCACATAATAAAATTATGTGGTGTTGTGTGTGTATATAAAAAGCACATTTTGCCATTTTTCATTATTGTGACTTATACATATTAATATAGCCAATTTTGATGATCATATTTCTCAAATCTGCATTATAAGAGATTGCTTCTTTTATTAACTACTGATATATATGGGATAAACTTCTCAAACATGAGTGAATTTATCTCCCTTTTTACATGTTTTTTTTGTACATTATATATTTCAAGATTGTGTTGGTAGGTAAAAACAAATTTAGGACTGTAATATCTTTATGATTGAATCTTTTATCTTGGTGAAATATTCCTTTTTTTCTCTTCATTAATAATTTCTTTTCTTAAAGACTACTTTGTTAATAAGTAAACAAGACCAAACCTGATTAATTTTTGCATGACATATTCTTTTCTATCATTTTACTTTCAGTATTTTTGTGTTCCTATATTTAGAATGTGTCTTTTGTAGATAGCATTTTTGTTTTCATTTAAGAAAATTTCAGAATATTGATCCTTAAGTTGGATAATTATTCCATTTATATGTAATATATTGTTATGGTTGAGTTTTAAATCTATAATCTTAAAAATTTTTTCTTCTGTCACCTGGATATGTATTGTTTTTGTCTTAGTTTGGGTGTGAGGTATCCCCCCAAAGCTCCTGTTAATGCAGGAATATTCAGAAGTAAAATGGATATATTATGAGAGATGTAATCTAATCAGTCCCTCCTAGTTTGAATGGACTGACTGGTGATAACTGTAGGCACACACGAGGCATGGCTGGAGAAGGTCAGTGAATGGGAATGTGCCCTGAAAGGGTGCATGATTCCTGTGACCCCTTTTCCCCTCCCTTTCCTACCTTTTTGGCTTAACTTTAACATGAGCTGAGAAGCTTTCCTCTTTGGGGCCCTTCACCCATGATGTGTTGCCTAACTTTGAGGCCAGAATAATAGAGTTAGCCATCTATGAACTGAGACCTTTGAAATCATGAGCCAAATAAACTTACCCTCCTCTATGTTGTACTTGTTGGGTGTTTTGGTCACAGAAATATAAAAATGACTAAATTTTTTCTCCTCTTTATTGCTTCCTCTTAGCATAAATATTTTTAATTTCTCATTTTCTCTCCATTAGTTTGTTGGTGTTACATGTGTCTATTATATTTTTAGTCATTAACCTGGTGATTAAAACATGCTTTTCTGATTTAACTAAAGTATAGTATAAGGCCACTTTTTCAGACACTGAAAAACCTTAAAACAATTTATCCAGTTATATGCCCTTAGTTCATCACTACTTTATGTAGTTTCTCTATGTATTTTAAACTCTAAAGACATTATTTCCCTTTTTCCAAATAATATTCATTTAGAATTATACATATATACATGTTATACATATATGTATAATTCTATATGAATATAGAATTATAATTCTATATGAATATATATATATATATATATATATATATTTTTCACTCCTTCCTGTATCTTTTTCATTTTTTTGTTATTGAATGCTATTGTTTATATATATTAATACATTTCAGGCTTTGGATATTGCTGCTTTCTCACAGTAAAGATTTATTTTGATTATGAGAGGAAGCTAAAGTAGGAGAGAATTCTATTAATACAATCATTTATTGAGTTGATTTTAAACTGGGTACAAGTTGTAAAAGTTGCTCTATATCCATTTTATCAGTATGGACTGCCAGCTGGGACCCTTTCGGCTGTGGCTCTCAACATCTCCCCTCTGGCAGTCTGAAAGTTTGCTGGCAGCTGGAAGTTTGCTGGGGCCCCTTCGGCTGTGGCTCTCAACATCTCCCCCGTGTTTAAACAACAAGCATGTGGCTTAGGGACCGTGCCTGCCTTAGGTTGTCCAATAGTACATATGGTCCTTACCCGTTATCGGATGAGCTGACCTCAAGGCGTCAGCCTCCTGTCTTAGGTTGGTACCACTGCAATTGGATCTTACCCCGTCACTGACTACCAGTCCAGTATACAGCCACACCTGTGGAGAGGTCTTTGTACCAGCAGGGGGGTGAGGTTCTTTGCCTCACCTCTGTTGGCCCCAAAATTTTAGCTGAACGATCATGACAAGCAGAAGGGAGGAAGATACACCAAGCCAATTGACAGCTCCTTTTGGAAAAATTGTACCACCAATGACATCATCAGCAAAAATACCCCAACACTACCACAAGTCGCTGCACCAACAGATAGTTCACAATGCATACAGGTGAGTTCACAATGCATACAAGTGATATGTCCAGGCAAGTTCTGCAAGCAGTTCAGTGATGGCTATTGCAGAAGCTGTAGATTGGTTTTATCTTTGTCTTCACCAGCACTGGGATGAAGATAGGATTTCTGGCAATAATAGCTAAAGAAAAAATTATGTAACATTCCAGAAGGCACTAAAAGAAAACAATTTTCTTAACAATTTACATTGTCTTGAAGAGAATTATTAAATATAATGAAAAGGAAAGGTGAAAGAAAACAAACAGATCTGTTAACCGCCTTTTTTGTTCATATATTAAAACAATCCTCCACAGCTGTTTACCCAATTTAAATTAAACCATTTAAATCACGTGAAAAAAAATATTTGGATCCATTTTTTCATGAGCGCTCATCATATATGATATATGGACATACGTACATTCAAACATAAAACAGAAAACACAAGTGTGCACACATAATATAATACATACAAGACATAACATAATAGTAAAGGCCTTATAACTTTTTACAGGTGAATTCTCCATCACAATATTTAAAAATTCTATAGTCAAAAAATAGAACTGATCAGCAAATCATTAACCTAGGTCTGTATGAGCTCAAAAAACAAAATACAACTTCATGATATGGCAAAAGGCAATAATAAAATGGATATTGCAAAAAGCATCCTGGTTCAGCCAGATGTAAGGATAGCCAAACTGGAGTTTTGGATATCAGTTGTTATGGATTTGAGCCAAATCATCTTCTTTTTGGTCTGTAGAAATCGCTTTAGTTAATCTTTCTGGAATCCAAATCGGCTGCTGTTCTCCGTGTGGAAACACATAAACAGACCCCCGACTCCAGACAATCACTGGGTCAGGACCTTAGTTAATCTCTCTGGAATCCAAATCGGCTGCTGTTCTCCCTGTGGAAACACGCAAACAGACCCCCGACTCCAGACAATTAATGGGTCAGGACCTTTCCATTGTCCTGTTAGAATATCCTTCCAAAGTACCTTGGGCTTATGCACATTTTTTGGACACATATGCCTTTCCGAAGCACTAAGTCCTGATGAATCCAAATTTAAAAAGTTTAGAGTAAAAAGGGTTATTTTAAGTTTATCTTTGGGGAATATATACCCCTTCCCAATTCCCTCTTTTTGCTTTAATAAGTACATTTTAATAGTTTGATGAGCTCTTTCAACTATGCCTTGTCCCTGTGGATTGTATGGGACTCCTGTTATATGAGTAATGCCAAATGATGAGCAAAATTGTTTAAAGAGGTAGAAGTATAACCAGCGGCATTATCTGTTTTTAACTGTTTTGGAACGCCCACAGTGACAAAATTTTGTAAGCAATGAGCTATAATATCTTTAGTTTTTTCTCCGGCATGAAGGGAGCCCATCAAAAATCCAGAAGAAGTATCAAGAGTAACATGCAAATATTTTAATTTTCCAAATTCTGGCAAGTGTGTGACATCCATCTGCCAAATATGGTTAGGTATCAGTCCTCTAGGATTGACTCCAAGATTAACTTGTGGTAAAAAGGTCACACAATTTTGACATTGTTTTATTATTTGTCTAGCTTGTTACTTAGTTATTTTAAAATGCTTTTGTAAAGTATTAGCATTGACATGGAACTTTTTATGAAAATTTATAGCTTCTTCTAGTGTAGAGAAAATATGTATGTCATGTGTAGTTTTATCTGCTAAATCATTGCCCAAACTAAGGGCTCCAGGCAATCCTGTATGTGCGCTGATATGTCCTATAAAGAACGGATCTTTTCTGTCCAAGATTAGACTTTGTATAGTGGAAAGCAAAGAGAAAACAGTAGAGGAAGGGGAAATCCTACCAGCATCTTCAAGGGATACTATCGCATTAACTATATACTGACTATCAGAAAATAAATTAAATATAGAATCTTTAAACATCATAAAAGCTTGTAATACTGCATTAAGCTCTACCTTTTGAGCTGATTGTTTGGGTACTAAAAATGTAAAAGTTTGATCAGGTGTAACTATTGCTGCCATACCATAATTTGACCCATCAGTGAATATATTCGGAGCATTCATGAAAGGTGTTTTTCTTGTCATTTTTGGAAAAATTACAGGATGCAATGACCAAAAAGACAATAAAGGATTAGATGGTAAGTGGTTATCAAATGAAACATTAGATTTGCACATGATTATTGCCCAAGTATTTAACTCATTAGCTAACTCATCAATTTGATTCATAGTATATGGAGTAATAATTTTATTGGGAGAAATTCCAAACACTCCCTTTGCTGCTTTTATTTCCTTTGAGTATTAATTGTCCTATAGACTCAGGATACCTAGTAAGAATCGTGTTAGGAGAATAAGATAAATGTATCCATAATAATGGACCTTCTTGCCAAAATACTCCTGTAGGAATATTTTTTGTTAGTAGTACAATAAATAATAAAGGCAAACTTATATCAATTCTATCCAAATGCATATTTTCCATATATGTTTCAATGATTTTTAATGCCTTTCTTGCTTCAGGCGTTAACATTCGGGGTGAATTTGGATCTGATGGACATTTTAGGATATCAAATAGAGGTCCCAACTCTCCTGTTGGTATACCTAGATAAGGCCTTATCCAATTTACATCTCCTAATAACTTTTGAAAGTCGTTAAGTGATTTGAGTTGATCTACTCGTATTTGAATTTTTGGTGGACGGACCATGGTTGAGGATAATAGAACTCCTAAATAATTAATTGGAAAATTTAATTGTACTTTATCTATTGCTATCTCTAGATTATAATTTTTTAATAAGTTTGTAAGTGTGGCATAACATTCTAGCAATGTGTTTTTAGCTTTGCGTGCTAATAATACATCATCCATATAGTGAAATATTTGTAGTTCAGGATTTTTATTTCTAAGTGGCTGGATTACTTTGTTAACATAGATTTGCACATAGTTGGGCTGTTAGCCATCCCTTGAGGGAGTACTTTCCATTCATATCTATGATCAGGACCTTCATGATTCAGTGCAGGGATAGTAAATGCCAAATGTGGACTATCCTCAGGATGAATTGGAATTGAAAAAAAACAATCTTTAATATCTATAACTAAAACATACCAAGTTTTTGGCAAAGCAGACAATTGAGGAATCCCCGATTGAGCAGGTCCCATAATAACCATCTCATTATTAATGGCTCTTAAATCTTGCAATAATCTCCATTTACCAAATTTCTTTTTGATGACAAAAATGGGAGTATTATGGGGAGATACAGAAGGTTGTATATGTCCTTCTGATAATTGTTGTTTGACCAGATCATGGGCTGCTTGTATCTTTTCTTTAGTCAAGGGCCACTGAGGAACCCATACTGGTCTTTCTGATTTCCAAGTAATTTTTATTGTCTCAGTGGCCCTTTCTGAAAATCCAACCCATGTCTGTCTGTTCCTTGATCTATATGTATTGGTGCTACTATACCTTGTTCTTGTTTTTCTAATCTTTTTCCTTTCCTAAAACCTTGTCTAGTCATAATAGTGGGTGCATTTTGGTTGATGTTATTTGTTAATGTCAAACCTAATTGATCTAGGACATCTCGTCCCCATAAATTTACGGGAAGATGATCCAATACATATACCTGTATAGTTCCTTCACATCCTTCAGGATCCTTCCAATCTAATACCATTGCACTTCTATGGGGATTAGTCACCACTCCTAGGCCTCGAAGCGTTTGAGTGGCTTGTTGTAATGGCCAATGTTTTGGCCATTCTTGACAAGAGATGATGCTAAGGTCTGCACCTGTATCCAGTAGCCCATTAAATTCATGTCCTTGAATATTTAGTTTTAGCATGGGGCGAGAATCTAAGTTTAAAGAAAGCATAGCCCAATCTACACCTGTGGAGCCTAAACCCTTGGAACCTCTTTCTATAGCACGACTGGAAAATTTATCATGTAGGCTTGGTATTATTAGTAACTGTGCTATTCTATCTCCTGGTGAAATTACTGATATACCCTTTGGAGAACTGGCTATAATTTTTATTTCACCTTCATAATCGGGATCAATTACCCCAGGACTTATCATAAGTCCTTTTAGAGTAGAAGAGCTGCATCCCAATAATAAGCCTACTGTTCCTTTGGGAAGAGGTCCTTTTACCCCTGTGGGAATGATTTGAACTCCCATCTCTGGAGTTAGTACTGCTCTGGCGGAGGTGCAGATGTCCAACCCTGCGCTCCCTCTGGTTTGTCTGATGAGGGATCTGATGGCACTACCCTGATGGGGTTGCTGGGTTCCTCCAGTGCTCTGTATATTTGCGGTTTTGGGCCCCGGAGCATTGGGCCCCCCCTGTCCATTTTTTGGCAATGGAGCCCGATGCCTTTCTCCATGAGATCGTGGATAAACACCTGGTCCTTGTTCATTTTTTGATAATGGAGTACCCTCTACGGTGGTTTGAGAATGGCATTCATTAGCCCAGTGTCTCCCTCTATGGCATCGTGGGCAAATACCTGGTATTCTACTCCTTTGATACCTAGTTTTGTTAAACCCTCCTCCTATGGGGCAATTCCTTTTAAAATGTCCTGTTTGCTCACAATTGTAGCATGTTCTTGGCCCGGCATCTAAAGCCTGTTTTACTGCAGCTGCCAGAATTTGCCCTTGTTCATTAATGTCTCTGTCATCTAAAGCCTGTTTTACTGCAGCTGCCACGACTTGCTTTTATTCATTAATGTCTCTGCATAATTTAATATGTGTGTTTAAATCTTCATGTTTCCATGGTCTAATGATATCTCTGCACCAACGATTCGCTTGGTCATAAGCCAGTTGTTTTATTAATGGCATTGCTTGTTCTGTATTCCCAAAAACTCTGGTAGGTGTTTGAATAAGCCTATCTACAAATGCAGCATAAGATTCATTAGCTCCTTGTATTATCTTAGATAATTGACCTTGTAGACCTCCATGTCCTTGTAAAGTGTTCCATGCCCTAACTGCCTCTACAGCAATTTGTGCGTATACGCCAGGATCATATGCAATTTGTTGCTGCTGATCCTCATAAGGTCCCTTTCCTAACAACATATCTAGATTTCTCTGAGGATAACCAGCTGCTGCATTTCGCCTAGCCGTCTCCTTGCAAAATTCCTAATTGGCAACCTTCCATAACAGGTATTGACCTCCATTTAGCACAGCTTTACACATATTAGCCTAATCTGCTAGCGTCATGTTCAAGTTGTTAATGGATTCCACCAAGCTTACAGTGAACGGTGCTTGAGGACCATAGGTTGTTACAGCCTCTTTTAGCTGCTTCACTATTTTGAAATTAAAGCATGGTGAATTTGCTGCCCTCCTACCTCAAATACAGGGCATGTTAATACTTGAGAGCCTGTCTCAGGATCTGAACTATCAACTGTGGGGGTTGGGGGCCTCCCAGCATATGGAGGTGGCCTTGTTAGTTGGACATTTACGTCCTCTTGTGATAGAAAGGTGTTAGTAGCAGTCTCCTGTAGAGGTGGCGCTGTTGGTTGGACACTTATGTCGTCTGGTGATAGAAAGTTGTTAGTAGCAGTCTCCTTTTGTAATGTTCCCCTGATGGTTTTTCCTGCTCTAAGCTTTGTTCCTCTATCTTTGTCTGAACTGAAGGCTTTGGACTAAGCAAACCAGATACGAACGTCCACAATGGCAATGTGCCAACTGGCAGAGTCCCTGGGCTGTTCTTTTCTATTCTTTTTAAATCTTCACCATGATGGTTCCATTGTGATATATTCAACAACTCCTCCTCAAAAAGCCATGGGCTACATTTTTGTATTGTATCAACGTATGCCCTGACTGCTCTTGATTTTACTGGGATGCCTCCTTCCTCTAACAATTTACTTAACACTCTTTCAGTTTGTTTTTTACTAATTTCTGATCCCATATTTCTACTATAATACAACCCAACAAGATAACACCAAACAAAACCGAGACAGAATGAAATAAAAATGGAACAACACAAAATCATTATAGCCTTTCTATCCTCCTGACATGTGCATCCGTCCTTTCTCCCTATCTGTTCCTCAGACGTAAATAGTGTTTTCCTCAGATGTGAGCAGTTTTTCTTCCATCTCACTCATCTCCAGGGATAGGCAACTTAAAACAAAAGTGAGGCAAAACAAAAGAGGAATCTTAAAATGGCTACCCATCCTCTCACCCTGCCCTCAAGGGCGAGCAGTTTACCTTATCACTTACCCTCAGTCGCTCCCCGTGCGAGCCACCAAATGCCGCAGTCTGGCTGGGCACAATTTAGGAGCCACTTGTCAAAAGAAACGGACTTTATTTTTAGAACCACACAGGCCAAACAAAACAGCTCCTCAGGAAAAACCCTCAGAGCCCAACTGCCACCACCGGCTTTCCACAAGCCTCTCCCACAACCCCAAACCTCACCATCTCCCACAATCCTCCTGCTCTTGAGGCCGATTGGCTGGGTCGCATGGGGGAGCCAAAGAAGTCCTCCAATGAGCATCACCACAGAGGAGCCAATCAGCTAGATGTTGCTGGGGCCGCTGTGAGCCAATCATCAGCTGGAAGTCTGAAAGTTTGCTGGCAGCTGGAAGTTTGCTGGGGCCCCTTCGGCTGTGGCTCTCAACATCTCCCCCTCTGGCAGTCTGAAAGTTTGCTTCCAGCTGGAAGTTTGCTGGGGCCCCTTCGGCTGTGGCTCTCAACAAGTATTGCCTCAAAGTTTGCCATTTTCTAGACAAAAATCTTTTCCCCAGACATCTGATTCTTTATTTTACTAGAAAATGCTATAGTGAGTTATTACTATCAATAATTGCTAGCAACTTTAATGCAAAACAACACTTAGTAGCTATGATTCAGGTGAGTTTTTTTTATTTGTTTGTTTGTTTGTTTTTTGTACCAGACAGGTCATATAGCCTGACTTACTGAAGATACTATTAGGAGAAACTAAAACCAGTATTAGAATTGCTAAGTCTTAAAATATAAAAATACTAAGAAACTATTGCTTTGGAAACCGTGGACTGCAAAGAAGATAGAATTATCACCTAATTTGAGATTTACTGGAAATTTAAAAAATTAGAATGAAATTGGAGATATTTAGAGATTGGAAAGCTTGAAATCAAATTCTGTTTTAACAAAATATGGCTAAAAAGTTGCCACAGTCCTTGACTTATGTAATGATGTAATTAGCTGTTTACCAGCTGCAAGTATATTTATTAGTGTACTAATAGAATCTTATCTACTATTAGAAACACTTAGATAACTAGCATGGTTTTATTTATGAAAGGATTAAATGATTGTATAAAAAGTTGCCTATGTTATAGGTTGAAAAGTATTATATAAAGAAAAGCTAATAATTGACATGTAAAGATTGAAAATACTAAAAAAAAATAAACTACTATTGACTAAAAGGATTCAATTTTTATCCTATACTGATATGAAGCAATTATGTTTGACAGGTGCTTATCACTTAAGCCAATTTAACTAATTCTAATCAAATGTTATTATTGACATTGAGAAACATGAAAACTGGCCAGTTGAATTGATTTGTATCCCAAGATTTGGAATAAACTGATACCTGTTCCTTACAACTTAATAGTTTAATATATACATTACAAATAATATCCCATAATTAATACTTAATATTGGATAATAAGCTAGGAGGTGTCTCAGAAATATTACTTAATAAGAAAGTACTATATCTATTGGATCTAGTTTAACATGCACAATGGCTATTAATGGGAGATATACTGGGTTATGAAGAAAGAGTTAACATCAAGGTTCAGACTAGTAGGACCCTAATGTTGATTATGCATTAAGTATCAATAAAGTAAAAGTAAAAGAGCTGAAAACATAATTTTTAAAGCACTTAGAAAAACTGCTAAAACTACTAAACACTTTGTAAAGCTTTTTATGATGAGCTAAAATCTTTACAGACAGCTTACCAAGAATCTGATTTAATTATATGTTAGCAGTGTATATTTTTTCTTTTTTGTTTTGGTTTTGAAAATTGAATCCAGAGCCTTGCACATGCAAAACACATACTATAGTACAGAGCTATATTCCAAGATGCAACTGGTGTATTTTTGAAAGTTATTCATTTAAAGCAAGTACATTTCTTAATTTTGGAATTTATTACAAAATTACTTTACAATATTACTTTAACATTCATTTCTGGTATATACCATACTGGACTTGTATATATATATGAAAAAAAAAGCTCAAAAGGAAATCAGCACTTCTGTACAAGTTGCACAGAAGGTCTAGTACTATAAAATAATATCAAAAGTCAGAAAAACTGTAGAAAATTTAATTTAATCTAATTACTGAGGAAACCTGAAGACTGTCTAACCATAAATACTTTAAATAGATGCACTTTCAGTGGTAAATGTAAGTGGTACTGACAAAGAAAATCAGCATGTCAGAGTAAACTCAATGTAACTATTAATGCAAGATGAATAGTTATTAATTGTTTATTAAAATAGGGTGATACATTGTAAATATAGTTTCAGTTTCATAAAATATAGTGGAAATTTCACTATAGCTCTATAGCCACTTGTATATCCTCTACATGCATTCTTATATTTTTTCTCAATAACATAGTTAATCCATACTTATGAATTTGCACACTTTTTGGCTAAAGATGTTTTTGTTTCCCCCAATATCTACCAAGGACAATCACCAGTCAAGTTTTTGCTTTGACATAGTCAGTAGTATAAAAAAAAAATTAGTTCACTTATGTGACTACCTCAATTTTTGATTTGTCCCCTCTGACTGCCCCAAATTCCAGGGAGAACTGGATTGGAGAAGAATGGGAGACATTTGCTCAAAGAACTAATTTATTATATTGATGGCATTCTCAGCAATGAACTGTTACATCCATTTTGAGAAGTCTCAATAATGTCAACTTGTAAATAAATTTTAAGATCTTCTGCATTGTTATATGTATGTCACTCTAGTGATGTTAACTTTTTTGTAAATATTTACTATGTCTTTCTATTTAGTTTAATTCTAACAGTTTTATACTGTATCAGAATGTTCTAAACGTTACAAAAAAAATCTCAAATCCCCTTTCAATGGCAAAATCCAAAAGGTATTATGATTCTAAGGTACAAGAGTGGGTCACTGGAATGTTTATAATGGGAAAAAAGTAGATTTTTTTTAATTAAGCTTGTCCAAAAGCTTGAGCAATCAGTCATTTTAGGGACTTTCTGATAAGCTGTGTAAATTTCCATTAGAATTGCCTTTCTGAGATACAGGAGAAAGAAGTGTTTATTCATGATGAGCCCCTGTAAAATGCCAATTTGTCAAGGTTTGACCTATGGGGAATTGTCTCCATCTCGCTTCTGTCTTTGTGGATAAGCCAGAGTAGACCCTCCATCCAGAAGAGCGGTCATAGGTAGGAAGCCAGAGAGATGATGCAGCAGGGGCAGGTTCTGTGCAGTTTTATCCATGTAGTCAGTTATCAGAATTGGAGTTAAAATGTGGGTAGAGAGAATATGAGGAATTTCACTACAGGTCTTTTCATAATCCATAAATTTGTCATGTACTTTTCCACCTCTATTTCATTAAGTAATGAAACACATTAATTAGTAAATTATTTCCTCTGGGATCATAATTACATTTCTCCCATAAATTTTACTTGGTCATGATGGACTAAGAATATATAGTAGGATCCAGGTAATTCATTTAAGATATTCTCATCCATGATAATAAAAGACATTTGTCTCTAGATTATTTTTACTTTTTAAAAAATTCATTATCATGAAATATAATGATATTTTAAAATCAGCATTTTAAAAAGAGCATGCATTGTCAGCTTTAGCAACTTGGCAAAGCCCTAGGAAACTTAACAAGTTCCTGTATCAAAATAAAAAATAACATAAAAAGGGCTGGGTGTGTGGCTTAATAGTAGAGTGCCGCTGAGTTCAATCCCCAGTACCAAAAATAACTAACTAAATAAATAAATAATAGAAATTAAAAAGATCATCCATTGTTATGCTACTTAAAAAAATAAACATAGACTTTATCTAATATAAAAAACTCTTATTTATTCATTTTCTGTTTTTAGTGTATTTCAATAAGTGAAAAGTTGATGTTATTAATGACTTCTGCTTAATTTTCTCTGAATAACTACATACTCTGCCCCAAATTCACAAAGATAAATAAAATAGACCTTTTTACTATTGAATGTAAACACTTAATGCTCTTAATTTTCAGCAACTCAGCCTTGGTAACATTTTATAAAATAGCTGATATGTAACATAGAGCTTTTAAGTTTACAAGTAGCTTGGCAATCACTCAGTATCTTACAATAATATATAGATACCAATTAATCTCTAGAAATCTGAACTATTAAAAACCTTAATCATAACTGGTTTGAAAATTTTACATAATTAAAATTTGTTTTGTTCTTTTTAAATTTAGATTTATTTGATTTTTTGTTAGAAGGCTTGGATTATAACATTCTCCTTTAAGGGTCTTATTTATCTGTGATTATTTGAGGAGAAATATAATTTTTTAAATTCTAGACCCTTCCCTTAAAAATTTAGGTTTGTGTCATTACCAAAATGATTCTTGGAAATAAATGAAGGAACTGGGTATGGTGGTACATGCCTGTCCTCTCAGCAGTTTGGGAGACTGAGGCAGGAGGATTTGCCACTTAGCAAGACTCTGTCTCAAAATAAGAAAATAAAAATAAAAATAAAAAGGGCATAGGATGAAATTCAGTGGTTGTGCTCCCCTGGGTTCAATCACCAGTACAGGATAAATAAAGTAATGAAGGAAATGTATTTTATCCCTGCAGATTTGGGGAGAGAAATACTATTTTGTAACATAAATTCTATTTATGTTATCTCATATGATAAAGTATTAAAATGGGAATGTTCTTAAGAATACCAATTTTAAACTAGACATGTTGGCACATGCTTGTAACCCCAGAGGATCAGGAGGCTGAGAAAGGAGGATCCCGAGTTCAAAGCCAATCTCAGCAATGGTGAGGTGCTTCGCAATTCAGTGAGACCCTGTCTCTAAATAATCTACAAAATAGGGCTGGGGATGTGGCTCAGTGGTTGAGTACCCCTGAGTTCAATCCCTAGTACAAAAAAAAAAAAAAAGAATACCAATTTAATTCTCCTGAGTGGACATACATAAATATTCATAACTATTATTAATTTGTTCTCTTCTGTGTTCATTCTATGTGCCCAAGATAATATACTTTGAATGAAGAGATATTATGGCTTAAAAATCTCCCAACATTAGAAATTCTAACTATAATCTGTGGAAAATGTCAAAAGGCTTGTTATTCTTCTATAATTTTGACCTACTAATACCATGAAAATCAATATTTCAAACGGCTAACCTGTTTAAATACTCAAGAAGTTTTCCCTGTCAAAGCAGAAGGGGACCAACCGCTGTTACTTTCCTCTTCTCCCACAGTCATTGAGGGAAAATAAAAGCCTCTGAGTCTTTCAGACTCAGTAAGAATAAAAAAAAAAATGTGTTTCTGGTTTCTCCTTTTGAGCTAATGAAACTTTTCATATATTTTATGATTTTCCTTTAATTTCATACCTTTAAGAAAGAAAATAATTGATAATTGAGGGGATGGTATCAGATATTCTAGATCCTAGTAAAATTCTTTATCCAGAAGCACTTGCCCTTTATGTCTTTTTGGACACATTAGAGTCATTCCTCAGTGGCTTGCCTCAGGAAGGACCATATTTGAGTTGTTTCTCTCCGTAGGTCATCTATCCAAGGTCCTGGCAAAGTATACAGACTTTGAGAAGCTCAATCAAAAGTTAAGTGATGGGGCTGGGGATGTAGCTCAAGTGGTAGTGAACTCGCCTGGCATGCGCCCGGCGCTGGGTTCTATCCTCAGCACCACATAAAATAAAAAATAAAGATGTTATGTCCACCGTAAACTAAAAAATAAATATCAAAAAATCCCCCCCCCCCCCTCAAAGAAAAAAAAAAGTTCAGTGAGGCTGTCTCCAGCATTTATCCTGAATGAGGAGAGGCTAAATTAAATTCTGTAAAGTGGTGGAAACCAAAGAATTTGAATTTTTCTTGTTCACTGTCTCTTCAGGAATATCAGGTCTTCATGGGTGATGAAAGATATTGTGTAATGCCATGACGGAATCTCCTCTCACTAGACACATTTACCACCAGAGTTGCAGGGCGATTCCCTCCCTAGCATAGTGGTATTGAACTTTCCCAGTTGTACTAGTGTGTTATTTGGGCAGAATAATTGATAGAAAGAAGTAGTATGTGGGTTTTGGATTATGACTTTAATTTCAATATTGTTCTTTTAGCAGTTCAATTTGTTATTAAAATCAACACTCATGTTTGGAAAGAGCTAGAACTTGAATGTTTTTAAAACTTCAACAAATATAATTTCAATTAAAATTGGTACCACTTTCTACTTGTCTTTTATGTGCCCTAGAATATATCTGGTGAAATGTGTTCTCATTCAGATGTTCAGGTTCCTTGTATTTAATTTGCTATTTGTTTAATGCCATTTTGTTACAAGATCAAAATGATTGAGAATATAGAATTTAATATTGAAACATAATTTATTTTTAGATAAACAAAAGCCAGAATTTATGTTTTTTGCATCAATTATAAATGTGTAAGTAATGAAATCTTTTTTTTTTTTGAGAGAGAGAGAGAGAATTTTTAATATTTATCTTTTAGTTTTTGGTGGACACAACATCTTTATTTTATTTTTATGTGGTGCTGAGGATCGAACCCAGTGCGCCATGCATGCCAGGCGAGCTCGCTACCACATGAGTCACATCCCCAGCCCCAAGTGATAAAATCTTAAAGGAAATATTAAAATATTAAAAATTATTAATCTAAATATTCAAAGAGTAGGACAAAATATCATAGGAAAATTAATAAAATTATTTTTATTTATTGAAAATATGCCAGAAAAATATATGTGGCAAAACAAAAACATATTATATAATAATTGTTATATATAATATTATATTTTTAATTATAGAAAAATACTAATGTATAAATATAGTTCATAAAAAATAAGAGCATTTATAAAAATGTGAAATTTTTTCACCTTTCATGCCAATCAAAATTGTTTTAAAAGTAGTAAAGTATTATTTTATAACTATTGAATATACAATTGAATATAAATTGAACTTTATTATTAGATATATAATGGATGACAATTTAAATTGTTACAATCTTTTGAAAGTCAATAGACTGCTGTATATTAAAACACTGAGCACATTTGTATACTTTATTCACATAATTTTTAAAAAACAATTTAAAAAATCCAGGAGAAGTTAGATATCTATGTCCTTATAAATAATGATCTTCATGGTCTTGTTTCTTGTAATAATGAATCTGAAAGCAATTGAAATGTTATTTTACAAAAAGAAATTGATTCAATGAATTGTGGTCTAAAATTTGTAATGGAATATTTACAAAACACTTTAGAAGCTTCAAGCCACTAAAGAAGACCAAAAACTATAAGATAATATGATAATATAAAAGTATATTTTTACATGACAATAACATACTTTTATATTATGTTGAGAATAAATAGTAAATTTAAAAAGCATATCTATGCTATGCTTATACTCAAGTGAAATCATTTTTATATACTAAAAAATTCTTGAAAGACATATAGAAGAAATGAAATTTTGTTTGCAAGGAAGTTCAGATTTGAGATTTTTGTTGTGATTTAGGTATGAAGAGTCCCCCCCAGAAGCTCATGTGTGAGACAATGCAAGAAGGTTCAGAGGTGAAATAATTTGATAATGGAAATTATAAACTGTCTGTGGATTCATCCCCTGATTTGGATTAACTGGGTGGTAACTGAAGGCAGGTAGGGTTTGGTTGAAGAGATAGGTCACTAGAGGCATACCTTTGGGGTTTCCATTTTGTCCCTGGTGAGCAGAAATCAATCTCTCTCTCTCTCTCTCTCTCTCTCTCTCTCTCTCTCTCTCTCTCTCTCTCTCTCTCTGCTTCCTGAGGCCATGTCCTGAGCTTCTTTCCTCCTATACACCCTTCTATCATGGTGTTCTGACTTACCTTGGGCCCAGAGCAGTGGAGTAAGCTGTCTGTGGACTGAGACCTCTGAAACCATGAATGCCAAATAAACTTTTCCTCCTCTAAAATTGTTCTTGTCACGTCTTTTGGTCCCAGTGGTGAAAGAGCTGATTAAAATAATTTTGATCATTAAATGAAAGAAAAATCTATGAAAGTAAAAAAAAATGAGAGTAAAATTTATAACAAATATAATTAATTTATTTGATTATTACATTTATAAATTTAAAAAAGGAATTCATGGAAAAAGCACTAAAATGTTTGTGTTTATTTGCTCAAAACAAAATACCTGTAAATTATGCGGATATATAGAATGCTATGAAACCAACAATTCACATAGTGTAATATGAAATTGATTGCCAATCTATGCAAGGTGAAACAGACAAATAATGCAAGGTGAAACAGACAAATAATGCATGAAGTAAATATGTTTGGGCTTGCTTTACACAGAGATGATAAAAATGACAAATTGATTTTAAAAATAATATTTAGAAAAAAATATACTGCCTATCCTAGAATCTATAAGGCATACTTTAAATTTTTTTAGATATTGTAATATTTGGGGAAAAACATTTTATAACAGTTGACTCATTTTATCCAAGTAATTGCCAGCTCAAAATACTAACTGGATGGCAAAACTTTAAAGGGGCAAAATATTAATGTTATCTACCTTTACCTATGCAATATTGCTGTAATTGAAGAGGGTAAGAGAACAATATGGACCTCATAATTAATGAAAAGCTCATGCAGTTTTTATGTAATACAGATGCATATCTGCTACATTACTGTTAGCCCAAGGTGTGCAGGGCTTACTCAGTGGGTCTGCTGCTACATTTTTCTCTGCAACAGAGTGAAGTTCTATTCTGTCTTTTCTTAGTTTCTCAATTAATTAATGAGGAACTGTTTTTTTCACATTATGCCCCAAAGACTTATTAGGTTTTAAATTCAAATAATTATATTACTAAAATAGCTATATTGTTCACATTGAGAGTTTAATATTTTATATTGAAAATGTTTCTGATCTTCAATTTCTGGTTGAAGAATAAGATGCTTTTGACAACTGCAATAGGTTAAATAAGACAGTGATTTAAGAATATAACTAAAATGAAATGAATATTTATTTTAAGATTGTGTTTCCCTAGTGTCAAAAATATTTGTTGTTGACACTGTCAAATGTAATCTAATTCATATTCTGAAACATTCCTTCAAGGAAATATGGCCTCAAAAACCAACTTTACTATTTTCTTGACTAATTTTATATATATAGTTGTTTATCTTCCTTGCTCCAGGATTTTTGTTATAAATTTTGACTATATGGGTAATATATTTTGTTTGCCCTTTATATAGTTTCAAATAATAATTCTTGTACTGCTGAATTCCTTTCAAGAACAACATATTACAGAGTAATGACAAATATTAGATTTCTAATAGCCTTTTTAAAAACCACACTTCGAATATTTCCTAATTGGGAAATTTGTGTGTGTGTGTACATATATATATATATATATGTGTGTGTGTGTGTGTTTGTGTGTGTGTGTACATATATATATATGTGTGTGTATATATGTGTGTGTGTGTGTGTGTTTGTGTGTGTGTGCATATATATATATATATGTGTGTGTGTATATATGTGTGTGTGTGTGTATACCGGTAAGTAACTATATCACTAAGAAGTATACATTATTTTCCAAATGCTAATAAACCAATTAAGAATCCACATTTCACAGTTTTCCGATAAGAGTTACTATTAATCTGAAGTTCAGATTTTGAGAAGGAATATATTCATATACTGTCTTCCTCATTTGATTTAGCAGTAATTTTCCAAACCCAAATACACCAGATGTTGTTCTTCTTTTCCATAAGGTGGTCTAGAAAGAGAGGAATTGAATTAAAGTGTGCTTTGCAGTTAAGCAAAGCTTTCTTTGTGGTGTAGTTAATCAGGATTATCCAGAGAAATGAGAGACAGAGAGAGAGAATTGTATAAGGAACTGGCTCATATGATTATGTAGGCTGAGAATCTCCAGATCTGCAGTCAGCAAGCCGAGACCCATGGGGAAATGATGGCTGAGTTACAGTTTGAGTCCACATACCTAAAAGCCAAGAACAGCCAGTAGTGTAAGTTCCAGTCCAAAAGCTACAGGCTCCAGAATTAAGAAAAACTGATGTTTCCATTAAAAAAGACAGGGGATGGGGCATAAATGATATCTTAGCTCATGTAGTTAGGCAGTAGGAGTTTCCCTTTATTTGTTTGAGGGTTAGGCTTCTTGTTTGTTTTTTTTTTTTTTTTTCAGAAACTTAAACTGGGTGAAGAAGGGCTACCCACAAAAGGGAGGAAACATGCTTTACTCAATCTACCAGTTTAAATGTTAATCTCATCCACAAACAGGTGCAGAATAATGTTTCCCTAAATATTTGGGTACTCTGCTCCTGTCAAGTTGGCAGAGTCATCACATGACTTTTGGCTAATGAAGCCTCACTGTGAGAAATGCCTGCTCTCCAGCTCTAAGCACTTATTTGGGATTTATAATCTATAGTTTGGCTGATTTCAAGGAAAATATATTGACCTTATGTAAGACTAATAATGTCGGAAATTATAGGGTATTTTAGTCTTGCTTTAATGAACAATGTAGATATTTATGATTTTGTTGATTACAGGAATATTAAAGGTCTTCTGGAATTGCCTATGTCTTTGCATACTCCAGTCTTTTTTTTTTTTAGTTGTGATGGCACAGAATTTTTAGATATTGGCTTTAACACAAAAGAAGAAGTATAATAGAACAAGCTAAATAACATTTACAGGAATTTTCAAGATAGTTCTGTCATGGTGGTTATTTCTCACTAAGAGTATTTAAAAATCCTTTAGTAGCACCAAGAGTGCGTCTTCTTATGATCCAGTGACCAGCTTTTTCCCCCAATTTAATTGCCTCAGGGGACTTTTGCTTTCAGGCCTACCAATCTTAGAATTTTATTTAGAGGGACTTTTCTGTTTTGTTCATAAGCATCTGTTGCTGCTGTTTGCTTCACAATATCTTTCAAACAGGAGCCAGATCCAGCTTGGAAGATCCTGGTATTCTCTTGTATTGAAGTGAACTTCTTAAAGTAGCTTGCATAGTCCATGCTGACTCTCTTTTGCTTACTCTGACTTCTCTGTTGTTCTATTTTCTCATCCTTTTAATGCCTGTCTTTATTTAAGACTATTCCTCTATTTTCCAAAAGATAAAAGGATGAAGGTAAAAGTGAGGAGATATGGTTGCTGAAGGTAAAGGGAAATGATATTTGATTGGTCTCTTGAAGCTAAGAAAGAATTTCTGCACAAACAAGAAACTGATATGTTTTTGTTGATTGGACATATGTTTAGCCAGTGAGCCTACTGACCTCCCCCACATTACTAGAGTCAGGGGGAGGGAGCACATGGGAGAAGAGATACTTAATGATATGATCAGGTATAGAAGAGGGCAGGACAATCCCTTTGATGTTCCAGTTCTGAAGCAAAACAGAAAGTAGATAATTTTTATTCCAAGGGGTTTAGAGTAGGGTCCACAGAGATCAGTGAGATTGGAGGCTTCCTGATGCCTGAGAGACAAGATGTTTTCATCACAGGAAAGTAGGTTGATGATGCCACAAAGGAAAACATGAAGATGGGATTGTTTGTGAAAGAATCTTCAATGCCTAGGGATCTTGGGATGGCATCCCTCTTCAGCCGAGCCTGTGTGGCTTTAAATGTGCACAATAAGTTATAGACAATGAGTGAGAACAGTGGCAAAGACACAGGAGAGTGAGGCAGTCTTGCCAAAGAAAGTCATATGAGAAGCTTTCTGTTCTGCCTTCTTGTGGCCTCAACCCTAGGGGGGTAAGTACAGGAAGACAGAAAGTCAAGTGAAAGAAAAACACAAGTGAATAGACCATATTTCTTTCTCTATTTCAACACCATGGAAAGTTAGGGTGAAGAGAAGAGTTTTGAATTAAACATCATGACTTTTAACATTCTCTTGAAAATGTACATTCTTTTGTCTTATTAGCATCACACATATATTTAGTATTAAAACATTATAAATTTTAAAAGAATAAAATGAGGAAGGGGAAAAGTGGATTATATAACCCATGGCTACTACCAAATAGAAGAGACCTCTGGTTATTATTCTATGTGGAAAGAAGACAACTGTAGATAAATGTTCTAAAGCAGAAACAAGCCCACAACTTTGTCTTTCCTCACTGGGAGCAATCCACTAGAGCCACAACAGTAAGGAAACGTTTTAAATATGCAACAAAGGAAGATAATTCTCAAGGTAAATGTTAAATGCTTGAATATAAATCTTGAGGAATGAAGGGAAATGCCACAGTCTTGGCTGGGCACTGAATCACGAGCCACCACACACCTTGTAGATTCAAACAGCAATTCTTTATTCCCGAACATCCAAGTTCTGCTGCCGCCCAATTCACCTACTCCACGAGGCTTTCTTCTCCAATACTTTCTGAATCTCATGAGAACACAACGGGAACTCCTGAGGCAGCAGGATACGCCCTATTCCCCCACAGGGTACACCTTAAACCTGGAATTTCCCTAAACCCAAGGACGGGATACTCCCTAAAACCTGATCAGCTCTAAACCCGGATCCCCCTGGTCCTTGAGCAAGGTCACCTTACTAAAGCATACATGCAATGTCCCAGCGAATGTCCTCTAAGCAACATGGGGTACGCTGGCAAGGAAATTTCGATGCGTCATTCCTACTTGGCAATGGCCCTCAGCAGGGAAAGGAAGGGGCTAGAAAACGAAAGACAGTAGGATGAATCTGACTAATTTTCCTATGTACATATATGAACATACCATGATGAATCCCCCCACTGTGTACATCCACAAGAATGAGGTCCTAATCAGAATAAGATAATTCATGTGTGTATAATTATATCAAAATGGATTCTACTGTCATGTGTAACTAAAAATAACCAATAAAGCTTTAAAAAATTGATTTCTCTAATTTCTACATATTTTTGCAATGACAGTAGGGACAGAAACAGTTGGAACAATACAAATGATAGTAACTTAAAATATAGCTCTAGGACAACTTTAAATTTTTAACTTATGTAATTACAAACAACAAATCTAAATGTGTTTCTTGGCATTGGTCTGTCTTCTCAGCTCCCAGGAGCAAATGAATGGGTGTGTATTGTCAGAGTGCCCAGAAAAGAATAGGAGGCTGATATTTAATGACAACACAAAAGAACTAAAATCAGGACTGAGAAATTTCTATTTTAAGGCTCCTAAACTAAGGTATTCTTCTATGAGTAGGGATTGCTATTTCACAGTGGAAATATGTGGAAATACACTCATGTTTATATGTTATGTGTGTATCTGTTTATGTGTGTGTGTGTATTTAAACAGAAATTTTGGCTAACTACATAGCTTATTTTCCTCCTATGTATTCAAGAGATATTTTGGTTTTGTATATTTCTGAATAAAATTGTTGTTTTGGTCATTGTAAATAAGGAATATTTGTATAACATTTTTGTGTAGTTACAATCCAGTTTCTACCATTCTGGGTAGGAAGTAAGACACTGACATTCTGAATACATAGTAACCAGAAGCAGAAAAGAGGTGGCTTCTTACAGTTTGGGGAAGGATATTAAAGCAAACTTCTTTCTCTTCCAAAAATAGTCCATAAAATTTTGGAAAGCAAGTTTTAGTGAATCTTCAGAAATTGAAGCAGCATGAATTTGTGGCTTTCCTTTCTGAAATACTGCTTTTGACATTACTTAAGAGACTTTTAGTGTTGATGTGTTCTACCTAAATTTAAAATTTCTAGAAGAAGAATTGTTGAATCTATGTCAGATTAACCTGGAATGGCCAGATTGGGAAAGGGTTACACAGAACAGATATGCTCCCTGATAATTACTGTTGGAAATGAGAGAGGCATTCAAATTGGGTCTCCTGTACCAGGTAAACACTAGACTAGGAACCAGATAAACCTGAAGAAAGTCATTTATTCAAAAAATTCCTCCTCAAGGATATAATACTTTTGGGTAATATTTGTTGAAAAAAATGGTATAATTCTTCTTAAAGTATATTTGTTCAATAAAGAAAGGCATAAGAATTAAAATATTTAGGAAAATTGATCTGAAACAGTAACATTCTTACTAAAGGTAACACGTGTTTCTTATATAAATTTTGTAAAATAATTATTTGAATGGTGAAAGTTTTATGAGAATTGAATGAGATAATATCTGTAACATGCGCAGAAACCACTTCTCATAGGGAAAATACTCCATAAAATTATATTTAGTAGTAATAATAGTAGTAATTTTAATAGTAGTAGTAGTGGTAGTAGTAGTAGTCTTAGAAGCACTAAATTATTACTGCATTCTTTTTCAAGGTTAAAACATTCAGTGTTCATTTGAAAATCAAAGAGAACATGATGAATACCAATTATATGTCAGGCAGTGTATTATATATTGGTGTTAGAAGACAAATGAACTACCATGATAAATGATGTTGGTTCACTACCCAACAACCATTCACATTTTCTTCCATCATTGCAAATCTTCCTCTTTAGAAATTAAAAAGGTTCACATGCCAGTCCCTTAGCTATCACAAGTAAGTGGCCATGCAGCCTAATTTTAGCAATAACAAAGCTTTGGTGAATCTGCAGGGAACTGAGCCGCACAAATTTGTGGCTTTTCTTAGTATATTGTAAGAAAATATCTATGCAATCACAGGAAATATCTATGAAATGTCTTTCTTTTGTTTAAATAGTAAGGATAGATATGCGTCTATAACAACTAACTTATAAGAGGGAACATTGTTTATTTTTAAGGCAATGTTAGTCTAATGGTTACATGCAACCACATGCACTCTCACTGAAGCAAGACACAATTGCATTTTCTTGGGTTTACAGACTATCGGAGGACTTAAAATCTAGTAAGTTATTTTATTTTATATAAAGGTTAATAATTTAGAAGAAAACATATTTCTACACGTATGAAATTAAGAAATTGTTGTTAACTATATCAGTGTTTCCAACCAATAATCTTGACAATAGGAACAACTGCACCAATGATGGTTTCCTTTTATTTCTTGTCAAGGACCTGATTCAGGACTATGTGATTTTTAAGATTCCTTTAGTCTGAAACAGTGTATCAGAATACTGCTTTTTAAGTTCTTGAGATCATACAAACCTTACTTTAGTATGAAGTTGGATGACTCTCAGTTTGCACCCATTTTTTGTTTCCTCATGACCACATTCATTTCATGAAGTCCCAGCAATAATATCATGAAAATGATGCCGGAAACTTCTCAGTGCACCATACGCAGCAACTGATCATCCAATTATTAGGGATGTTAACCTTCTTTACCTTGTTTTGTTATTTGCTATGTTTTTAGATTACTCTTTCATGATTTTTTTCTTTTTAAATGACTGATGTTTTATGGGAGGAGTTCTATGATTATTAATCAAACTTTTATCCACCAGTCTTAGCAACCATCATAGAATCTCACCTGAAACCTATTTATGATGGTTGACTGGAAAAGGAAGTGAAGTGAAGATGAGAAGGGAAGGATGATTATTTTAAACTATTTCTACCTCATGTTAAAGGAAAGATAAATCACCACAGAGACAAACCCACCTAGTTACAGTCATCTGATACTCCACAAAGGTGCCAAAAATATATATTGGAGATTAGAGAGCCTTTTAAAACAAATGCTTCAGGGAAAACTTGGTATCCATATGTAGAAAAATGAAACTAGATTTCCATCTCTCACCTTGCACAAAAGTCAGAGTAGATCAAAGACTTAGAAATTAGATAAGAAATTTTGCAACTGTGACAAGAGACCTTAGGGTGAACACTCCAACATATTGGCACAAGCAACAACTTTCCTAACAATATCCCCAAAAGCACAAGAAATAAAACCAAGAATCAGTAAGTGGAACAGCATCAAATTAAAAAGCTGCTGCATACCAAAGGAAATGATTAAGGGAGTATGAAGAACAAGCATACAAAATGGGAGAAAATCTTTGCTAGCTCTTCCATGGGATTAATATCCAGAATAGGTAAAGAGCTCAAAAAGCTTAACACCAAAACAAAAAATAAATAATCGAATCGATAAATGGGCAAACAAACTAAAGAGACACTTTTCAAAAGAAGAAAGACAAAAGGCCAACAAGTATTTAAAAAAATCTAACATCCCTGGCAATCAGGGCAATGCAAATAAAAACTACACTGAGATTCCATCTCACTCCAATCAGAATGGCAGTTTATCAAGAATCCAAATAAAAAATATGTTTTGGTCAGGATGTGGGGGGAAAAGTACACTCCTATATTGTTGGTGGGACTCTAAATTAATACAACCAGTCTGGAAAGCAGTGTGGAGATTCCTCAAAACTAGAAATAGAGCCACCATAGGATTCCCTCTCCTTGGTATTCATCCAAAGTAATACAGCCTGATTAATGTTTATGGCAGCACAATCCACAATAGCCAAATTATGGAACCAGCACAGATATCCATCAATAGATGGTTGGATTAAGGTAATGTGGTATATATACACAATAGAGTTTTATTCAGTAATTAAGAAGAACGAAATTATGGCATTTGATGGTAAATGCATGGAAATGGAGAACGTCATGCTAAGTGAAATAAGCCAGACTAAGAAAAACAAGGATTGAATGTTCTCTCTCATATGCAGAAGCTAGGGCAAAGGAGGAAAAACGAAGGGGTGGGAAATGTATATGAATATCATAAAGTCAGAGGGAAGATAAGCAGAGAAGGAGATTGAGAGGGGAGGAAAGAAGGACAGAAAAGGAGAGGAAATGCAGAATGAATTTGATGGAATTATGCTATGCTTGAATAAATACACCACAGTAAATTCCACCCATATGTATATCTGTAAAACACCAATTAAAAGTATATAAATGAGTACAACATAGACCAGTAGAGTAGAAGGGGAACAGCTGGAGAGAGGAATAGAGAGAAAAGGGGCACTGCATATTGAAATGGAGTAAATTCAATTACATGAATATGTGATTATGTTAAAATGAACCCAAATATTATGTGCAACTTTGATGCAACAACAAAGGAAAAACAAAAAAGACATAAAGAAGAAAATCAAATTACATTGACTGTAAAATAACATATTTGTGTTTATATCTGTCTAATGATGTCAAAACCTGGTGTTTTGCTTTTAAAGAGAGAACTATGTGTTGGAGCAGAATTAAAAATTTTAAACAACAAAATTGAGATACATCTACAGTCAAGTGAAGCAATGGTCAGAATATTTTTCTTCTGTTATAGATTTCAGATTAGGCATTTAAAACCTAAAGTATCATCTAAACAATTGCTGTGTAGCTTTGGAGAGGAAAAAAATCCAAAATAAATGGCTTATTAATGTTGACCCAGACATACTCATCAGTTTGAGAGATTCTGGCATGTGAAAAAGTTGACGTGCTGCTGTGGAGCAATTCAGTGTTCAGCATGTTACATGTGCTGATCATTTCATATGTGTCCCCAGCTAATGTGGAAAACTGTAGCTTGAGAGTGTAGGGTTTGGGTCATGAATATTAGCAACTTGGGGAAAAGTAGTATGGCCCAGTGGCCCAGGTGGTGGATGCTAGAAGAAAAGTTACTGTAAAAAGATACTCATCATTTTGTCTTTTCACAGAAACCTGCTTCAATCCTAGCTTCTGAAACTCCTTCCTGGACTTTGGAACTATATTGCAATTTCTGTTCATTTGTTTCTTTGTGAGTAGAAACCTTGTCTTATTTACCTATGTATGCCTTTTACTTAGCACAATGCCTGGCTTATAGCAAGAATTTAAAATTTAATTTTTGAAGAGATAAAAGAATGACTAAGACATTGTGGTTCAATAATTGATGAATTTATAGAAACAGATCTGGGAGTGATGTCAAGCAGTAATTGTACAGAGTCCCCTGGATCTGTGGTTATGGCAGGCAGGAGAGGTTCCAGGCAGTAACCATTCTAACAACTGCCTGAGACTATCATCTTTGATAAATTCTGTGTATTTGCTCAACAGCTTTCTGCCTGGATAGATCTTTAGGATTTGAATTTTTGTTGTTGTTTGGGTATTGGGGATGGAACCCAGAGGCACTGAACCACTGAGCTACATCCCATTTTTGTTATTGTTGTTTTGTTTTGTTTTGTTTTGCAACAGGCTCCCATTAAGTTGCCTAGGGCTTCGCTAAACTTGTGATCCTCCTGCCTCAGCCTCCTAAACTGCTGTTGAGGTGCTTTTGATATTGTGTAGTCAGGTTTTCTCCAGATCAATGTCCTAAATGCCAGAAGCAACTTTTTCAGAGGTCATTCCCTAAGAGGAAATGGAAATAACTTTTGATGCTTAAAAACAATTCATTCTAATAATAATGTAAGGCCCCATCATAGCGATCACTGGTGAAACGCCTTGGCATCAAAGAGACCTGTACTGAACACCAACTCTACCAAATCCTAAATGAGCCCTAACCAGTCTCTGTTAACTCGAAATTGCCCTACAGCAATTAACACTTTATGTCAGTCAAGATCTTGATAGATAACAACTGGCATCCTCTAAATAGCCCAATTAAAGAGACTAAAACAAGAGTACACAAAGTTAAAAAAAAAAATGGGTGATGAAGAACCAGAACTGCAACAGCTGGAAGTAGTTTTCACCCTAAAGCTGGAGAAGGAATGGTATTGCCACATCACAGACACAGCTAGGGACCCAGAGGCAGCCACACTGATTTCAGCTGTGGTCCCAGAGGAAGGCAGTGTACAGCACCACATTGGGGTGAGTAGATGCCTGACCCATGCACTCCATCTCCTCTGTTCTTCTAAAACCAATGGAAAAAAAAAAAAAGCCCTTAGCAGCCATGTCCTCAAGGGTGCTGAATAAGACAAGAAAGTACAGAGAATTGATTGGAAGGAAATAGAGACACAAATATTCCTTAATCTTCAATTTCCCTTTCTATAAATTGGAGAGTATATATGTGTCCTCTTATAATTGTTGTGAAGGGTGAATGAAATAATGGATTCAAAGCATTTAGCATGCAGCTTAGCACATTGTTTTTTTTTTTTTTTTTTTAAAGAGAGAGTGAGGGGGGAGAGAGAGAGAGAGAGAGAGAGAGAGAGAGAGAGAGAGAGAGAGAGAGAAAGAGAATTTTTAACATTTATTTTTTAGTTCTCGGCGGACACAACATCTTTGTTGGTATGTGGTGCTGAGGATCGAACCCGGGCCGCACGCATGCCAGGCGAGCCCGCTACCGCTTGAGCCACATCCCCAGCCCAAGCACATTGTTAATACTTGTTAAGAATTAAGGTATCCTCTGAAAGTTTCCTGAGGCTCTTATCAAAGGGATCCTAATTTATAAGAACAATGCTTTACTGATTAATCTCATATTTCAAAATAGATAAAATAGATTTCAGGAAAGACTCTTCCATTTTTTAGGATAGTTTCTACAATTGCAAACAGTCCTGGTATAAAATCTGGATTAAAAAAAAAAACACATGAAGGAAAAAAAAATCCAGCCTCCCATTTATTCATCAATTTTTTTAGTGTTTCCTGGATCCAGGGAAATTGAGTATATGAACCATGGTTTTCCCAACTAGAAAAATAAATTCGTAATAATTCTACCTCAGAGATGTGTATCAAAACCAAAACAAGGTTTATCTATCCAACAATAGCACTTGAGAGTTAGCAACAATACTATGCTTTAATGTCACTCTAAAAGCTAACTATAGCATTATATTACATAGAACATAGATGGCTATAAGGCTGATCTTTATTTTATCATTCATAGTTTTTAATACAAAAATAATTATATCATATGGATACTTAACTTTAGAAACTGTACTTGACAAACCTACATTAATACATTAATGTGAAGTTGAAACAATGGAGCCAATATCCTAACAGAGACTGAGACTTTGCAGAGCCTAAGAAATGCTGTGAATCTCAATCTTCAAATATATCTTTGTGTTCTCCATTATACAATAGCAAAGATGATAATAGCTTGACTCCAGATGTTGTCAGTAAAATGCTTTCTTGTTCAATCTGACTTTATTTTCTTTGGCCACTCAGCTATATGGAGTCATTTTGGACAATTACACAATTTTCCTTGCTCTGCTTGGTCAAGAGACACTAGAGGGAAAATGTTTGAGAGAAAATAGAATTACTCTACCTTTTCTTAGAGGACACCAGCAAATGTCACTGAATGAGAAATGTTCTTGATGCATAACAGTGGCCCAGCATCGAGCATATTTACCATTCTTGATGCCCGCATCTAGCCACACGACCATCAGCATTCAGTGCAACACTAAGACCTGCAGGAAACCATTCCATTTGTAAAAGGTCAAACACTGGTAGCCCTAAGCTTTTGAAATGAAGCAGAGAAAACAATTTCAAAGCTATTTACTACCCTGTTCTCTGACAGCTTTTGTCCCGGCTTCCAGTAAGAGAGATTTGCTTTTATAGTCACAATCCTTTAAGTAAATATGATGCTTGTGGCTACAAAATGCATTTGATTGCTTTCTTTGAGTCATAAGGCTTTTATCTTGTTTCTAAAATCATAAAGCCCGCCAGGCATTGCATTTTTCCAGGAGTATTGACTAATGTCCATTCTATACATTTAGGTAATCAGATAAGGGTATATATGATGATAGAGTAACTTTGGTAATGCAGGAAGGAATTTATAATACATGAAGGCATTTTTGTTTTACAAGGGAAGTAATGTGCCCTTTGAAGGGTGGAAATTTTGTTATTATTGTTGCTTTTAATATTTTGCATTTCTAATATGCTTCCTTGTCATTTTGAATATAAATGGGAATATATTTTGAAGTCCTTTGGCATTATTTAACAGAATGAAACACACATACAAATTATTAAATCTGCAATTGTACCCCTAGAACACTGGCAAAATGAAAGTAGTGAGTATCAAGGAGAGAGAAGTTTGCACAAAATCATGTATAATTCCTGCTAGAAATTGGTGGTTGAAATGCATTCAATGTGTATTTTATAAAAGATGCAGAAAAATAAATATTTTAGTAAAATGGCATTTGTTCAATTTTAAAATTAGTTATACTTAAAATGACAACCATAATGACAACCATAATTTAATGTTTTTAGAGGTTTAAACAATTTATAGGGCTGTTATTTTTAAAGAAATTTGTTACTTCCCTCATTTGTTTGTGAGAATCTGAAATGATTATGTGACTTTCCTGGGTTTATATACTGGGTAAAAAAAAAATCATTCTCAGATATTATGAAACAAGAGAAGGAAATGGAATGTTATGTTCTCAAACTTTTGCTCCTGGCCTGTTTGTTTTTGTACTGTTGTCAATATAACAGAGCTCTCTGAAACATCCAGCTATTTTATAGTCACAATTATGAGCCATTTTAGGCCAATAGTTATGATAGGTCCCCAAATTGTCAGATTTGCTCAATGCATATTTCTAAATCTATTTCACAGTAAGTTATGTTAAGCTATGAGGTAGAATGAGGACTCAGAAGAGATTTCTTCCTTCCTGGATATTCAAGGCTTACAAGCAATTATAAGTGTAGTTAGTGCTATCAAAGGAGTAGTAAAAGATCTTACTGGAACATATGCTTATGGGTCAGAAAATCCTCACTGAAGAAATACGTTAACTTAAAATTAAAGGATAACTAGTAAGTAAATACTGGATCAGTGTCTGTGGTTGCTGAAGAGAATAAAGGGGCTAAGGTAGTGAGGAGAAAGGTATTCTAAACTCAGAATGTCCAGCAAAAACAGTGTACTCAAGGAATGAAAATAAGTCTAAGAAGTCCAGTGAAGTTGGTCTAGGGTTTATGGTGAAGAAAAAAATTAGGCTCAAGAATTAAAATAGTTCCACTTCTATAAACACTTACTAAGTTAGCACAAAGGGTCATATTGCCAAATCAGAACCAAGATCCAACAATCTTACCAAGTACCAAGTCTTATTAAAAAATATTAAAATGTAAATAATCTCCATACCTTAGCAAAGTAGACAGGAGCTTGAGGATATCAGTACAATTCCTCAGATTCTTCTTGCCATCTTAGAATATGTTCTTTAGTCCTCACTTAACAATGAACTATCTAAATGAGGCATAGGATCATTGTTTATACAGAAGTGGTGTTGCTTTTGTCATGACACTCATCCATTATAAATTCCAGTCATCACATTTCTTGTGTAACATTTTCAGTAGAGCCATGCCTCACAACTTCGGAGTCCATATTTGTTTATTTTACATAATCCTATACAAACCTAGTACATCCATCTATGGATTATGATTCTCCACTAATAAATACTACAAATGTATTGAAGGACAGATTTTTCATTAACCTATTTACAAGAAAATTTAGCCAGTTCATCTTTTTTTTTTTCTATTTTTAGAACATTCCCTGGTAAAACATAAAAGCACTTTGCAGGTCTGCTGTTAAATCTTTCCTTCTCTGCTTTAAAGTATGTTAGAGATTTTGGACATTATCATTAAAACCATGACTGTGATTGAAAGACTGTAATCCTGATATATAGAGTACGGTAAAAATATTGAGAATAGATTGATGCCAGACAAAATTACAAAAAGACCAGTTGCCAGCTTTTAAGAGTGTTGAGTATGACTTGGACTAGAATGATAGAAATGGTGTGTAGAAGGAGGCAGGTAAGAGCCTTAATCCCAGTGGTTTAGGAGTCTGAGCCAGGAGGATCGCATATTTTAGTCAGCCTTAACAATTAGTGAGACCCTAAGCAATTTAGCAAGACCCTGTCTCAAAAGAGGGCTGTGGATGTGGCTCAGTGGTTAAGTGCCACTGGGTTCAATCTCTGGTACCAAAAAGGAGGGGGAGGAGGAGGAGGAGGAGGAGGAGGAGGAGGAGGAGGAGGAGGAGGAGGAAGAGGGGGTGGGCACAAAAGTACTTTATGAATCCAAATCCATGAGACTTGGTGACTGACTAAATATAGCAGGTAAAAGAAAGTGAGGGATGAAGAATCACCCATATTTCAACAATGGGGTAGATAAGGCCATTGACTGAGCTGAAGGAAACATTAGGAGAAGATCTGGCAGTGAAAAATGAGTTCAAGTTTACATGAAATTGAGGTGATTAGCAAATGTCAAAGGCAATGATCCCTGTAGGCAATTGCACAAATGGGTCAGAATTTCAGGAGAAAACTCTGAGATAGAAAATTGGGAGTCACTTGCATAAAAATATCCACTTAGCCCATGAGAATGGATGGAATTGGTCTAAGGAGATCAATTAGGAAGAGGTCTAGAGGAAAGCCTGACCCATATTTAAAGAATGAATAGGGAGAAAGAAGCATGATGTGGGATCAGGCAAGCCAAGGGGGGACCATCATATAAATAAAAATAATATTTGTGTCAAAGTTTCTCTGAGTAGGTTCATAAGATAATTATAATAGTATAAGGGTGAATACGTGTGAATGCTGCTGATAGTGGAGCCTTAATAGAGAGAACATTCAGGTGGAGAGAGATCTCAGTTCCTTACCTAGGCCATGTTAAATTTTGAGACCTGATCCACTTTCTGTATTTCAGAGGGCTTCCCATGAAATAACTTAATACATAGTTTTTGAAAATGAATATATTTTTAATGATTTTCCATAGACAGGCTGGGTCTATATTAATTTTTTATTAATTATATAAAAAATACAGAATTTGAGAATTACTCTTTAGTTTATGTTTATAGAATTCTTTTCTTTCTTCTAATCTTCTGAATCTGGTATGCATATGTGTCCCTGAGGAGCAAAATAATCCATTTGTTTTCACATAATCAAAAGAGTTAGAAAACAAAATGTGCTGCACAAGTTATTATATAATGCAATTCAAATCCAGAAAGAAATTTTATTGACTTGCTACTGAATTATCCATACCACTCTTCTAGTCTCATGAATTACAAAACTGACTATATTTCAAATGAAAAAGGGCTGATGTGCATTGATACATTAGTATGCTCATATAGCTTCTTAGGATTTAAATAAGAAAATGTTAGCCAGAGATTCCTTTTTAGCTTAGAATAATAATGGTATTAGCAGTAATAATAGCAGCAATAATAACCTTTTATGTTTCAAAGAGCTTATATCACTGATTTTTCATCCTTAAAATACTTTTTCCTCAAGGAATGGAGGTATTCTTACTAATTTATTCCTTGGTAATCAATGGGACTCAGTTGAGAGATTATTTATTGAATTTAAGACTCAATATTCAAGCAGGAGAGAGATGAAAGATATTTGAAAGTAAGCTTCTCAGAAGATGATATATAATCAATCATCGAATATATGAAAAAATGTTCATCGTCATAGCAATTAGAGAAATGCAAATCAAAACTACTCTAAGATTTCATTTCACTCCAGTCAGAATGGCAGCTATTATGAATATAAACAATAATAAGTGTTGGTGAGGATGTGGGGGGAAAGACATACTCATACACTGCTGATGGGACTGCAAATTGGTGCAGCCAATATGGAAAGCAGTATGGAGATTTCTTGGAAAATTGGGAATGGAACCACCATTTGACCCAGCTATCCCGCTCCTCGATCTATACCCAAAGGATTTACTAACAGCATACTACAGGGAAACAGCCACATCAATGTTTATAGAAGCACAATTCACATTAACTAAACTGTGGAACCAACCTAGACGCCCTTCGGTGGATGAATGGATAAAAAAAAATGTGGCATATATACACAATGGAATATTACTCAGCAATAAAAGAGAATAAACTCATGACATTTGCAGGTAACTGGATAGAGTTAGAGAAGATGTTAAGTGAAGTTACCCAATCCCCAAAAAATAAAAGCTAAATGTTTTCTCTGATATAAGGGGGCTGATTCATAGTGGGGTAGGGAGAGGGAGCATGGGAGAAATAGACCAACTCTAGGTAGGGCAGAGGGGTTGGAGGGAAAGGGAGGGCGCAGGAGTTAGAAATGACAGTGGAATGTGATGGTCATTATTATCCAAAATACATGTATGAAGACACGAATTGGTGTGAATATACTTTGTATACAACCAGAGATATGAAAAAGTGTGCCTTATATGTGTAATAAGGATTGTAATGCTTTCCACTGTCATATATAAATAAAAATTAATTCTAAAAAATCACTTCTCTTTTGTAATATTTTTAATCAGATGAAATGACTCAAGAATTACTCCTAAGTAAAAAAAAAATATATTTATATTTTTACCTTTCAATCAAGAGTTAGGCAGTTAATGGTTTTTGAGCTCATTTAACCATCAAGAACTATGTAGGTTTTTAGGTACAGAATACCCATAGTAAATCTGCCTATAAGTGAATTTACTGGAGGAAAAATACTGAACTAAAGTTATTAAAATATAAAACAATTGCCAGGCAAGATAACATTTCTATTTGTTACAATTATACTGATGCTCCTCTTCGCTCTCCATTGTGAACATCCTTAAAATGCCATCAGGTTTATGACTCTATAAATCTGCAAAATGACATACAGTGAAATGATGTCATCTGTTTCTAAATTTGTATCATAATACTGGGGCTGATATCCATGGAGTTGTTATTTCTCATAAGTAAAACTTTAAACAAAGACAAAATTCTTTACTGATTTGATATTTCTAACATAGACACTCCACAAAAGTCAAAGGCGAATATTTGTTTTCCCTTCACATAGGAAAATAAATGAAGATGTTGCGACTTCCTTAATCTGGTCTCATCAGTTAACAGGATGGGGAAGTGTAAAGAATTCAGTCATTACTTATAAATTAATAGATGAAAATCTGGGGCATATGCATTCCTGAATAGGGAATTTATAAAGTGAATTAATATGTATGAAATAGATGATCTGATAAAGGCGATGCCAGCAGAAAAATACATAGGACCTTTGGACCAGAGTCTCCTGCCACTGGGGCCTTGTTTTCCATAGGAAAGAATATGTGACAACAGGTTCCCACACAAATTTTTGCTGCATGGTAAAGTGATACATGTTTGACTTCAGAACACGTTCTTCTGAAGTATATTCTAAGTAAAGATGATGGCTTCCCCAGACTAAATATCTCACCCTCTAGCCCTTGCCCCCAGTTCACCTAGCATGACAACTGGAAGCACCACCATCAGCATCACTGTCAAGGCCAGGTGTGCTAGGTGGTCTATGAGAAGAAACAGTTAATGGGGAAGAATTTGTTTGATTAACTCTCTTTTGGGGGACTGGTGGGGGGATTGAACTCAGGGACACTTGACCACTAAGCCACATCCCCAAATCAATTTTGTATTTATATTGAGAGACAGGGTCTCACTGAGTTGCTTAGCACCTTGCTTTTGCTGAGGCTGGCTTTGAACTCATGATCCTCCTCTCTCAGCCTCTGAGCCACTGGGATTACAGGCGTGCACTACTGCAAACAAATGGCACAGATACCACAGAATGTGACATATTTGAATATGTTCAAGGAATTTGATATATGTATTGAATCAGTGAGTTACCAGCAGAATAGAAAGACGAGAGAGAGAGAGAGAGAGAGAGAGAGAGAGAGAGAGAGAGAGAGAGAGAGAGAGAGAATGTGATTTAATATTACTTAATTTCCTTCTTGCTTATGAATACTTCTGCATGGTCTCTATATCCTGCAATTTAGCTTAGCTAATTGTAAAATTATATATTGTTAAATTAGGTTCTCTATTATGCCAGAAGAAATTCAGTGCCAATAGAAGGGGTTTTTATTTTGGAATCCCTAAGTGAATATAGTGAGTTTAAGCAGGAGACTTCACATAGGAGAGGACTCGTGTTCACTTCCTTAGAGTAATTTCATAAGTGCACTCACACCTTTTTGTTTGTTTGTTTGTTTATCTTCCCAATTATAGCTTGAGAAATATTTTTGTGCACTTTGTGAAATTTTTTTTCCTTGATTGTGCGAATATGTCTTTATTCTTCACATTGCTTCATTTTCAAAACCAAAGTTAGGTAATTCACACACTGTAAAATTCATCTATTTCTACATGCACATTATTTCTTGAACAAAGTATACTTAAAATTCTACACCTCAAATTCCAAAGTTAAATTAAAATAAATATATTATTACTTATTACAACTACATTGCAGTTCAGAGTAGACTAAAATAGGTACTCAATTGGAGAGAGACATTTATAATATATTTTTAAAAGGCGTTAACATTAAAATTAGAGGATTTTTAAAAAGTGCAAAAGTAAGATATTTATTTATTTTGTAGATTTTAAAATTTGTTCTTTTTAGATATACATGACAGTAAAGTTTGACATATCATACATACATGGAGTGTAACTTATTCTAATTAGGATCCCATTCTTATGGTGAACATGATGTGGAGTCTGACTGGTTGTGTATTCATTTATAAACATGGAAAGTTATGTCTGATTCATTCTACTGTCTTTCCTATTCCCATAACCCCTCCCTTCCTTTAATACCCCATTGTCTAATCCAATGAACTACTATTTTCCTCCTACTCCCATTGTGTGTTAGCATCCACATATCAGAGAGAACATTTAGTCTTTGCTTTCTGGGGACTGATTTATTTTACTTAGCATGATAGTCTCCAGTTCCATCCATTTACTGTCAAATGCCATAATTTCATTCTTCTTTATGGCTGAATACTATTCCATTGTGTATATATATACCATATTTTCTTTATCCGTTCATCAGTTGAAGGGCATCTAGATTGGTCCCATAGCTTAGCTATTGTGAATTGAGCTGCTATGAACATCGATGTGGCTGCATCACTGTGAAATTTCCTTGGTAGGTAAGTGTTCCCTCACCTTTACAGGGATCAAACGCTGGGTCATAATTTGTGTGCAACTTCAACCGTAGGCATTGCCAAGTGCTTTCCAAAATGTCCTAATTAATAGTCACAAAAAAGTGCACAAGAGGTTTCTTTTATCTTTATATCACCAATAGATATAAAGAGTTTTTCTTGTTGAGGAAGGGAACAACTTCTGTGATGCTTCAATTTTAATTTTGCTGATTACTATTTAGATTGAGAACATTTTATTTATTGTTTTTATCTGACTTTCAGAAATTGCCTGGAACTATACCATGTCATTTTTATGCAGTTATTCAGATTTTAGTGGGGATTGAACCTAGGAGTATTTGCCCCACTGAGTCATATCCCCAGCCACCCCCCCCCCTTTTTTTTAAATGTGAAAGAGAGTCTTAAGTTGCTTAGGGCCAAGCTAAGTTGCCGAGGCTAAGTTACTGAAGCTGGGAATGAACTTCTGATCCTCATTCCTCCTTCCTCCTCCCAAGCTGCTGGGATATATAAGAAATCTTTATAATTTCTAGGTATTAATTCTTTTTTCTTAAACATTTGCAGAGAGATTATAAAAATCAGAAATTTAGCTTTTAAGTCTTGTTAACATTGTCACTTGATGAAAAGATTTAAATGTGCACACATAATTTTTTCTCTTGTGTATTTGCTTTTTGAGTCCTTACTTAGATCATCAATACTTGCTTTGATATTCAGTATTTTCTTCTAAAATATTTTAATATTTGCCTTTTCACATTTGTTTTTAATTCATGTGGAGTTACATGATTGATGAATTCTGTATTAATCAGCTTTCCTCACTATAACAAATACCTGACATAATCAACATATAAAGAGAAAAAGGTTATTCTGGCTCTCAGTTTTAGATGTAACCGACCATGATCAGTTAGTGCCATTGCTTTGGACAAGGTAGCAGATCATGGAAAGAGTGGGAGGTAGAACAACAACAACAAAAAAAATCATTTACCTCATGACCAGGAAGTCACTCTCTCCTTCAAGGATATGGCAACAGTGACCTAAAGACCTCCCACCAGATCCCGCCTGCTAAAGGTTCAATCTCCTCCCCTAGCAGTGCCACTCTGTGGAACAAGTCTTTAATACCTGGGTCTTTGGGGGGCATTTGAGATCAAACTATAGCAAATTGCTTTAATCTTCAAACATGCTTTAGAAAACTCATCAGGAAAGTCTATTATACTTACTTTACTTTTTCAGTTGTTCTTCCTTCCTGATGTTTCATCATTCTTCATTTCTTTTCTAATTTAAATCACTAGCCATTCTTTTTGAGTAGTTTTGCTGGTGACAGATTCTTTTAGTTTTCTCTCATTTAGTGCACCTTTATTTCACCTTCATTCCTGGAAGACATGTCTACTAGATATAGAATTCTGAGTGGACAGTTCTTTCCTTTCAGCACTTGCAAAATGTTGCCTCACTTCCTTCCGGTCCTGGTGGTTTTTGATGAGATAGTCACTATCATTCGAACTGTTTTGCCCTACAGGTGGTTTTCTCTGTCTGCCCTCCAACTGTTCTTCTGTCATTGTTCTCAGTACTGTAGTTTGAATATGATGTGTCTTGGTATGGATTTCTTTGGCTTTATCTTAGTTGTGGCTTACCCAGCCTCTAGAATCTGTAAGTTTATATATTTTGTCAAGTTAGGATAATTTAACCTATTGCCTATGTAAATACCTTTTCGTCACCACCCTTTCTTTCCCTTCTGTTTTAGAAATTTGATGACTTAAGTATTAGATGTTTTGTTACAATCCCAGAGATTCCTGATACTTTGTCATTTAAAAAAAAATTCTCTCTGCAGCTCAGATAATTTTTACTGTTTTATCTTCCAAGTTCACTCCTTCTTTCCTGTGTACTCTCCTTATGAAGCACAGCCTATCTGTTGTTGTTGTATTTTTCAGTTTTATTTTCTATTTGGTTCTTCTTTATATATTCTATTTCTTTCCTAAATTTTCTATTAATGTGCTAAGACTTTATTTCCTTCATTTGTGCCACACATATTCATAATCACTCACTAAGTGTATTTGTCACAGCTGTTCAAAAAATTTTCATGAGTCACCCTAACATATATGTCATCTTGGTATTATCATTTTTTCTGTTTCATGATATAATAAGGAATTTTTGTTGGAACCTAGACATTTTGAGCATTATCTTGTAAAAGTGCAAATCTTCTTGTTTCCTTGGACACTGCTCTAGTTGGAGGAATGCTACCTTCTTCTACCACATAGAGTCCAGATTTCTACCTCATCTCCATAGATATAAAGGATGTGAGGGTTTCCGATTACTTCTGAGTACAGTGGAATTTCTGAATCCCCATTATCCTCCAGAGGAACCTCTCTATCTGGGAGGGGCAGGAATCCTATTTCTGTGGCCTTCACTGACAGTAGGGGATCATGATTTTTTGAAAGAGTGGTAGTGGGGATCTGACAAGAACTTCTCATTCAGCTGTCTATCTTCCTTCAGCTACAGAAAGTAATCAAACATATCCAGATTCTCATCATTCAATATAATATACAATTCTTGAGATAATTTATATTCAGTTTTTTATATTAAGTATTTTATACTTATAGTATATCTTAATTTAGAATAGTCAAGTTTCAGGTGCTTAATAGCTACATGCAGGCTATGTGTACATCTTGAACAATGTGGATTTAGACTATTGTGACAAATACAATCTGAAATTTTACTTTCTTTATTGGCTTTGTACAACTCCAATTATGGTAATAAGTCTTTACTAGCCTCATAAACCAAGTTTTTTTTTTGCCTTGTTCCTTACCTGTACTCTAAATGTTTATATAAAAATAATATCTTAATATCCTTAAAGATTGTTATAACCAATTGAGCATGGTGTCTTTGGACTGAGATAGAAGAAATTTTGTTATTAATTCTATTATATTCAGATATTATCCTTATTTAGTCAATTTTGGTGGTTTATAATTTTCTGGAATTTATAAATTTAATTTTCATGAATATTTTATGTATGACATTTTAGCATATTTAGGTCTAATCAACTTTTTATAAAGGTATAAATTATGCAAAATAAAATGCACTATGTTCAGAATATAGTTCATTAAGTTTTGGCAAATATATTTACCAGTGTAAGCAATGCAACAATTAAAGCAAAGAACATCATCACCATTCCAAAACATTTTCTCATCTCTCATTTCACTTTGTTCTTTCTCCTTTTCCCCAGTCTCTGGCAACCACTGTTGGTTTTCTTTTATTAAAAATATTTTTTATTTCTAGAGATGCATATAAGTATAATCATGTAGGATGTGATCTTTTGTGTCCCACCAATTACCCTCAGCATTATGCTTTTGAAATTCAAGCATTTTATGAAACATTGTTTAGTGTTGAGTCATACTTCATTATAGATATGCCACAATTTGCTTACCTATTTACTTCTTGAATTGCAGATTTTCATTCTTATTCTGTGAGTTTACATTTTAGGTTTTCTGCTTAGTCATTGATTTATTTTCAGTTCTTATTTTTCTTCATGGTAAAAGGTTAATATTAATTTTTCTGAACAGATATGATCTTTTTTCTTAATTTGTTAAAAAGATAAATCTTTCTTTATATTTTGAAATATATGTTGACCTATTCTAGACTTTCTAAACTTTTTGAAATCGAGTAATGTCAATCAGTAACTTGGTTTTAATCTTAAAATTATTTGACCTATTTGGCTTCATTGTAGCTTCCTCCTCATTTTATGATTAACTTGTCAATTAGTGTTTTATTAACATCACACTGAATCTGTAATTCTGTGTTAAATGTCATCTTGACAATATTGAGCCTTATTTGTGACCCAGACCTGGTACATATTTTCATTAATTTAGGTTGTCATTATTTTCCCTTAGCAATATTTTGTAATTTTTAGTATCTTGAACACACTTTGTTAAATTACCTTTCTACCTTTGTTTCCGAGTTATGTTGTAAATGCTATTTTTTAAGATCTCTGTTTCCATTTAGCCATAGTTAAACACAACTCATTTTGATATATTCACCTCAATTAACTCATTTTTCATTACTGAGATTTTTTTCACAGATGTCTTAGAATTTTATACAACAGATCAAGTTGGTTGATTGTATTGTGTTAGTCTTATCAGTTTTAAAAATTTTCTGTCTAACTGTTCCCTCCTTTAATGGCAGAGGAGTGGCCTTGTCTACTTCTCCTTTAAGTTCTATCAACTGTTTGCTCATGCACTGAATCCCGGTTATTGAGTACTTAAACATTTAGGATTGCTGTTTTAATGCTGATTGATTGATATTCTTCTTTATATACAATAATATTCCTTGCCTTAAAACCTACATGGTATTTTATCAATGCAGTCTCTTCACTATTATTATTGGTAGTAGTACTCACATAGTGTATGGTTATCTCTAACCATTATTTCACTCTTCGTTTTTTCTTTTTTCTTTTTGGTATCAGGAATTGAAGCCAGGAGTCCTTAACCACTGAGCCAAATCCCCAGAGCTTTTAATTTATTTAATTTATTTTGAGATAGGGTCTCACTAAGCTTCTTAGGGCCTTGCTAATTTGCTGAGGTTGGCCTTGAACTCAATGATCCTCCTGCCTCAGTTTCCCAAGTTGCTGGGCTTATAGGCATGCACTAACACCCCTGCTGATATTTTAACCTTAGCCCATCTCTTTCTTTATGTTAAAATACTTAGATTGTTTTTCTTGTAGAGAGCATAAACTTTTGTTTTGCATTTTTTCTGTTTGATAATTTCTGCTTAATGGAAATATATCAAACATATCTCCTGAATAGAAATTTTGATAATAATGAGTTTAATTCTACTGTATTTTATATTAGTAATAACTCTTGTTTCTCTTTTATTTTCTTTGTCCTTTTATGCGACTGTTTTTACAATTCCATCTTAGCTATAGCCTTATTAGGTCTATACATCTTTATTTTATGATTTTAATGGTTGCTCAAAGGTTTTCAATGTGTGTGTGTGTGTATGTATGTGTGTGTGTGTATTTAACATGTAGCAATATATCTTCAGATAAGTCCTTCCATTCATTTAAAGACCTTATATATTTCCTTTGTGCTATTGTGCCATTCCTTTTAAATTCATGTGTGTTACAAACTCAAAGTTCACTGTCATAATTTTTGTATTTAAGCACCTGATTCTCTTTGAAAGAAACTTAAGTATGAGAAAAAGCATGTCCATTTTGTTTTACCCTTGTGTTCACCATTTCTGGTGCTCTTTATTGCTTTGGATTCCCATTGGTTCATCTTATATCTTCTTCTACTCAAATAGGTCACTGTAACCGTTCTTTACAAGAAAATTTGCTGAAAACAAATTTTCTCAAAATTTTTTACTTTTACTTTTGATTTATTCTTTATTTTGCTGTAAATCAAATTCTCAGGTCACATTTAGCCCTTTAAAGACATCCCTCTGTTGTCCTCTGACTTGCATTGGTTTTGATGAAAAGTCTGTAATGTTTTATGTTTTGTTCTCCTATAAGTTTTGTGTCTTTGTTCTTCAGTAGCTTTCTGCCTTTGGTTTTCACAAAATTGATGATGATATATTCTAGTGTGATTTGATAGTTTATTTTGCTGGTGTTTCATTGAATTTCTTGGATTCATAAATTTATAATATCATCAAATTGGAAAATTTTCAACAATATTTATTTATTTATTTCTTGCCATGGAATTTTAATTATACATGTGCTATCCTATTTGCTATTGTGACCTTGATTGTTTAAGTCCCAATCCCCCTCCTTCCTCACATTTTTTCTTGTTCCTATTTAACTTAATTTTGTTTTTCCCTTCACCTCACCCTTTATTTCCCCCCTCCACCTCATCTTCTTTATTTTTTTCTATTTCTGTGTCAGGGTTACTAATCTTTTTTTTTTTTCCTACAGTATTAAATCATCTGTAAGTACATTCAGGAGACTGTAGACCTCCTCTGTTCTGTTTTCCCTCCTTATATCTGTCCTTTACTACCAATTTTCCACTGTCTGACAACAGTTTTAAATATTTTTCTCAGTTTATTATTGTTCACTGTTGGAAATTAAGACCCATACCAACAGTTACTCCTTCATGAATGAAAACAGAAAATCCAAATCAAAGACTTAAATTATCATACAGTAAAACTGGTTATTTTTGTGTATATGATTATGTTAATTTTAGTGCATTTTAGATTCTTGTAGTGTACCACTGCAATCAGCTTATAGTTTCTTCATTCCAGTAACCTCCCTAGGATACCTCATTGTAACCTTAACCCCCAAACAACTAATCTTTTCTATTATCACGGGGTTTTCGTCTTTTTGACAATGGCATATAAATAGAATCTTAATGTTTTCTACCCCTGTTTGACAGCTAGGGATTGATCCAACTGTTGCTCTTTGCCCCATGTGTTAGCTTTCTCTTACAATAATGAATATCTGATATAATCAACTTAATAAGGAAAAGGTGTGTTTTGCTTACAGTCTTGGAAGTTCCAGTACATTATTGGACAGATCCATTGCTTTTAGGTCTCTTCAATGGCAGGCACTTGTAGCAGAGAAAATAAATCGTTCATCCTAATAATACAGAGATCCAGTCAAGCAATAATCAAACCAAGGACCTTTATAACATGCAATATTCTTAGGGAAAGTAGACAGCTTTCAGATTCCTAGAGAAAGTAGGTTTGAATTAAGTTTGAGGAGTTAAATAAATTTAAGTAAATTTCTGGATAAAGACTATTTCTCACATCTTAAGAAAATTGTCTAAGACAGAGCTCTAGTAGGGAGCAATAGTAATCAGTTTGATTTTCCAGATAACTCCAGGAAAAATTATGCATGTATCATATCTTATAACCAAAGCAGTCATGAAGCTTGGAAAATAAATGCATCTACTTACTGCTGTGTCTTAGCTAGAATTTGCTTACCAACAATACCTTCAAATGTTTTGTCTGAGTGAAGTGTGTAGGCTTCTATGAAATAAACATTAAAAAGCAATTTCATACAATTTTTATGGGTCTAATCATAGTAAATGAAACATGATCTAATGGAAGAATTACCTGACATCATCAAATATTAATACATTTTATTAAAAACTTGTATTTAGGGTTTTACACAGTGAAATTGCTAACAAATATTTAGGGTTTTACACAGTGAAATTGCTAACAAAGTCAAACCCTTAATATAAGGAATTAGCTATATATATATATATATATATATATATATATATATATATATATATATACATACATACACTAAAAGGGTTTCTTTCATAATTATTTTTTATCAGTTTTCTAGTCAATCAAGATTTGATTAAAATCAGAATTCATATTCCAAATGTATTATTAATGAGTAACAGAAATTTTATATAGGACTAAGAAATATTTAATCTCTTTCTAACAATGTTTTTCAGGAGATCTATGAGTATTAGAAAGCATAGTTGGTAATCTTTTTAATATAAGTACTTTTTTGTCTGATATTAATATAGTTGTTCACCTTTCTCTTTGACTGTTAATTAGTATAGTGTTTTATTTTTATCTTTGTATAGTAAATTTCTTGGAATTTATATTTAAATTGGATTTCTTATAGGTACCATACAATACATATTATTTATCCAATATCACAATCTATTTCAATTGAGAAATTAAAACATCTACCTATAATGTGATTTGAAGTGTTTTTGAATTGTATTACACTCATAATACTCATTTCTTTTTTCCCATCTGTTCTTTATTTTCCCCCTCATTGTTTTTTATTTTTGATTAATTGGATAATATTTTATGACTTGCTTTTCTTTTGCTGACTCATAAGCTATCACATTTTTTTGATCAACTTAATGATGATTATAGTTTATATTTTCTTGATTGTGCTATTGGTGCATTATATTTATACATATTGATGGGATTTGTTATTACAAATTTATATATGCATATAATACATAATATAACAATCTAATTTGGCCAGTATCACTCCCAGAATTTCCTCTTTCCTCCCAACCTCCCATACCTTGGTCCCTTTTCCCTACTTAACCACTAGAGAATGTGGGAAGATTATGGTTTTTTAATATATATTTTTTATTTATTGAAGTCTATTGTAAAGTGACTAGTGCCACACATGTATTATAGAAGATCCTTACAATATTATACCTTTATTTCTCCTTTTTTGGACTTTGTACTAATGTTGTCACATATTTTGACATGTTATGAAACTCACAATACATTTTTTATTATTTTTGTCTTAAACATCGGATTCTCAATGCAATAATCTAAAATATCTGCATATTACTATATCTAGTTTCTTCATTCGTTTTGTAGATCTATATTTTCATTTTGTATTATTTTCCTTTATTCTAAATTTTTTTAACATTTTTGTATTCAGTCTATAGATGATAATTTTTAAATTTTAATATAGCAAGAGTCCATTTTTGTTCTGAATAATTTTTATTTCACTGTTTGTCTTGAAACAGGAGTGAATGTTTTCCCTGAATAAAGAAATCTGCATTGACAGATTTTATTTCTTATACTTTAAAAATGGTGGCTCACTACTTGAGCTTATAATCTACTATCTTTGCTCCTTTATAGCATTATGTATTTTCCACTCACTGTGCTTATACTTTAACATTATTACTAGTTAAATAAATTTTACTGTGATTTCCCTTGGTGTAGTTTTTATTTGGGGGATTAGGAGTTGATAAACATCTTGGATCTTCAGATTTCCAATTATTCTGAAACTTTGAAAAATTTGGCCATTAATCTTCAGATACTTTTTGTGTTCTTCTCCTTTCTTCTTCCTTTCTAGTATTCCAGGGTTATGTAACCAGGCAGCTTAAAGTTGATCTCCAGCTCATTCATGCTCTCTTCAATATTTTTATTGTTTTTTCTCTCTGTCTTATTGTGTCTTCCATAATGTATTCTGGTGTCTAATATATTGTTTAATCTATTGTTTATTCCATATAAATTCCAAAAGTTATATCTCAAATTTTTCCATTTGAGATAATGTAGTGTTCATAAATAGAAGTACATGTTAGTTCTTCTTCATATCTTCCATACCTCTTAACATGTTAAAATATCTTTCAAGTTCTTGATCATGTAGAAAACAGTCATAATTGTTTTAATATTAGGTAGACAATAAATCTAGTACAAGTCATTTCTGATATGGTTTGGTTGATTTTTTTTCTCATATTTTTTTATAGTACTTCTTTCTTCCTTGAAAGCCTGGTAATGTTTAATTGGACACCAAATGTTGCAGACTTTAACCTCATTGGATGCTAGATAATATGTATTTCTATAAATATTTTGAATGCTATCTTTTACATGGTTAATTTCTTGTGAATAATTTTTCTCGCTGGCATCATGCTTTAATAATTTATTAGGCAGTACAGGAGAAGTCTCCTTCTAGAGCTAACCTTTCATACGTATTCTCCCAATGGGTCCCCTGAAATATGAAACTTTCCTTCCTGATTATTAAAAATAGTTCATAAACACTCACTGAACATTTGTGAACTTCTGGGATTATTTCTTCTATTATATTTATGTAGTTTTTTACCTTGCTTTGAGAACTTTCCTCAGGAGTGTGCATTGATTAGTACGTCACTGAATACTCATGTTAGAACCTTGAATGTCTGGAATTGCTTTTGTGCTGCTTTCTTTCCTTTGCAAACTCCAGAGTTTGGCCCACCTGGACTTCCACATGGGTCTACTTAAGACTGGGAGACCATCTAGCTTTCCCTAGGTCTCACTGTTTCTGCACCATTGCCTGGAAACTTTATCTAGGCAATAAGCTGGGGCACTCTTAGGTTTTTTCATTTATTTAACTTCTTGCAGGAAGTACCATCTTTTATTGCCTTCTGCTAAGTGACTTGAAACACTGTTTCATGTATTTTTTCTGGTTTTGTTGTTTTAAATTTCTTTTCTTAGTGTTTTCAGTCAGGTATATGAATAAGACCTCTGTTACTCTGTCTTGGTTGGAAGTTCATGGCTGCTTTTTATTTATCTTAGTAGTTAGGAATCAGTAAACCTCACTGAGCCATCTGGACCTCATAAATTCTTTTGAATTCCTTCCCTTCTTGAAATATTATATCATTCTTTTCCCTCTTAACTCCTTCTAGTTCACTAGAATAAAAAATATTTCTTATTGTTCTTTGTGGTATGGAGTTGGAGGTACACCTATTCTTTTGGCAAAGCATTTCTCTTGAAGTTTTTATGAACTAAGGAAATATTATAGATGACAATAAGTCAGATCCTCATATTTGGTGCATTCCACACTTGGTATTCCATCTCTTCCAGTTTTACTAGAATTAGTTATGTAATTCTCATAATTCTTCACACATTACATTAACTACCCAGGTTACTTATTGTCAAGTCAACCTTTTGACCTAATAATTGTTTTGAATTTTTAAAGTGATATTCCAAAAAGGTCTACAGTATATTAAAATATTATCTAGGTAGGACTATTTCCTTTCCTGGGGACTTCTCAGAGCCTTGCATATATAATTTCTAAAGAAGAATTTGATAGTCAATAATTATAACATATATTAGTCCATAAATTTTTGTTGTTGTTTGTGGTTAGTAGTATGTGTTGGAAAATCTATCCTTAGCAAATATTTTTTAAAAATCACAAAGATTCTTCCATGACATTTATTCCAAAAGAACCACCTTACAGAACATAGTCCCTATCAGATACTTAAACTGTACAATTTCTGCTTTCATTTAACCTAGGAGCCTGTTTTGAAACAAAATGTTCAGGATTGAAAAATGCCTTATACCTTTCTGTTGTGTCAACTGTGATTTGTAAATGCTTCTCAAATTATTGTCAATAGCAGAGTTACGCTAACAATATTAGAAGGACTAACATGGAAACCATAGATTTTGACAAATGAGGATTTTAATAAAGGAAAGTATTTTCATTTGGTATTTTTTTATATTTCAGATATAAGAATTGTAGTACTTGAATTTAAATACAAATATTTGATTTATTATCCAAATCACTTTCCTTTGATGGCTTCTATCATTCTACCAGTTAATATTTATAACTTTTTATATACTGTGGATTTTTAGTGTTTGATTTGCTGTATTTTTCTTTGCTTGAATATTTTTGTCTGTTGTTGTAAGTGTTGACTTTAGAGACTTGAAGTTTTTGAGGTTACAATGTAGTCATTGGTTTGATTCATCTTTTTCATCAACTGAATACAAAGAGTGCCCTACAATTGTTTCATTTTATAACAAATGTAACTAAACTACTTTTTAAATGGGTGTCCTGATTTACTTAGCTCTGTCAATAAAACTTTAAAAATATTTGTTAGTCAGGAAATTGGATTATATTTTGTGGAAAATGTATTGTACTTATCTTAATTAAATCTGCTAGTGATGATTAAAGGACCAGTCCAGTCTCAGGATCATTCTTCTGATTTTCAGTAAACTCTGGGCAGTATTTTATATGAAAGAATAGGACATTGGATGGATCTATTCTAATTATAGGGCAAAACCTGGAAATGTATTTGGCCATAGGTCTTTTGATTGAACTCCTACCTATAAATTTGAACACAGAGCAATGATGGTTAATTGATGATTTTCTATCATGTTTTTACTCATGGAAGTGTCATTGTATGTCCTTATAATGGTATTTTGTTTTTTAAAAAATTATTACATAAAGGGAAAATGAATGATGTTTGTTAGTGTTGAAACAATATAAAATAAAAATTGTATAATTCTTTGGCTGCAATATCAGAGTATCTTGGCTGCATCAACTTAATACATATATTATAGAAGGAAAAAGACTCATGTGAAGTAAGGAATTGCTATAGAGCAAATAGAAAACATACAAAGCAGGATTAATAGTCCTTTCTTCCTTATAGGAGAAAATCCTATGGAGATTTGATATTTGAACGTGGAACCATGTTCTTAAGAACTTTCTTTATCTGCTTCACTTTTATACTACATAGTCATAAAAAGACCACAAATTTTTTAAAATGGGTCAAATCTATCAGGGCCCGGTGATCTTAAGGTTAATGGCTTAATATAAATTAAAAGAAACTCACTAAAAATAAATCTTGTTTCCTTACCTATTTTGATATAAAATTCCATTCATGAAATTTTAAAATGCATCAGAGAACATTTGGTTTTAAATAATTTTGAAAATTATCACTTAAGAAAATTTGAAAAATTATTAGTCACATTTTCCTATATTCTTCCAAGGTGCCACCAAACATTTTTAAAAATGAATGATCAAATTTTAACTTCTCCTCAAATTGCTCTTTCAAATTTTCACAAATCAAATTTGTTACTCTGCTTTGCTGCTGCTCAGCGTGGTTTCAGATAATCTAGAGAGTGTCAATAAATCAAAGACTCTTTTATTCATGCACAAAGTACATTCAGTCAATTTTACCCACAGCTCAGATTTTGGTATTATCAAATATCTGATCTATATTTGTACATTTAATGCATAATTTAAGAATATGATATTGACTGATTATTCATTTTTATTAGTTTGAACTGCTCCTGAACTCCACTAATGTTACAATATTTCAAAATGAGAAAATCATTAACTGTAGTTGTTGTTAGAACACAGGGTCTATAACACATTTGATTTTTATATGGGACAATAGTTCTTATATCTTTTAGGAATACTACTAAAAATTTTTTGGTATTATATCTGGTATACATAATTGCATTTTTATCTTTATTATATAACATGTCAAGTTATTCTATTGCATTAGTTTCTAATTACTCTTTTTCTATTCTCTATTTTTCTTAATTTTCTATTTTGAAATAATTCCAACTTGAAAAAAAATTGAAAGAATATTAGAAAACATATTCATATGTCATTTAATATGATTTGCTTTATTCTTTCTCAGTATTATACATATTTATATTTAGCTATATATTAATTTTATATTTATACAAACATAAGTTATACATGTGCATATACATATTTTAATATTTATATTACATGCATAGAATTACCTTTTATACCAATTGAAAATAAATTGCTGATATGATCCTATTATAACTAAAATGCAATTTTGTATTTTTTTGCGCTTAACTGATATGCAACAACTACTTGAACAGCCCAGCAAGCACCAAATATGTGCATTTCTTCCCAGCTGTCAGTGATATTACACTGATACCTTGAAGTATTTACATCATGGAAATCAGTAGATGTAAGAAATCAGTGCTTGGCTACCATCCCACTTCTGGAAAGGCTTACCAACAGACCATTGAAACAACCACCAGTTTCAAGAATTTAACACTTCTACAATACTACCATAACCCAGACATCTCCTCTAAATTTGTAGTTCAAAAACGTCCTTTATGGTAACCAAAACAAACAATACAAAAATGTTTAGTTTTCGTGTCTCTTTAATATTTTTTAGTCTTAAACTAATCCCTCGGTTTGTTTTTTGTGACCCCAAAATTTTTGATGGGTCTATGTCTGTTAACATGTAGATCTTCTCACAATTTATATTTAATATAACATTAAAGCCTCATGAGAGCCAGATGTACTGGTGCACGCCTGTAATCCCAGTAGCTCAGGAGGCTGAGGCAGGAGGATCACATTCAAAGCCAACCTCAGCAAAAGTGAGGTGCTAAGCAACCTAGTGAGACCCTGTCTCTAACAAAATACAAAATAGGACTGGGGATGTGGCTCAGTGGTCCAGTGCACCTGAGTTCAATCCCCAGTACAAAAACAAACAAACAAACAAACAAAATAAATAAACAAAAAACAAAACAAAACAAAAAAAAAAAAAACAAACACACACCTCATGACGTTTTTCATGGTTAGATTCAGGTTATTCATTTTTGTTAGGCACCTACAGAAGTAATACTATGTCCTTCTCTATGTATTGTATCTAGAGGCTTATACAATGCTAATGTTGTCCTATGACTGGTGATATTAACTTTATTACATGGTTAAGGTGATATGCACCACGTTTCTTATTCTGCCTTTAGCACTTGATACATTTTAACTCCATTGCAGGATTCCAGAATTCTGGCCAGTAAATAGCAGAATAATTGTTTTGAAAACATAGATCAAATTAGTTTATTTCCCTGTTCAAAAGTTTTAAATGTTTTTTCTTATTCACCAAGAAATTCACAGCTCTATATTGTCTGTGTGTCCATTATGTTCCTCACACTCTGCCCCCAGTTCACTGATTCTCTTATTCTTTTAATGTAGTAAGCACAAGCATGCCTCAAGATCTTTGGAATTGCTATTTTCTCTGCTGGGAAGAAGTTTGCCTAGGCATCTATCTCAGCTCATTCTCTTTGCTATTAAAAAAAAAATACCTGAGGCTGGGTAATTTATAAAGGAAAAAAAGTTAATTTTAAATCTTGATTCTGGAAGTCTGAGAGAATGTGTTCAGCATTTGCTGGGCTTCTAGGGAGGGCCTTGTGCTGCATGGTGTCATTGCAAAGAAGCAAACTGGGGAATCAGGCACATCCAGAAAGAGAAATTTTTGTAGTAACTATTTCAATTCTACCAAACTTAGCTTACTCCCATGAATTGTAATCCAGCTTAACATAGCTATCTCAAGCTCTTGAAGAAAAAAATGGATAAAATCTTTTAATCAGTTTATGAGAGTGATGTTCCATGACTTAATCAACCCTCACCAAAGGCCCCAAGTTTTAAAGTTCCTACTACCTCTCAATACCATTATATTAGGAACCAAGTACAGAAAGATTAATCTTTTGGAGGCAAACCAAATCCAAATCATAGCAACATCTATCCACAAAGTTTGTTTACTCATTTTTCTTGGCCTCAGAAGTCATATTAATGTGGAAGCCTGGTCTGATTGATCCTTATGTATAAAATAGTCAGGTTACTAATTCTCATTCTCCTCTTTCCCTATTTACCTTAAACTGGTCCCTGTACCGGCTGTGGACATTTATCCCCAGCTACTTGACTACTACTACTACTAGTACTACTACTACTACTACAACTACTACTACTACTTATTATTATTATACCACAGATTTAACCCAGGGGTGCCTAACCACTAAGCAACATCCCCAGCCCTTTTTTACTTTTTATTTTGAGACAGGGTCTTGCTGAGTTGCTTAGGGCCTCACTAAATCGCTGAGTTTGGCTTAAATTTACAATCCTTCTGCCCTAGTCTCTTGAGTTGCTAATATTACAGGTGTGCATTACCACACCTGGCTCTATTATCTTTTATATATTTACTCTTTGTCTTTCTTACAATAAATGATACCTAAGGGTGCTTGGAACATGCTCCATGATTAATGAATATTATTCTGATGGGTAAATATTTTACCAAGTAGAACATACACTGTTAAGACCAACAAAGTAATGAATAAAACTGTACTATTGTGAATGTTTTTAAAATGTTTGACACATAACTCCGTTTTTCAATAAAACTATAGAAATCATTCTCAAAATACATTTTATTACAAAATATAATTGATTTTATGAGTGGTTTTATTTTTCTAAAATTTATATTTGAATTATATTTCAAAACATCTAACATTATAATACTCATTGTAAATTTGTCTCTTGAAATTTCATTGAAAAGGTCCTTTAAGTATCCTGTATTTATTTGGCTACTTAAATAAATATTCTTCTATACTTTATATCAACACATAAAATAGTTATTTTCAGTATCTGGAAAACCAATCAATTTTTATTTGTTTTACTTTTCTTCAGTTCTTATCTCAGTTTCCCTTTCCCCTGCTAAAAGTATGCATAAAAACAACATCAATATAGTAAAGATTCTCAGTTATTACTTAAAACACAAGGCTTTAAGTTTAGAACACATTATCACAACTCTAGAACATCAACTTCCTGGTTATTGATGGAATTATTGAATTGTAAACTTTGACTATGTGTGTGAACATTTATCTATCATCTGGAGCATGTGTAAATAGGATTAATCACTTTGACATTTTGTTCATAAGTTGTCTATCAGTAGCTTCTAAAACTTTGAGAAATTTGAGAAGTCGTTCAATCAAGTCATAATCCCTTATTGATTTACATTTAACCTTAATTCATGAGCACTTTGCTCTCTGATTTCAAAAAAAATATTTCATTCTCTACTGTCCTTCCCTAGAAAATAAAATAAAGCTCATATATTTCCTCCTGCTTCACAAATCTTCTTTGTCATCTCTAAAGATTATCAGTGCAGGTCAATCACTTAATTTTTTTTTCTGGATATACTAATTGCACTCTTAATAAAACCCTAGTGCTTTGAGCTGTGTCACAAGGCTCAGTCCTAAGACATTTACCCTGACTTTTGATGATCTTTCCCAATCCTGTAATCTTAAATACTATCTATCGGCTCCTAAATATGAGTTGATGGTTCTAGTCCAGACCTCTATCCTGAAATTTCCAGATTTGTTTATTCAACTGACAATTGGATGCATTTATTAAGTCAGTGACACCACAAACTTACCATGTTCAAAACTAAACTACTCTGTTTCCATTCAAATAGTTCTATTATCTTCCCTATTTCAACCATGATAATATTGCCCTTTTATTTGTTCAGGTTGAACCTCTTCCCACTTATTTTCTCTATATTCCATTTCAAAATTTTCACAAGTTACTAAAAATTAAGTGGCTTAAAACAGCACAAATCTATTATTTTACAGTTTGGAGATCAGAAGGTCAAAATGGCTTTCACAAAGCAAAATTCAAAATGTTGGTACAGCTTTTAATTCTTCTGGGAAATCTAAGTGATAATCCATTTCCTTGCATTTTCCAACCTTGAGAAATTACCTGTGTTCATTGGCCTAAATCTATCTTCCTCTGTCTACAAAAGCAGCAGTGTAACATCTTCAAAATATCTCTTTTTAATCTCTGCTGATATTGTCCCATTTCCATATCTGACTGTGACCCTAGTGCCCTACTCTTATAAAAGTCCTTGTAATTGCAGTAGGCCCATGAGAATAACTCAAGTTATCTTTCATGTCAAGATCTTTAATTAAAAACATCTAGAAGAGCCCTTTTGCCAAATGAGGCAACATATTTCTACAACATACTCTCTTTATCCCTTATATGCAGTATGTCAGCATAACACATAAGCTGCATCTTAAAAACATTAAAAATGAATAGAGTTCAGTTATCTTTCACTTTTTCCACTGCTGAAACACTAGTCTTAGGATGTCACTATTATCTGGAGTATTGATAGAACTTTTTAATGTGACTTCTTGTGTTATCTAGAAAAAAACATTGATTCTGTTAAAACTAAAATTCAATTATGTCATTTGCCTTCTGAAAATTCTTCATCTTTCCATTTAACTCAGTATGCAAGTTAAAACACTGCAAATTTCTACAAGATGGTGTGTGTGTGTGTGTGTGTGTGTGTGTGTGTGTGTGTGTCTTATTCATGGCTGCATATTCTAAATACAAAATAGTAACTAGCATATAATAAAATTTAAACAAAAGCCAGTTAAATAATATTGAATCTTCTTCAGTGGTGGTGCTTTAATTTGCTTGTTCAGTGACAATGGAATATGGTTGTACAATGGATATGTACAGTCACACATCACTTAGCAATGGAGGCTAATTCTGAGAAATGCTTTGTTGATTGGTTTCATCATTGTTAAAACATTATAGAGAAAACTACACGAACTAACGTAGTTAGGAAATCACTATTCTCTATGATATTATGGGAACACCACCCTATATACAGTCTATAACTGACTAAAACATTTTTATGTGAGGCATGACTGCATATCCAGATTATGGGCAAAGTATAAGGTCATATGTCCTCTACCCATTAGCACCAGTATATATTCCACTAAGCTAGCTCATGATATTTTTGTCTCCCTATATATGCTCAACAATCTCATGTATATGTAGAGATAATTACAGAAAAGAAGACAGGCCTACTATTAAGTATTTATTATTAATGATTAATTTTTGATACTCTAATTTTCCCCAAATTTCTCCCATTTTAGTTTTTATGAACTTTCTTCGGAGGGAAAAAATTACATATGTATACTAAGTAAATAAAAGAAATCTTAATATAATTATAAAATGTAAAGTCTAGAAAATTAATGTCTAGTAAAGTAGTTTTATAAATTAAGAAACTAAGATCAAGAGAGTTTATTTGACTTCCCTAGGGCCAGAGAGTCATTAAGTGACAGAATGGGGCCTAGTCCACCACCTTACTGCTTTGCTCTTTCTTCTATAAAATTGGCTATGTGAAATACTTAGCTAATGTCTTAGGAATTCTCAGTGTAAACATTTATAATTACAACCACAGGAAAACAAATGTAGAAAATATTGTCATGCTGAGAATCAGGAGGAACAAGTTTAGCTATGTTAGTTCTGTGTAAACATAGAGGCAAATTTATATGATATCTTTAAATTATTAAGATTAATGCTCAGTGTGCCAGTTTATTTTGCAAAAATGAACTGGACATTTTTTTCATACAAATGATCTCATAGTTCTATTCATTCACTTACTCATTTATTAAACTATATATATATTTTTATATGTATATATATATATATAACTTTTTAATGTGACTTCTTGCTTTATCTAGAAAAAACCATTGATTCTGTTAAAACTAAAATTCAGTTATGTCATTTGCCTTCGGAAAATTCTTCATCTTTCCATTTAACTCAGTGTGAAAATTAAAACACTTAGTGCAAATTTCAGATATATATATATATATATATATATATATATATATATATACACACATACACAAACACACACACACACACATATATATATATACATATATATTATCACAAAATACAATTTAAACTATAATTCACACAACTGAAATATTTGGCAGTTCTTACACTGCCAAGAGTGTGCCTTTTCAGTGAAACATTTCAACTACTTTGGAAAAGAGATTAGGCTATTTATTCAAAGTAACTTAAAACACATAGTCATAACACAAAAATGTTTCTAGTTTTGTTCGTATTGATTAAAGACTAGAAACATATTCAAAAAGACAATGGATAAGTTGTGGTATGTTCATGCAATGAAACCCTCCTTAGCAATGAAAGGGAATGGACTACTAACTGATGCACACAACTGCATGGTTGAATCTAAAACACATATGGATGAAATAAAAGCCTGTCATTTAAGGGTGTGATACATGTGAACATATATGATATATATCCAAGTGGCAGAATTTACAGATTAAACTGTGGTCTCAGGATCAGTGCAGAACCAGAGAAGAAAAAGCATTGAATTTATATGATTTAGACTTAGGAAAAGTAAACTTATATGCATATGAGGGTCAAAGAGATAACAATTGCATAAAGGAGACTCGGGTACATTAAAAATCTATGCTGTAACTAAGGTCAACAGCTGCCTAAATATTCTATATTTTATACTGGTTCATATTTTTACTTTGAAGTAAAAGCTTAAAAATGCACAGAAACTTATAAAGGCACAAATTTTAAACACATATAATCATTTAACTCCGGCCTGTGGGAATATAGAATATGTCCATCATTCCAATAGTTTTTCTTCTGCACTTTCCAACTACATTCTCCTCACACTGAAACAACCGCTGTCTATAGATTAGCTTTATTTGTTTGAATCATATAAGTGGAATCATACATCATACCCTTATCATACAGGCTTTTATTTCATCCATATGAGCTTTAGATTCAACCATGTAGATGTGTACATCAGTTAGTAGTCCATTCCCTTTCATTGCTAAGGAGTGTTTCATTGCATGAACATACCACAACTTATCCATTGTCTTTTTGGATATATGTTTCTAGTCTTTAATCAATATTAAAAAAAAACTAGAAATATTTTTGTGTTATAACTATGTGTTTTAAGTTGCTTTAAATAAATAGCCTAAATTGCTGGGACAGAGGAAAACAGACAATCCCTTTTCCAAAGTAGTTGAAATGTTTCACTGAAAAGACATACTCTTGGCAGTGTGAGAACTGCCAAATATTTCAGTTGTGTGAAGTATAGTTTAAATTGCATTTCATGATGATTAATTAACACTTGTTTGTGTTCTCATTGGCCTTTCACATAATTTTTGTCCAATTTTAGGTGGGTTATTTCTCTTTTATTATTAAATTCAGAGTCCTTTATATATTTTGAATATGTCCTTTGCTAGATATTTGCATTAAAAATATTTTTCCCAGTCTAAGGCTTCCCTGTTCATTTTCTCAATGCTGTCTTTTGATGAGTATAAGATTTTATTGCTTTAAAAATTATTTTGATGAACTCTGATTTTTCACTTTTTCTTTTTTAACGATTAGTACTTACATTGTCCTTTTTAAAGTAGATTTTCCAAGTTGGATTAGTTATTTTCCTGTGCTTTCTTTTAGAAGCTTTAGAATTTTAGACTCTAAAGTTTCAATGGCCCACCTAAAACATTTAAAATTTTGTATGAGGTGGAAAATAAGTAAAATTCATTTTCTTTTTTTACATAATTTTCTATTTTACCAGGAAAAAAAATGTATCTTTTTTGGCTTTGTTGAAAACTGTTCATACAAGTGTTAAGATAATTTCCACTTTAAAGCATTATGTTAACCAAACAAATTAACTATATCTAACTTTTCTAGATTTTATTTTCTACCAAGGATGATGCTAATCACCTTATAATACTTATTTTACTAGATGAAAAGAATTTTCAATCATTTTGATTACATTAATTAAAATATTTGTATAATCATTTGGCTGTTGGATTTTTAAAAATCAGCTTTATTGAAGTATAATTGGTATGTAATGAAAGTTACCAATTTAAGGAATGATTTTATAAATTTTTAGTAATATAAGCCATTATTTAACCCACACCATTGTAATTAATACGTTTCTACCACCATAACAACTTTTTTCATGTCTATTTGTAGTCACCCCTCCAATACATAAAACTCATGAAAACCACTGATTTGTTTTTGGTCAATATACTTTTGTTTTGTGTAGAATTTTATATAAATGAGATCATATAGTATGAAGTATTTGTAGCTGGTTTCTTTCACTTAGCATAATGCTTTTCAGATTCATTCGTCAGTAATTTATTCTTTTAAATTGTTGAATAGTATTTTATAGTTTGAATATACAATTCTTTAGTGTGACAGTATATTAAAGTTTGTAATTGTCAGCATATTAACCTAATTTTCTGATTTTATATCTTCTTTGTTTGAAATGAATTTGCTTTTAGTTAGAATAGGAAACTGTAAATTCAGATAAATAAAATTCAGATAAGTAAAAATATGAGATGAGATAATTTAAAGTTTCGAACATACAGACTGAGAAATTTAAGAATTTACAGCTCAAAGAAGTGTTTGCTTTGATCACATTATGGAAATGATTAAGAGGAAATACCTGGAAAGAAACTGATGGTTAATTGAAAATATTTTGCCTTGAACTTTTTAGTTTATGTCAAATTAACTTCATTATTAATTATTTTATTACTTCCTATAGAAAAAGAGAATTTTGAGATGTGACAATATTTTTCTGACTTGTTACAAAAATAAGTTACTCATAATATCGAGATTTAAAAATAGGAAGTAGACATTGTATTAGAATATCAGAATCTATAGAAGCAGATAAATAAAATATCAAAATATCTGAGCAAAAGCAATGATTAAGTTAAATGAAAAAGAGAAATAAGGAAAGGAAAATTTTAAAACAATAAATAAAAATTAAATTTATAGAGAGCAAAGAGGTACTAATGAAACAGTTTAAAAAGTAAACTTGAGAAATACACATAAGATTATGATCAGGTAAAAAATAAAATAAAACCTCCAGTGTTAGATTTTCAAAAGTTATTTCAGTATTTGGGAATTAGGCATGACATAAAAATATGCAAAATGGCTTTGGAGACATTCAACTACAACAAGTGTTCAGGAATAAGTTTAAGATCAATGACTTTTTTTATGCCTCTTTTTTATTGGTTGTTCAAAACATTACAAAGCTCTTGACATATCATATTTCATACATTAGATTCAAGTGGGTTATGAACTCCCATTTTTACCCCAAATGCAGATTGCAGAATCACATCGGTTACACATCCACATTTTTACATAATGCCCTATTAGAAACTGTTGTATTCTGCTACCTTTCTTATCCTCTACTATCCCCCCTCCCCTCCCCTCCCATCTTCTCTCTCTACCCCATCTACTGTAATTCATTTCAATGACTTTTTTGGAGTGACATCAACAAGATGTAATAGCATTTGCATCTCCCCCGCCCTCTCCCAGCAACAATAATTCCACAGCCATCCATGTACAAAAATACCTGTGAGGGAGCTGTTGGACCTGGGTTTGAGACTGTGAAACCCAGCATGAGCTGAACACTGAGAAGGGCTGTTTTGAGAGGGCAGATCCATGCCCATGAAACAGATCCCATGATCCAACTGGCAGGTTTCAAGACTACTGTTCTGAATACAGACACAGAAATGGAATTGAACACCAGTAGATTCAGATTCAGCCCTGTTTGCCCTTGGTCATGCTACCAAAACCATGCATCAAGGAACCCAGAGAAGTCATGCCAACTTATACCTTAGGTGATACTTCCATTAACTGTAGCCTGGCTATGGATCTTGAAACAACCCTGCAATCTGTCTCCATCCCTCCTAGTCATGGGCCAGGAGCAGCTCTACCCTCTAAGGATTTGCGAGAAGAAATTCCCATTAGTCCCTTCAGAGTCAGGCCTGCAGATTTCCATCTCAGCTGTGTACCCTAAAACAGCCCTGTAATTTGATTCCAATCCTTGTACCTTGCCTGGTGTGAGGCCAGTTCTGCCTGCCCTGGGACCTAGTAGTGATCCAGTTGGGGGAGCTCTTCCAGGAACCCAGCAGGAACCGGCTGTCATACCTAAATCTGGACAAAGGCAGACCTGAAACATACACTGAACCAACCACTCTCCTTATTTATAACTTTTGATGTGTCAATAATAAATAATTTATCTAATTCCTTTATTTTGGCATTAGACATTATAATAAATACTATGGTTTGAATATGGTTTGTCTCTTTTGAAACATGTTGAAATTTGATCCCCATTTTGAAAGATTAAAAGGTGAGTCCAGGTGGAAACTTTAAGAATCAATTAGGACTTTGCTTTCATGAATGGATCAATTCATTCATTTATTTAATAGGTTAAAGTATCAATGGATTGTTTTCAAGAGTAGGTCTGATGTAAAAGCCAGTTTGAGTAAGGTCTCTCTCACCTTCCTGGTCTCTCAACTTGTGATGCCAGCAAGAAGAGCAACAGATGCAGTTTCTTGACTTTGGACCCAAATAATGAATGAAATAAATTTCTTTCTTTATAAGTTACCTATTCTGAGGCTTTTCACTGTTACCACATAAAACAATGTGAAGCAATAATCAGACAAGGAAGAAAAGTAGAAAAGACGAAGCTGGATTTTAATTTTTTGTTAGAATGCTTTCTCATACCTTAATTTCTGACTGATTCAATAACAACTAATTTAATTCACAGTGACTACCAATGTTCAAATTATAATTTTGTTCTTCTTTTTTAACTCTATTCAAGTCTTTTGGGGCACAAGTAGAACTATATCTGATTTTTAGGGCTGTGTTGTGTCTCAGTGATAGAGTACTCGCCTAGCACGTGTGAAGCACTAGGTTTGATCCTCAACACCACATATGAATAGATAAAATACAGGTATTGTGTCTGCCTACAACTAAAAAAAAAATTTTACAAAGATGGCCACTGTCTAAAATATTAATCTGCTTACCTAATATTGTTATACTTGAAAATGACTTCTACTCTAAAAAAACCCACATGATTTTGTTAAAATTAGAAAGGATAGGGGCTGGGGATGTGGCTCAAGCAGTAGCGTGCTCGTCTGGCATGCGTGCGGCCCGGGTTCGATCCTCAGCACCACATACAAACAACGATGTTGTGTCCGCCGATAACTAAAAAATAAATATTGAAAAATTCTCTCTCTCTCTCCCTCTATCACTCTCTCTTTAAAAAAAAAAAGAAAGGATATGTATCAACTCACTTACTTTGCATTGTAAATGCATACTATTAAAAACTATAGCAAGGTACTCCATTTTCTAGTAATAATATCTATTGTATTTTTTAACAGGTATGGTAAAATATGCTTAGCATAAAATTCACCATATTAACCATTTTTAAGCTTACTGTTAAGTAGTGTTATATATTTTCAAATTGTTGTGCAAATGTTCCCAGAACCTTTTAATCTTGCAAAACTGAAACTCTATCCCCACTAAATAATTCTCATTTCCACCTCCCAAGTGTCTGGAAAACAGTATTCTACTTTCTATTTCTTTGTGTCTAGATTATTTTAGATTCTCTATTTCAGTGAAATCATATTTTATTTGTCTTTGTGTCTGTCTTGTTTCACTTAACATGTTGTCCTTGAAGTCCAATCATATTATTATATGAGGATTACCTTCAATTTTTAGACTGCATAATATTCTATTGTGAGTATATCACACTTTGCTCATTTGTTGATAAACACCTGGGTTGCTGCTATGACATGGTTATTTCTAAATTAACCTAAGAGATGAGACTTAACAATTTCACAAACTCTAAATTCTTAATACTAAATAAATTTTCAAGTTGAAATAGTGGAACTGACATTTGCTTTTACCCTTCCCCTTTTCTAATCTGGAAAATTTAGATTACCATGGTGTAGCAAAAGATTACCATTTCAGAAAAGCCCTGCATTCTGAGAGATAACACACAAATTCTGAGGCTTTCTGAAAAGCTTTATATCCTATAATAAGCCAAGCTTCCGTGTTTTCCTTAACCAAAACTTCTGTTTTTTATCCAGATTATTCCACATATTATTTCTTCAGGTTTTTATGCTGTCATCTAATAATTTGAACAATAAGGAGAGACTTCTTTATTTATTCAGGAATTTCCGTTGTTCTGAAAGTTAAATTCCTTTGCATTACAGTTTATTACAGTAAGAAGAATTCCACTCAGTTTAAAAAGTTTGTCAATAGTATATTTATTTTTGACAATTTACATGGAAGTCAGTACAATATCCATAGAAAATACTCAAAACACAGTTAAATGAAGTGTTTCCAAATCCTATCTAACACACCCACTTCTGCCAGTTTTGCCTTCCTTAGCTTCAAGTGTAAAAAAGGCTAGTGTCTTCATGAAGCAATATAATCTTTTCTCCTACTGAGCTAGAATCATGATCCTTTGGTGACTGAAATGGATCTGGATTAAGGTCAATTTATTGTACCTTCTATTTTAATGGCTGGCTGAAATATTTTGGTAATGATCAGAGAGGTTGGTACCTGTCTTTGCTCTCTCTTCGGTGTTTACAAATATCAGGATATATTCTTTAACTAATGTAACTTTTATAATTACATCATGGCAACAGACATTTTACAAAGATCACGGCCAGTGTCAAGTGCATGAGTCAAAAAGTTGCCCACACCATATCCTGCATCACTGATATTTTTATTCAGCTATAGAGATAATTCTCAGCTTGTCTGCTTTTGCATTCCCTGTAAGTTTGCATATTCATTTGTAATTGTATTTGACTCATAGCAGATTTGCCATATGATTTCTTATCTATCCTTGCGCTTTATAAAAGAAACATTATTATATACAATGAATGACTTATTTGTAATCATTGTCATTTGAATCCATGTTCAATTTTCACAGAGAGTCTTTTTAAAGGATTTATTTGACATACAAATCTGTCATGTATGTTTACTATAGGGATATGCAATTCAAAATAAGTAATTAAAAAAAGACAGATGCACTATCATAAAGAAAGAAATGTGTATAAATAAAGATTTTAAATTAGGTTTGCAGGACTTAAAGATGAGAAATTTCTGAAACCAAAGCAAGCAATACCTGGGTTGTATAACAACTGCTTCAGTCAGCGTCAATGCATGTTTTAAATCTCAAACACTCAGATGCTAAACAGGCTTATGTCCTTTTGTATCTGTCTTCTTCAGCAGCTTCATGATCCCTGATTATTGATGCTGAGTATAGGAAACATTAGTTTTTTTCCTTTTTAAAATTTCATGCAAAGTAGAAGTTTCCATAAAAATACATGAGTGCAGTTGAGATGTGAATAAAAAAGCAAAGTGTTAAATTTTAGAATTGAGCCCTAGCTTGACCCACAATTTGACGGTGTATGCAGAAATCAGCATGAAAAAAAAGATAAAAATGCTCTGACCATAATGTCCTTCTTTTGAATACTTATGTGAACTAGGATTTCCTTTCCAGTATTCGACCCTTGAGAAAAGCACTTAAGATCTTCAGAAAAAGGCTACCCCTAACTTGCCAATGACTTTGATAATATTCTTCTGTCATATACTATGAATTATTCTTTGAGCTAAAAATAATAATATACATTTGTCTATATCTATCTCTATATAATCTATATTAATATAGATTAATATATTAATGCAATTGCTCATATTTAAAGGAGCTCCATTGTAAAACTGGTTGTTTATATATATTTAAGATAAGGGTACTCAAAAATTTCTTATGGACAGAAGAAAAATCTGTTCTTAAAAAAACTTTGTTATTAACTGCCAACTTAGGAATATTGAGCTATGATATCAATTGTGTTTTGCTACTTAAGAAACAAACAAATGAACAAAAACACTTCCATGAACTTTTAAACTGTCCCCTCTGCTTTTGTGAGTCAGGTAAATGACAAGCTACTTAAAGTTATGAGAATATAAACACATTAATTTAAATCAATTGAATTATAATAGCTATTTTTAAACCTCAGGAAATTTAGTGTTTGATTTCATTAGCTGAAATATCATTTTTTTGAAAAAATATTTTATCTAAATAGTAGCTGTTTTATAGTTTTGACTTAAGTTGTAATTTAAGTATAACTAACTGACTTTAAGGCCTTGGACTAGAATGAAATTGAGTAAATGATCAATGATTAAGGGAACAAAACTTACAAAGAAAGAGAATGCAAATGACCTAGGTCACCAAGCATGATATTAACTCATATATCAATGTTATGTAAGGTATTTTGTTGTTTATAAAACTCCAGTTAAGACAATAGTAGCTTTAATGAGGTAGAATTCATATATCTGTGTTTGTTGCTGCTTGTATATTTAAATACAAATGTATAAATGTAGACTATTATTATTCAAGAAAGTTTATGAGGGATGAAAGGAAAATCCAGAAGTCTTCTATAGTGTTAACAAGCAGCAGCAAGGAGGCATCTATACCTATTTATTTGCTCAGAAAGCACAGATTCTGTTTATTACCAGGGCATTCTTACTTCTCAGTGGCCTATTGACTCTTGTTCTTGTTGTTTTTAATAAGTTTCCCACGTCTGAAAAGAAGCAGGATTCTTTAAAAAAAAAAAGTGAGCTGTTTTTGTTTAAAATTAAAAATAATGTAAACATTTGTTTTTTTTTTCATGCTATGGATTTTTGGAGATTAATATTTGCCTATGGAGTAACACTAAGTTTTACTTTCATACCTTCAAAAACAAGAGGGGCTGTTATGGTTTAGATATAAAGGGTCCCCAAATAACTAGTTTGTGAGACAATCAAGAAAGTTTAAAGGTGAAATGAATGGGTTAGAAGAGCCTTAGTCTAATTAATAGATCAATGCACTTGAGTGGATTAAGTGGGTGGTAACCCTAGGCATGGTAGAGTGTGACTAGAGGAGGTAGTCCACTGGGGTTGTGCATGTGGGGCATATATTTTGTCCCCAGTGAGCAGATCTCTCTCTCTCTCTCTCTCTCTCTCTCTCTCTCTCTCTCTCTCTCTCTCTCTCTCTCTCTCTCTCTTTATCTCTCTCTCCTTCCTTGTTTCTAGGTCCCAACCACTTTCCTCCACCATGCTCTTCTGCCATAATTTTTTCCTTCACCTCAGACCCAGAGCTATGGAGTCAATTGACCATGGACTGAGCCTCTGAAAACTTGAGCTAAAATAACCCTTTCTTTCTCTAATGTATTCTTGTTAGGACTTTTGTCACAGCAGCAGAAAAGCTGACTAAAACATGGACCAAGTATAATTAGATATGTTTAGTATTTCCCACATTTTAATTATTTCTCTAGTTTTATGAGCTTTTTATTGTCACAATATGGGAAAGTCTATTGCAATGGGTAATTTTGTGGCAACTTTATTATACCAAGGGATGCTCAGATACCTGGTAAGAATGTTTCTGGGGTGTTTTTGATGGGATTGTGGAAGAAATTAACATTTGAATTAGTAGACTAAGTAAAAATGTTCACCCTCACCAATGTGGGTAGGCATCATCCAAATTATCATAGGTATGAACTGAACAAAAAGATGGAGGAAGGGTGAACTGGCTCTCCTCTGAAGCTTGGTTATTCATGTTCTCCTTTCCTCACACACCAGGGCTTCTAGTTTCTTGAGCCTTTAGACTTGGATTAGGATTTAGATCACTGGTCCCTCTAGTTCTCAGTCCTCTTATAGGAACTATACTACAAGGATTCCTGGGTTTCCAGATCAGAGATGGCAGATCATGGGACTTCTCAGCCTCCATAACTTCCCAAGCCAATCCATCATAATAGATTTATATATTTGTGTATTTATGTAGTTACATATATCTATCTTACTGAGTCTGTTTCTATGAAGGATTCTAATTTACCTGTCTAATAAAAAGAGGAGCTAAATTTCCCTAGGTCTACTGTGTAAAAATGTTATTCAAATGAATACATTTTAATAATTATGTATTTTTCAGGATGGATAGATGATGCATACTTATGATCATGTGCAAAGACTGGCATAATGACTGTTATTAAGTTGATATTATAGAATATTTTGCCTGATAGTTTAAAAATACCTTTGTGGATTGATAACATTTGTGCCACACTGTTTATTGAATGAGGTAGAATATTTTAGAGATTTATCCATGTCTCTACTGCTCATAATATGTTCTTGCCCTCAGGGTAATCAGTAACCAAAGATTTACTCAATAGGTTAGTATTATAATACCCCAAAAGAAAATTCTATAAGCCGCCATCCTCCTATGGTTCATTACGGTAAAAATCAGAACTGGTTAGTGTTGAAGAACAAGTCTTCATAAAGGATTGTGCTGTCACACATTGATCCCAGGGATGCTTTACTACTGAGATGCATCCCCAGCCTTTCTGGTTTTAGTTTTGAGACAGGGTCTCTGTAAGTTGCCTAGTGTGGCCTCACCCTTGGAATCCTCTTGCTTTGGCCTCCTGAGTAGGTGGGATTACAAACTTGTGGCACTACACCCCACTGCCATGTGCTCTTGACAGCCAGTAACTGCACTGAGCGGCCTCGTGGACACAGGCTTCCCATGAGCACATACCTTGCAATCTATTCTGAGAAACGGACTCAGAATTTTCAGCACCTTTAATCTAGAGTGAGATGAGATCATAAGAGTAGACCACTCTAGCCAAGATTAATCAAATTATATAGAATTATATAGAAAAATAATTATATTGGTGAAGGAGAGTATGGATGGTAAGTCGCTTACAATATTTTGGTCTTGTTTTTGAAATTCTATTTTCTAATTGGTATATGAGAAAATCTTTATTTTTTTTAATCTGCAATTCTCAATGTAGTTTACTATATTTATATAAAATAGAATGACATGTTTTCTGAAAAGGTACCTTAATTCAAATATCCCCTGAGAATTCAGGAAAGAATATCTTAACATTGGCATACTAAACAATGTGAAAAGCACTAAAAAGTCAGTCTTAACTGAACAGTCTGCCCAAACCTATTATTCAGAATCTGAATATTTTGACACCCATTAACATCTCTCTGAACCTTAGGGTTCTCAAAACTTAATTGAAAAATACTGTGATAGGTTTAGATGAAACCTATCCCCAGGTTTTCAGAAAGGTTTCTTTTGCCATTTATTGGTCATTAACAAATTTCTTTTCATTTTAACTTTAGAAAAAGCTTGGGGAGGGGCAGAATTCTCAAGCATCAACTTTGTATGTATTAGCAGTGTATTGCAATAAATGTAATTATAAATGATCAGTGGTCTCCAATTGTGATTAGCCGATTTTAACCTGCAGATATGTTGTAATTTGGCTTGAACAGCTTAAAGTAAACGCTGATTCAGGATTAAAAAATCAGGAGATTTTAAATAAAATACTGTCTTCTGGCATGGCCTCATAAACTGGAGCATTGCCCAAATTGGAATGGCTTTCATCTTGTCAGTCTCTGCTGTAGCTAAGTAGTCCTGCAGCAGGCAGATTAATTGCATGGTATCCCTGCTGGTCCACTGCATTTGTTAGTGGCCTAGCCAGTGTTGGTATTTCAACCTACAATCCCCAATTTCATAGTAATAGACCTTAGTTTCTTCTGAATAAATGAGAAAGATTCAAAGCAGAAAATATACAAAATCAAAGTACAGTGCCTCTCAGGAGATAATAATAGAGTCAATAATAGCACAGAGAGTTTCATCTTTCTGAACAATGAACAGTATTAGAAATATGTCACAGTAAAACTAAGAAGCCTATTTCAATAAATCAAAACTAGTTAAGTGAGCGGGGCTTAGTGACACACTCCTGTTATCTGAGCAGCTTGGGAGTCTAAGGCAGGAGGATCGTGAGTTCAAAGCCAGCCTCAGCAAAAAGCGAGGCGCTAGGCAACTTAGTGAGACCCTGTCTCTAATAAAAATACAAAATAGGGTTTGGGATGTGGCTTAGTGGTTGAGTGCCCCTGAGTTCAATACCAAAAACCAAACAAAACTATTTAGGTGGTTGAGCATTTAGCTCAACAGTAGAATGCTTACCTAGCAGGTGTGAGGCCCTGAGTTCCCAGCACTACAAGAAAACACATTGGGTGAGAAGAGAATCTCATACATTGTAAGGAATAATTAGCACTTCAAAGTAAAATATATTATTCTTTTATGTCAATTTAAGAACAAACTTAAACTCAGTACTTTTTTTGTTGTTGTTGTAGTTGGACGCAATACCTTTATTTAATTTATTTTTATGTGGTTCTGAGGATCAAACCCCGTGCCTCACATGTGCTAGGCGAGCTAGGCGAAGGCTCTACTACTGAGCCACAATCCTGGCCTTCAGTCCTGCTTATATCTCTTAGGTCAGATACTGTGTAACTGGAAATCACTTACTGACATGATCTGAAGGCGTATTTGGAGGTGGACAAAAAGGGAAAACAAAGAAAAGCGAATTTAGCAGCAGCATCTAAATCACATTCACTTTCAATTATAAATCACAGAAGTCACATAAAAAATTTATAAGGAGTCAAAAGTTAAAAGAAATCATGGAATTTTGTGAAAAAGTGTGGAACTAAAGTATGGACAAAAATTATTTCTTGTGCACTGAAACAGAATTAGTTTCATCTTTTGACTAATAATAATGTTTTCCAAACAAATTGTAGAAAAGATGTGTTATGAAGAATTACATTTCAATCATTTCTGTTTGCAGATTAATTTCTGAAAATCTTATGCTATGATTTGACATATTAATTTGGTTAAAGTTTAATTTTCCTTATTAAAAAAGAATCATAATATTTTTATCATGATAGTTTTTTTCATCCAACATATAGTGACAAGATATTAAGAATATCGAAAAATCTTATAGTACAAATATTAAAATATGAATAAAAATAAATTATGGCATAAAACTTGAATTAGTTCTAAACTAAATATTTTTTCAGAGTTCCATAAGAACTAAACCACCTTAATCCATTTTGAATAATTTTACAGATCATTCCAAAGCTTTTCAAGAACTTAGCAAAAGAATGAGTAATTAGTCCTATTTCTCACTTGCATCAAACATTTCAGCACGAATTCATTCACTCAGTAGTGAGGACTATTTCCTCTGCAGTTATCCATAAATCTTCTATGTCATGTGGTAGAGAAATGTAAAATTTAACAATTTTTTTTGAAGTCTCGAAATGAAACAATTCTGAATTAAAAAAAATATTTTTTAATTGTAGTTGGACACAATACTTTTATTTCACTTATGTATTTTTATGTGGTGCTGATGATCCAACCCAGGGTCTCACACGTGGGAGGTGAGCACTCCACTGCTAAGCCACAATCCCAGCCCCACAATTCTGAATTTTTCATGGAACTTTATGACGTCCACAGTCCTTTGGGAAGCCACTAAAACATTTGCAGAAGCATTTCAGGTGCAATGCTCTGGTGTGTTGCTGCATATGCATTATTAGTCACTCTGGTTCTTTTATTTCAAAGAAAGTACTCTTTACTTTTTCAGAAAGAGGCCTTTAATGTCTAGTGAAATTTTCTTCCTTTGTTGCTAATATGCTCTGTAACCTTGAGCAAATTATTTACTTGACTAGGCTTTCAATTAACCCCAAATATAATTAATATCAAGAGCGTTTGAAATTTTTAAAGCATTTGAAATTAATTATATATGAAAACTTTGGTACCACACATTTTTAACTTTTAATTCTGAAGTAATTTTAGATCTATAGAAGAGCTGCAAAGTAGTTCAGAGTTCACATTTATTCTTCACTTGACTTCCTTTCATTTTAATACATTACATTTTTCTATTTGTCAAAACTAAAAAATTGACACCAGTATACTATTACTACCTGAGCTACCAACTTGGTTGGATTTCACCAGTTTTCCTACTAATGACTTTTGTCTGTTTGGGGTCTAATCCCAAATTCTGTATCTTGCTATGTCTCCTCAATCTCTTTCAGTCCATGACAATGTTTTAATCTTTTCTTGTGGTTCATGACCTTGACATTTTTGAAGACTCTAGTCAGGAATTTTGAAAAATATCTTCCAGTTTGGTTATGGCTGATGTTTCCTCATGAATTGATGAATTTGAGGAAAGTATACTTTAGAGGTCCTGCACCTTCTCTTTGCATCACATCAAATGTAACAAAGAATGAGTAGGATGTTTCAGTGGTGATGTACACTGTGATCTCTGGTTCAGGTACTGTTGGATAGGTTTCCTAAAGAAAGGTTATCAAGGAATTTGTAGTCATGTTTTACAACCACACAGTACTTAAATTTTGGGGAGGAACTCTGGGGCTCTGTAAATATTCTATTCTGCTTAATCTTTTACCAATTAATTTTGGCATTTTATGAATGAATCTTGCCTAATGTAATTCCTTCTACATAAATAAATAGGAATTCTAGATGCAAGAAAGACTTGTTCCATCTCCCCCATTTTGATTTATTCAATCATTTATTTATAATTTGTATCTGGGCTTCATAAAAGTTCATTGTTTGTTTGTTTTTTACATTTTAATCTAATATTCTCATTATTTATTGCTTAAATTATTCCAAACCCTGAGAACTTGGATTGGCTTTTGGGTTTCTTTAACATGACTCATTCCTGCCTTTGTGTGTATTTGCATGTGTGCATGTTTGTGGGTATGCATGGCACAATAGGAATAATTTTCCATGCCTCAGTAGGAGAATCAAGATATTTCCATGTAATTCTAATTTCTTTTATTGGAAAAAAAATATTTGCATTGTTTTCCAAGGAGTTCCGTAACAAATTATCACACACTGAGTGGCATATAAACAATGTAAATTTATTCTTTCACAGTTCAGGAGGCCAGAAGTACAAAATCAAATTGTAGACATGGTTGTTTTGTTGGTTCCTTCAGGATTCTATGAAGGGGTAGCTGCTCCATACCTCTCTCCTACCTTTTGGTGGTTGCTGGCAATCCTAGCACCACTGCAGTTTCTACCTGTATTATCACATATGCTTCTCCATATGTATCTCTCAGTCTTCTTGTGCTCTTTTAAGGATACCAGGCATTGAATTTAGGGTCCACTTTTATCCAGTATGATCTCTTCTTAACAGTATCTGTGAAGAACTTTTTTTTTTACAATTAGTTCACATTCTGAGCTTGCAGGTTGGCAATAATTTGGGGGACACACTCACTATTCAGCTCATTACAGTATTTAAAAACTAAAATCTGGGCACTGTATTTTCAAATAAAAAAAATCAAAATGTGTACATATAATCAAACTATATACATGAACATGTGATATTTTATTCAATTTTACAGCCTATTTGATAATTGCTTTGCATTACCCCTTTGTTTTGTGTTGTGTTTCAAAATATAGACATTTCCTTATATATGCTTTATGCTACAAAGGTTGAAATGCAATTAATCTCTGAATTTTCAATATGCACATTTGAAAATATCTTTGTGGTAATCAAAACTTCTGTTACTGGTGATGATACTTTTTAAAAAGTTTGATTTTAGTGTTTCAGATGGATCAGGGGAAAGTCAAAACCATAAAATCTACATTACTTCCATTTAGCTTAAAGTTTTTAAATATTTAATTTGCTTAAATTGTGAAATATTTAAAAGATATAGCAAGAGTATACGACAGTAGGCACTCTGTATCCACCACCCACATTTAACACTTGGTTTGGTCTTTCACAGCATCAATTTTTTAAAGGAAAGTAAATTATTCTAAAGTGAACTAAAATATTAGTATAAAATTGAACAACTTCTTTTTATCATGAATATCCAAATTCATACCTATAGTCATATGTCCACAAACATAGCATTAATTTTAAGGATTTCCATATGGCATCATGTTATAAATATTCTTTAAAAATTTTCTTTTCCTCTGTTAATTTTTCAAACCTTACCTATGTTAATACATGTAAATATAGTGTCTCAAAACTATATTACATAGAGGGCTGGGATTGTGGCTTAATGGTAGGGCGCTTGCCTTGCATGTGTGAAGCACTGGGTTCGATCTTCAGCACCACATAAAAATAGATAAAAAACAAAGATATTGTGTCCATCTACAACCATATATATATATATACAACTATATATATGTATTTTGCCAGTTTGATGGATGTGAAATTGTGTATCATTGCTTAATAAACACTTCCTTAATTTCTAGTAATATTGAGTCTATAAAATATGCTAGTTACAATTAGGTTTTTTCTTCTGTGATTATATCTGTTCAAACATTGACTCATCTTATTTTTTGTTATTATTTATAGAAACTTTCAATGCACACTAAATATTGGTGATTTATTGGTAATATAATACAATTTTGAAGTTTATAGGTTATATTTTAAATATATATTATTTATATTTATATATGTCATTACAGAAATGTTAAATTTAAATACAGCAAACTGCTTTTCATTTGTTGTTAATGTGTATGTGAATCATTTCAGGAGTTTATTTAGATCTCTATAGCTATTATTTTAAACTAGGTATTTATTATATATAAAATATAGTTATACATGTAACATAAAGTACTTGTTTCTATAGCTATTATTTTAAACTAGGTATTTATTATATATAAAATATAGTTATACATAGTTATTATATATAAAATATAGTTATACATGTAACATAAAGTACTTGTTCATGTCTTTTTTTCCCATTGAATGTTTCAAGAATAATAATCCATAGTCTCTTCAGTGAGAATTTCTGAACTATCATAAGCTTTATTTATTTCTCAGCCATCTCTTCACCTCGGATTCTCTATTTATCTATCCCTCCACCCAAATTATTGCATATTAATTTCACCTTGATTTGATATTTAGTAAGTCAATTCTTATTTTTCTATCTGCACAAATTTTCATTTAATGCTTTGAGCCAGCATATCTGTGTTCAAATCCTGTGTCTGTTCTTTCTAGCATTATGATATTGACAAGTTACTTAGACTCTGTGTCTCAGCTTCTTCATTTGCAAAATAAAAATCTTAATGGTTCTTATATCATAGCGTCTTTTTCAAAAATTAAATGTGCCTTTTAAAATAGAACATTATGCCTCACAAATACTAAGGACTCAATAAGTAGCTCTTATTTACAAATGTCTTGACTTTTTTATTAAATCATTTTTTTGTGGATTTTAAGATCAGCCTTTCATGCATTTTAATAAACTTAATATTAATTCTTATTGAAATTTCACTGATTTTATAAGTTATTTATGTTCTGTAGTTGATTCTGTAGATCGCCTTTGTTTGGACAGAATTAATTCAATTTTAACAGTAGGTTCTGATAGAGACAATACTAGTCCTAGTAAACTGCACTTTATGGTGTACCTTTGCAAAACCTCATGATTGTAAAGCATTTGTATGAACATGTAAGGTTTTAAAAAGAGAGAAGTAATTTAATAATAATGCAAATTAAATCCCTGATTTTACAAATGAGAATCTTGAAGCTCAGAAAAATTATGACTGCTCAGTATATATGATAGAGAGTGGTACTGCAACTCACAGCTTAAGTTGGGCTTTGTACAGATGCTAGAGTATCTATTATCAGAATTGTGGTTTTGGGTTCATTGGTAGAGCACATGGCTAGTATGAGGAGACTAGTATAAGGAGGTTTGATCCTTAGCACTGCAAAAAAAATTTATAAAAAATGAATTAGTTGTTATTAGGGAATCAAATATACATGCTAATGTTGAAATTCTACTAAACATTGTTGAGTTTCTTTTTGATGACTTACTATAGTTAAGTATTTTAAAGTGTCTCCAGGTTGAAAAGGAACATAAATTGATGCTATAAAGATCATTAAAAATCTAATTAACAGGGATTCTCATATAAGAAAAATAGCATATAAAGATCAGCATTTACTGTGTTTTGATACTTTCCTCCTCAAAAGCATTCCTATTCCTTCTCAGCATATTTCCTTTCTTTTCCTCCAAAGTCTATTAAACATTCACCAACTCTGCAGATAATTAGAGGTTAGAAGATGCTCATCAGCTCTGTTTGGGGGGTTGATGTAGCATCAGGCATGCAGGTGCTCAGCAAGTCCTTTCCTGTGCTGATGTCGGGGAGGATTGTGAGCAAGCTGATTAGGTTCTTCGTGAAAACTTCTATTTTCTGAGTCACACCCACCTCATAGGAAAAATTGTATTTGACTGCAATTCATATTTCAAAATTCTGCTTTGCTGTCATGTCTTCTGTAAAGGCTTTTCTGACATTCACCAGAGGAAAAGGAAAAATGTTTTATTCATAGCTATACCCTTAAAGAAATAGAGGAATATAATTGTATCATAATTGGATAAAAGGATATCTGATCAGTTTTTAAAAAATTACTACAAAGACCATGAATTTGACACTATTGCTTGCAAATCACAATAAAAATTCAAGTGATTAGGTTAAGGGAGAAAATTTGCTACCTATTTCCTCAGGTAGTCCTGCTGATTTTTTTTTTAAACAGATATTTTTGACTCACTGTCTTATTGAAAAATACAGAGAAAGGGTGATTCTGCATTTTTTAGTTTACTTATTGGTCTATTTTGCACCAATTTATACTGGGACTTGTGATTTATAATATTTTTGAAATGCATGTACTCAGATGAGACTGAAAGACTCTTGTACTTCAAAGCTTCTATTTTCAGTAACTTATAACCAAACTAATTAACTGGTGAAATGAAATGATTTATGATTATTGTCAATTGAAAAGTGAATCTTGTATGGGTTAAAATAATTTTTTATTTTCATAAAATTTCTTGATCCACAGTAACAAAAACTGCAACAACAACAAAACTAGAACATGATCTTAGAATGATGATTTAAGACCCTTCTGCCTTTATAGCAAAAGGGATTTTGTATTTCTGAACATAGAAGAGAATCTGGGGATGCCTAGAGAGATGAGAACTCTGTTAACTTTAAAGAAACTGGGCCTTAGTGGGAAATTCCACTTTCTTAGGTGATTCAGTGAGGGATCACCAGAATTCTTAGGAGTATTTGGAGCTGAGACAGTTCATGTGAACCGTGGACATTCATAGAGCAGGATTCACCTACTACTTATGACAGGGAATCCAAGTGAGATAATGATGATTTTACTTTGTTAATCTCCTTATCTCATCTGTTAATTGCCAGGAAAAATGAGTTGAACAAGACCCACATGGGCCGAATCTGATCTCACCAGCCCACCATAAAATAACAGTGTGCAAGGAAAATAAGCTCAAACTATGATCATACTCATAGTATGGAAGATAACTTTTAAAGAAATTAAAATTAAATATGTAAATTTCACTTAAAGAAGGAAAACCCAAAAAAGGAAAGAAGAAAGAGGTAATTATTAGATAGTAGAAGTAGAATAATAGAGTACTATTGAAACTAGGAAAAAACAAAGATTCCTGGAGATGATTTAAAGTATTAAATGTCAAAATCAAGTAGATTGATGATGAGAAACAGCTTTCAGATTTGAAAATGATATTAGTAGTGGTAAGATGCAGATTGCATAGGATTAGAAAGTGATGGATGTGTGAAAATGGACATGCTGAATATAAAAATCACAGTCATTAACAGGGCACTTATTCTGTGAACCATTAATATTAATTAAATAAATAAAATGTTAATGTACTTTTGAATGTATAAGTCTTCAAAATGATAGTGTCGCATCCTTTACATATACAAAACAGTTTGTCCATTATTTCCTAATTAGCTACTATTACTTCTAACATCATTTGTAATAATTCTTATAACTTTTTAAATACAATTTAAGACAACATTCATGGGTTACTTTATACCATTTTAACAAAGCAAATCGTTTTTAGTTTTGTTTTGATTTCTTTAGAGTTACATCTTTTTTATGGCACCTTTTTGTTTAAAGTGTAATTTTTTTTCCTGAAAGCTTTTTTATTGAGACAAAGTATTTACAGTATAAAAATTACCACCTTAATCATCTTTTAAAAGAATTTTTATTTTTTTAGTCATATGACAGTAGAATGTATTTTGACATATTACACATACATTGATTATAAATTCCCAGTCTTGTGGTTGTATATGATATGGAGTTACACTGGTCATCTATGCATATATGAACATCTGGAAGTAATGTCTGATTCATTCTAAAGTCTTTCCCATTCCCATCTCCCTTCCCTTCATTCCCTTTTGTCTAATCCAAAGTACTTCTATTCTTCCTTCCCACTCCTTATTTTATGATAATGAAGCCAGAATTAGACAGGCAGTCAGTAGAGATAGGTAAATCGAGTCATGTCAGATCAAGGAGTGAGTCTGGGAAATTGAAGACTGTCCCTTGAGGGATTGAAATGTTAATTCCTCCACCCTATCACACAACCTGCCCCTGCTCCCACCTGTTGCTAAGGTAATCTGTCCCAGGAATTGCCCTTCCCTACAGGGAGCCATAAATTTGTCAATTAGTGTGTTCTCCATTGCTCCTGCCTTTTCCCCTTCAGCCCACTTTTCCCCCACCTTTTGACCACCTCACCCAGCATTTCCTAGGCCTAGTCTAGCCTAGTCACCTGCAGGAAGAAGAAAGATAAAGGGAAGAGGGCAGGAGAACAAAGGAAGCCTAACACATATAAAAACAGTAGAACACTTCCCTTCTGGGAATACCAAGATATCAGCTATGGCCTCCCCTCTCTCCAGGGGGAAGTCTATGTTACCCCTTTAAAAATAAACCCTGCTTTAATATGCTTGCCTCTCTAATGTTCAAACTTCAACATGTGAGGAAGCAGAACTCATCATCCATAACTGGCAGCATCATTAGCATCCACATATTAGAGAGAACATTCCACCTCTGTTTTGGGGGGTTAGCTTGTTTCACTTATGATAGTCTCCAGTTCCATCCATTTACTGGAAAATTCCATAATTTCATTTTTCTTTATAGCTGAATAATATTTCATTGGGTATATGCACTACATTTTCTTTATCCATTCATCTGTTGAAGGGCACCTACGTTGGCTCCGTAGCATAGCTACTGTGAATTGAGCTGCTATAAACATTGAGGTGGCTGTGTCAATATAGTATGCTGACTTTAAAAAAAAAAAAAACTTTTAAAGTGCATTTGATGAACATATACAGTTGACCTTAGAAGATAAGCTCTTAAAAAAAAATGGAGTTGTAGATGGACAGCATGCCTTTATTTTATTTATTTTTATGTGGTGCTAAGGATTGAGGCCAGTGCCTCACACATGCTAAGCAAGCGCTTGCCACTGAACCATTATACCTCAGTAATTTACCAGTAGTTTTAAGACTAGAAAACTATATATTATAGTAAAAGTAGTGTAAGGTCAGTCAGTGGTGACCAAAAGGAGGCAGGTTAAAAAGGCTGCTGAAGGAAGCTTTATTGAGATTTTGCTCTGGGTGAGACCCTCCAGACCAACAGGACAGTCCCCAGAGAAGCAATGGCTCAACAAGACTCAAATTTTTATTGGGCTTAGGGCAAGAAGGGAGGGTTTGGGACAGGAAAAGTTTTTAGAGTCCCTTGTCCTACTGGGGTGTGTTTGGAGAGCTTGCTAAGATCCAGGATTGGTCAGGAGAACCTGCTGATTGATAGGCAGTCCTGTCAGCTCCTGATTGGTGGTTCTTTCATGTTCATGGAATGTTTGGTGCTTTGTTTCTCAGCCAACCTCAAAACCGACTTAACAAGGAGTACTGTAATTTAGCCCTGGCATCTATTTTTGTTTCTACCACTAATATTTGTATGACCTTGAATCTAAATTTTTTCATCTGTAAAATGAGGGATTGGATTAAATGAGCCCTTGATTTTATTCTTTTTTTACAATACTAAGACTCAAAATTTTATACATTTTTGGTAAGTTAACAACCTCCAAAAACTACTTTTTGAAACACTTTTTTAAAACTATTTTTTATTTGTTTTAATGAGTTATACATGACAGTAGCCTGCATTTATGCACTTTGGTATATCATACATAGATGGAACATAATTTCTCATTTTTCTGAGTATACATGTTATAGAATCAATCACATTGGTCATGCAGTCACATATATAGTATGCTGATTTTTAATTCCTTTGGATCAAGAAATGGGATAACTGGATCAAATGGTGGCTCCATTCCAAGTTTTCTGAGGAATCTCCACACTGCTTTCCAAAGTGGTTGCACCAATTTGCAGTCGCACCAGCAATGTATGAATGCATGTTTTTCCCCACGTCCTCGCCAACATTTATTGTTACTTGTTTTCTTGATTATTGCCATTCTCACTGGAGTGAGATGAAATCTCAGTGTAATTTTAATTTGCATTTCTCTAATTGCTAAAGATGTTGAACATTTTTTCATATGTTTGTTGACCAATTACATTTCTTCTGTGAAATGTCTATTTCTTTGCCCATTTGTTGATTGGGTTATTTGTTTTTAAGATTGTAACATTTTTTGAGTTCTTTACATATCTCAGAATTTAATGCTCATCTGAGATGCAGGTGGCAAAGATTTTCTCCCATTCTGTAAGCTCTCTCTTCATTTTCATGATTGTTTCCATTGCTGTGAAGAAGCTATTTATTATGATACCATCCCATGTATTGACTTTTAATTTTACTTCTTGCACTTTGGGGATCTTGTTGAGGAATTCATTTCCTAAACCAACATGATGGAGAGTTGGGCCTACTTTTTCTTCTAGCAGGTACAGGCAGGATCTGTGGCCTAATGCCTCGGTCATTGATCCACTTTTAGTTGAGTTTTGTGCAGGTTGAGAGATAGGGAGTTTAATTTCATTTTGCTACATATGGATTTCCAGTTTTCCTGCACCATTTGTTGAAGAGGCTATGTTTTCTCCAATGTACGTTTATGGGGCCTTTGTCTAGTATAAGATAACTGTATATATATATGAGTTTGTTCTCTGTGTCTTGTATTCTGTACCATTTGTCTTCATGTCTGTTTTGGCGCCAATATCATGCCAATCATATATATCAGTCCACTCAGGCTGCTATAACAAAATACCTTAGGCTGGGTGACAGAAATAATATAAATGCATAATTCATAGTCTGGAAGCTAGGAAGAGCTAACAGAAAGGCCATGTTTTGATTGTATTGGACTATAGACGTTTGATTGTTTGGACTTAGGTTGAAAGTTCTAAGGTTGATACATAATAGCAATAAATAATTCACTTACATAGTAGCCATTTTTATTACAGGATTTGTATGAGAAGACTAATTTTGTGATAAGTGGTAGTAATTAACATTTGTGTTTGTTTGCTTTGAGACAACTGCTAGGAATTAGGATTTCAATCAAATAATTTTGATGTATTTATTAAATAAATAATGAATATTTGAACCATTTTAACTGTTTAAAAATTGAGATGAATAAAAAATGTAGTCAATATCTACAGACATAGAATATTGACTTCAAGTTTCATATTGGATATCTGAAGCACCAGTAAGTAAACCTGAGAAGGCCCAGACAGTGACCATTTTAGGCTTTGCAAGCCATGTGGCTTATGTTGTAATTTCTCAACATGAAACAGCCACTGATAACATGTAAACCAAGTGTGACTATTCTTACAAAATAGTCAGCAGGCTTGGCTTGACCCACAGGCTATCATTTGCTGATCCACAGAACACTAGCATTTAGAGACAAACACCAAAATGTCACAGAGGAAGCCATGTTGTTTTCGAATGTGCAGATCTCTGGCATCTCAGACGTAGTTTTGATTCCAACCCAGTCCTCTTCAACTTTATGACTTTTGGCAAGTTGTTAACTTTTCTGTGCTTCAAATTCTTTTTTTGTTGTTGTTTGTTTGTTTTGGTAACTAGGGATTGAACCAAGGGACTTAATCACTGAGCCACATCACCAGCCCATTTTATTACTTAGTTTGAGACAGGTTCTCAATAAGTTGCTTAGAGTCTCACTAAATTGCTAAGGCTGGTTTTGAACCTGCAATCCTCCTGCCTCAGATTCTGAACCTGCTGGGATAACAGACATGCATCACTGCATGATCTTTGCATTCTTAAATTGTAATTGCAAATTATTTTTGGAACTGGCCTACTTCACCAAGCATGACATTCTCCAACTCCATCCATTTACTTTCAAATGCCATGATTTTATTCTCTTTTAAGGCTGAATAATATTTCATTGTGTGTGTGTGTGTGTGTGTGTGTGTGTTTGTGTGTGTGTATCACCTTTTTTTATCCATTCATTTGTTAAAAGGCATTTAGTTTAGTTCCACAGTTTAGTTATTCTGAATTGAGCTGCTATGAACATTGATGTGGCTGCTTCACTATAGTATGCTGATTTTAATTATATCAATATCTAATTTATAAAAATTTGTGAAAATTACCCAAAATAACTTCTGAAAGTGCTTAGCAAAGTTCATTTTGGCACATGAAAAATAGTCAATAAACTTAGCAGTGTTATTATTATTCATTTTTCTCTAAGACTACATATTCCTTTATTCAGAAGGTATGTCATTTATGCAATGCAAACATATATAGATATTATTTATTTAGGAAAAATTTGATTTGGAAATTTGTTGACCAATAACTTTCAAAGATTTTTCTCCTTAGTTCTGTTATGTATGCTACTTTGAATGTATTAAAATAGTTCTCTATCATGTCAATTGCACACACGTTCATTTAGGTAATCAATTCTATGTGTAAATTTTGGAATAGAAATAATGAGATTGCTGAAGTCTAGACATATTAGGATTAAAGGCCTAATCATCTTTTTCTTAAATTAAGAACTGTATTCACTTTAAAATAAGTGATTCAAAAAACTTTCACATGCTAACAACCAGTTACGTGGAACAGCAACATTATGAAGAAATAATTTTGATATTGAACGTAAGGCAAATGAAAAGCATGCCTTTGGTATTTCAACTGAGGCAAATTGGCAAAATCTAAATTTCATAAAATAAAAATGGGATATTTATCATGAGTTATAAGAATGCTTTTTAATGAAATTTTTCATGTCCCTTTTATACACACACACACACACACACACACACATATGTATATAATATGACTATATCAATATTTATAGCAGCACAATTCACAATAGCTAAACTGTGGAATCAACCTGTATGCCCTTCAGTAGATGAATGGATAAAGAAAATGTGGTATATATACACAGTGGAATATTATTCAGCATTAAAAGAGAATAAAATCATGACATTTGAAGGTAAATGGATGGAGTTGGAGAATATCATGGTAAGTGAAGTAAGCCAATACCAAAAAAACAAATGCCAAATGTTTTCTCTGATTTAAGGATGCTGATTCATAATGTGGTTGCAGGATGGTGGCATGGAAGAATTAGATGAACTGTAGATAGGTCAGAGGGAAGGAAGGGAAAGGGGAAGCTTGGGGGTAGGAAAGATGGTGGAATGAGATAGACATCATTACCCTAAGTACATGTATGAAGACACGAATGGTGTCACTCTACTTTGTGTACTAGAGACATGAAAAATTGTCTTTTGTATGTGTAATATGAATTTTAATGCATTCTGCTGTCATATATAACAAATTAAAATTTTTAAAAATGACTATGTTATTGCTTAAATATAGCATTCAATTTCTGTCTCAATAAAGTTTAATAAACAGATGTGATGATTATAATTAACATTTCCCTGATTATCCATCATACTACAAAAATGAACATGGCTATTGTACTTTAAGAGCCCTAGGATTTTCTGATTTTTGTAATCCATTTCACCTGATATTGATAGTTTCTTATTTTGTGTAGTCTAATACAAATCAATTTTAAAAACACATTGATTTCATTTTAAATTTACACATAACTTGAGTGTAATAGCAGTAGCTATTTGTGATATCCCATGCTGCTATGGTCTGAATGTCTGTGTCACCCTAAAATTCATGTTAAAATTTTATCTTCAGTGCACTGGAATTAAGAGGTAGAGCCTTTCAAAGACCATAAGATCCTGAGGCTCTGCCCCTCATGAAGGTACCTTTGTATAAGGAGTTTGTTTGTCCCTTCCACCATGTGAGGACATGTCTAGAAGGCACCAGCTTTGAAGCAGAGAATGAGTCCTCACCAGACACCGTGTCTACTGATTCCTTGATCTGTGAGCCGGACTATGAGCAATAAATTTATATTGATTATAAATTACCAAGTCTAAGTGGATAAGATACATCCTCACAGATGTTTATTTTTGTTTACAGTTTTTTTTTTTGGTGTGTGTGGGGGGCTATGACTTTTGAACTTCACATACACACTAAGAATTCAATACATTATTCTGTTTCTTAAAAAAAAAATCCCAAGTTTGAACTCTTGGAAGAAAATGATTCTGTTCAGTGAACTCCAAAGTATACATGTAGACAGTAAAATTAGAATTACATTGCCAACAATGTATTTAATTTTGACTATCAAAACAATTAATACTTCAAATACTTCTTGACAGTATGAAAAACCTTTGCCAATGATCTCTTTTCTCCCTTATATGTTGAATACTGCCATGATTTTAAAGTAATCATAGGAATTGATTGCTAGTAAAATATTTTTATTCTTGTGCTGATGAAAAAGAATCCAATGAATCACCTGAAGTCAGATGACAAACTAAATAGCTCTTATGTATTTTGTTTTTGAAGAACTGCTGATCTGGTCTTTTCTCATTTGATGCTAATAACTGTAAGCCAGAAACCAAGATGCCTAAAATGCATCAATATGTAAACATGTGGTTTACCTCAAATGTTTAAAGTTCTGAGGTTTTACTAGGAGAGACGAGCTAAGTTTAAATTAATTGAAAAATGAGGAAGGAAGTAGTTAACATAAATCAGTAAAGGATTTTCAGAGATAATGGTCAATTCTTTTTCCACCTAAAAGGATGAAATTATTAACTATAATACAACCTTTACTTGACACAAATCACAATAGGTTCCAAAGGTATTCATCTCAGACTTGACTTTCTTTTACTTTTTATATGAGTTTTTAAATATGTTTCCTGGAAGAGAGTACCTGTAATTTTCCTTGTGGTTTATTGGTGATATTAATGATGGTATTTAAGGATAATGTTTTTAAAGAACCCAGCAGCCTACCATCCTAATGTCCTTGATTTATTACCTCTGTGCATAGAAGTGAGTCCTTGAAAGGAACTACTGAAAACCTGTAGCAGAAGGCAATTCAGCAAAGCCAGCTGAAATGAGTAATGTAAGATGTAGTATAGGAGCAACCAGTGACGTCCTGGAGACTCAGGAGAGTCAATTGTGCTTATTTCCTCCCTACTCTGTGTCAGAGACATGGTGTTGGTAGCTTAAAATTGGCCATGTTGGGAGTATTATACCTCAGAAGTCAGCAAAGGCTACAAATCAAGACTGTTCATTTTTATTTTTTCCTTTGTTCCTCTGGAGAGCTGGCTCTTAAAGACTTATGAGCAATGCCACTGGATACAAATTATGATTAAGAAGTTTCTGATAAAGATTCAAATATATTTTATTTAGTTCTATAAAATATTGCAGTCATATTCTCACTTAGAATTTTGATAAGTGGAATGAATAAGTACATAAGAAGAGTGAGTCAGAAATCAATAGCAATATTATCTTTACACAGTAGACGATGGTTTATTTATTAATTTATTCACTTAATCTTTCCTGATTTTATTCTGTATGTAATGTGTGCCCAACATGCAACCGTTTTGAAGATGAATAAGAAAGGTCTTGTGTTTAAAACTTGTATCTAAAGGAAAAATCACATAAATAGCGTACATATAAAATGCAAGTGCAGAGATGTGGCTGGGATGTTGTAGGAACACCAAAGAGCCCCTTCAACAATATAATAAGTGCACCTCACTGTTGAAAAAAAATGTTTGAAATGCAGGTCCTAGAAAACATACTGTTTATTAAATAAGTAACAATAACAAAAGAATCCTATCACCTAGAATCCTGAATTTAATAGAGGATACTTAGAATTTCTGTATCTTTAACAACAAAAACGTCTTTCTCACACATCTAAACCAAACCTCTACTTGACTTTCTCTGGATCTTGATATACATACTAATATCATACAACTTTTCATGTCTGATTTGTTGAAGAGAATTTGGTTGTTCCTATACTCTTTAAAAGTAGGTATACATAATGGGGAAAAAGTTTAAAAAATTATCAATATAGCAATATAATTTGGCCAAATTTTCAATGTAAATTATGAGAGCTTTGATATTATATCCACAGATACACATACTTAAATTGTTTTTCATATATCAAAGAAAATATTGTTTTGTACTTAATGTACAAGATAAATTTATTAGACATTATTTAAACAAATTATGATTTTTAAAATGTTATCAAAACCAAATTCAAATACTTAAATGCATGTAGCATGTCTAGATTATACTAGATGATTTTTGAACACTTTAAGATATATTGTTGTTGTGTTACAAACAAATATTATTAATTAATAGAATGTTATCACTATAGGTTTTATGTGAGGTAGTCATTGGTGAAGACTAAAATAAACTCCATTTTGGACCACTGATTATGGAACATTGAAGCCAGAGAAATAGCTTCAAAAATCTGAATTCTAATGAATAAAATGTTATTTGTACAAGTCTCTAAGACCATCCAACTTAATTAAGTATGAGCATAATACTTGTTAGGCCTCAGAGTTATTGCAATAAGGTAAGGATTTCAAATTACATTATAGCACTGAATGCTTATTTTCTTCATCTGGTTTGTATTGAGCATTAGTCACTGAGGTGTCATTAGTAAATTTATAAGAATGTTCCCCAAGGTAATTTTCTAGAGCTGAGGTATAAAGCATAGAGAACATATAAAGAATCAATCAGAAAAATTAATCTGTCAAGGAATGAACGACATAGTAGATTCCAAGCAGGGAAAACTTAACTTCCTTGGTAATGTCTGCATGGCAAACCTTTATTAGAAAGGATATATAGAAAATTAACAGCAATCTTGATCATTGTATAATGATAAAAAGTGCTAATTGGATCCAAGAGTATGGTTTAGAGGGCTAAACAGAAAGGTTATCCAAAGAAGTAAATTGGAAATTGGAAATAAAAGTCAGTATTAGAATAATCCATTCTATTTTCAAAATGCTTTCAGAAGCATCATCTCATTTAATCTTAACAAATACCTTGTCAGAAGGTATTTTTATTATCACAATGCATATGAATTTCAGAAATGTTATTTATTTTGCTTGAAGACACTAGGCTAAAAAGAACTGGAATGGAAATTGAGCAACAATATTCCAACTTCAAAGTACAGACTCCTTTTACCGTGAAAAAACAATTTTTTAAAAAATTTTTGTTTGGAGACAGAGTGTTGCTAAGTTTCTGATGCTGCCCTCAAAACTGTGATTCTCCTGCCCCGGTCTTTTGAGTTGCTGGGAGAACAGGTGTGTGCCACTGCACCCAGTTCATGAGACTTTTTTTTAAAGAGCACTCCTTCAATCAGAGCTGAAGTGGGTGTGCACACAATGGAATGCACCCTGATTACCTGAGTAAATTTCCAATGAGGGGTTGTGGTGGTGGTTCTGATTCATTCTGTGTGTACCCTAGGAGAGAAAAAGGTGGCCATTTATTGACATGTAATCACAAATTCTCTTCCTCTCTTTTAAAATAAAAAGGAAGCATGGAAAATTTCTTGCAGGCAAATGAAAGGCAAGTAGGTTTCTAAAGGAAAAATCTTTATGCGAAGTGATTTCATGGATGTTAATCTTCCTTTCTTTCAGTAAAATGTATGCTGAATTATTTCTGAGTGTAAAGGATGAAAATTTTCTGTGAGAAGGAAATTTTACTGCCTGGTAACACAATAGGAATATAGAAGGTTTCCAAGAATAGCAATGACATGTAATGTAATTAATTTGTTTCCTGGTGGTTTTAGGTGCAGCCTGACTTTTGAAAAATGTAGACTAAACCATTAGGGGTATGTGAAACTTCCATTTAATGTAATTCTTGAGTGCTGTTTATGTTTAAGGTATTATGGGGTAAACAGCGATAAGCTCAACAGGTATCTGCCATCCCAGTATGTATAATTTTTCTAATGAAGACAGACACAAATATTTTTAGTATAATATTGCAGTAAATAGCATACAAGAGTTAATGATAATGAGAAAGGCCTGCAGAAAGAAAGAATGCTTTGCACTGGGAAGATGACACTGTAGACATGGTGCAGAATCAGGATAGGAAACACAGTGGAAGGAGGAACCACAGAAAGACTTCTTAGAGAAAGGATGGGGTTAGGGGAGATTACATGGGGCCAACTCAGAAAGATCCTGGCAAGACAGAGAATTTGAGGTCTAAAAGACTCACTGAGAACATAGAAGCCAAGGGAGATGATTGAAAAAGAGTCTCAAATGAAGTCAGGTCTGTAAAATACACCCTGACTTTGGCACATAGAGATCATAGCTTGATTTCAGAGCAGTTTCCAGAGAGGGAAAAGTGGATTGAAGAATGAATACAAGAAAAAGGAGGAAGACAGTGGAGGGTGGATGAGTGATACTTCTTGATGAAGATAGCGGAACGGAGATGCTGAGGGTGAGTAGTAAGGAGTCTCAGTGAAGCAAGCTTACTGACTATAAATGAAGTCAATAGGGAGAGTTAGATGAAGGGAGAAAAAATACATAATGGGGCATTCCTTGAAGTAGACTAAATCTCTCTGACCCAGAAAAATGGGGTAACATAGGACACCGTCTTTTTCAGCTGAGACCAAGGAAAAAATGAAAAATATGAACAGGTTTATATTAATAAGTAAAAATTATAAAAATTCGACCAATTGTTTCAGCTTTCTACTTGAAGTAGAGCTAAATTCCCAAGATTGCAAGGCAGGAGAAGGCAGAAAAATTCCAACGATGATAGGAATGGAAGATGGGGCTAAGGATAAATAAGTCCTATTTAAGTAAGCTTGAGGGCCTAGCTACGTCTGAAAATTATTTTTTGGTGTCACCGATCTACTTGGTTTCTAGTTTTGAGTAAAACTTAGGAAACTGCGTAAGTATAAAGACTTCAGTTTTAAATTACAATTGCAACTTTGCCAGGTAGTTGCAGAGAAATGACAGGAGTCCAAGTTGTTCAAAGTGTTAGTGAGCAGAATCTCAGAGGAGAAGGCTAAGCACAAAAAAGTGGGATCAGAAATATTTTATATTGAGTGAAAATGAAGGGATGGAGAAATTGGAGTTATGAAATTGGAAAGGAATCAGACAAAAAATGAGATCTAAGAGGTGGAAGGAATGAAGGCTGTGGTCAAGTAAGTAATGAGATTAAATTGAGATATCTGATTTATAACAATTTGACGTGGATAAAAAGGGCAGATGAGTATGTGTGTGTGTGTGTGTGTGTGAGAGAGAGAGAGAGAGAGAGAATATGACACATACACACACACACACACATACAAACACACACACACACACACACACACTAGCTTTTCAGAGTTCCTTTTTCTCAGTTCTGAATCTTAGCTCTGTGTAAAATAATGCTAATTATTGCCAAAATACATTTTGCTTTATTTCGCTATTTTGTGTTTGACATAGACATAACTTTCCTCAGAAGTGCTTTCCACAGGTCTGCTAGGCAAGGAGCCAAGTGTCCTTGGTTAAATGATTCAGTTCAGGTAATGAAGGTGGGCCCTCCTATGCAATGCAGCTATGTGACAACAAAATGATCTTAACAGCTAAATTGTAGACAATTCAACATTCCCAGCAGGAGCTTTGAGAGGAAGGAGTCACAGATTTCTAATTTCTGGACTACTTGCTAGTCACATCTGCACTAATTTGAATTGATTTATTATTGCACCAGCTACTATACATACTTTATATTATTCTGTCAGATCAAGGTCACTGTTTGCAATTTAAGAGCTTTTGTTAGGTCATGATGCTCCTAAGTGGAGCAAAATATTTAACACAAACAAAAGGTAAGCTTGGGTACAATAATAGCCCAACACATAGGCTCTGAAACTGGTGAGAGGGTTTTTCTTTAATAGTACATGAAGCTATTGATTTTTTATAGAGCATACAGGAAACCCCCATTTGTTATCCCTCAGTTTTCTGTTGGCCTGCTTACATTCATCTTTCTTGAATTTTAGTATTTCTTGAGTTATCCTGACTCAGTGTTTAAAGAGGGATAAAGGAATTATCAATAGGAAATAGTAATAAGTGGAACTGATTCTTTGTAATAATTGGAAATGACAGTTTTCCTAGAATCTTGCATTAATTACCAAGCAGCAAGATTATCCTATTTTGGTCAATTTATATTCATTTTCACATCTACCTATCAAGACTTTTTGTCATTGTTTGGGGTTTTCCCATATTTTTATTTGTGCATTTTAATTGTACATATGGTGGCATTTGTTATTACATAGTCACACATGCATGCAACTCATCAAGATCTTAATGAAATCCTCCATGTTCTGAATTCCTCCTCTATGCTCATCATGTTCTAGGTGTTGCAGGAACACAGAAAATGATGCAACCTAGATCATGACCTCATTCTAACAATCTAACTGGGACAGATTTGCATCATGTAAGAAAAAAAACGAAATATGAAGTGAGAAGTATATGCTCCTGAAAATCATTTATGCAACAAATATTTATGCAGTACTTCAAGTTTCAGATGTTTTTCTAGGCACTAGGCACATAATGATGATTAAAAATGATAAAATACCTACTTTTACATATCTTATAGTGGAACAGACAATGAACAAGACAAGTAAATACAATAAAGAGTAAAAAAATGCTAAATGAAAAGAATAGAGAGGAAAGAAATGTATGCAATGTCTGCAGAATAGGGTGAGAATTTGATGGGATAATTAGTAAAGGTTCACTGAATAGTGAACCAGTGAAGTTGTCCAGCTGGACATGCAAACAACTGGGAAAGCATATTTTAGGGGAGTAAAATGCAAAAGTCCTGTGGCAGGATTAAGGATGAAGAGGACCGAATAATAGAAGTGGAGTGGACAAAGAGAGAGCCTTGGTTATGAAATCAGAAAAATGAAGGGAGACAGATCATGTAGGGAGCTGTAGATGATCAGGACAACTTTGCTTTTAATTAGGAGTTTTGATATGATAAAGTATAGAAATCATAAAATAGGTAGAGAGAATAGATAGCTCCACTAATTGTGGATATTCTAGTTGGATTTTGATGGGTGGATAGACTGAATTGGTGCATTATTATGGTTAAGTAGCTCAATATAAGCAAAGCCAGGAGGAGGTACTTTATAGAGTCTTTGAGGACAAGATGCCTACGGTAAGGTATCTTAAGTAGAGGAAATATTTTTGGACTGGCTAATTAATGGCATAACTAAATTATGAATGGTCACAAAAAGAAGCTTATGTGTGAAAAAATAGAAAATTGAAAACTTTGACTGTCAGACTTTGGATAAATTGGAGAAAGATAATACAATAAAAACAGAAAAAGAAAATTGGTTTCTATAGTGGTTGAAACATCAAAATCTTATTCCTACTTTTCTGTGGGCTTTAAATTTTCTCCTATGGTTTATAAACATGGGAAATTTTCTATATACTTGGTAGAACAGTTAATAATGATAATGTAAAAAATACAATTTGAGATGGTAGGGGAGACTAAGAAGTGAAAAAGATAAAGGAAGACATGAGTGTTAGAAATAGGAAAATAAGTGAAAAAATTTTAAGTAAGAAATGCTGGAGTCTTATTAACAATTTTTATTAATTTTCTATTAAGAATGTTCTAATGTGTTAACATTTATTGCTGGTGTAGCAAACTGTTCCTTAGGTTGCCTCCCACTGCTTCTTCAGCTGTCAATATTTTGAGACAGACAGTGTTTTGAAGCCTGATTTTCTAACAGGTTTTATTTTCTAAAATAAAAAAAAGTACTTTAATGTTTGCCTCCTACGGCCTCTCTGACATGGAAAGATTTTCACACAGGTTGATACAGGAGGTAAAAATAAAAATTGCTTTTACTGAGCTATTGGACTGTGAAATGTAGTAAATTTCTAAATGGCAACACTAGAACAGTGTTTATGACTGTGGGGGACTCATCTACTGGAGGGCATACTTGAAGGTGGGTTGAGATCTGTGAAATTCCATTTTCTATATGTGACCTTTAGCAAATAAAGAAGACAGGAGAAAAAAATTCTTGCCAACCTGACCACTTTACAAAGTAATCCCTATTAATTGGGTTATCAATGTCAGTATAGGTTTAAACTAAAATTCATATTCACCTAAATATGTAAGCTGGCAAGTTTCATGTTTCTAGGCCAAATTTTAAAAAGAAGCAGAAGAGAATTTAGTAACAATTGGACACAGGATTTCAAATGTATTTCACAAATGCTTAGTGAGTTATGCATATTAACAGCTGTTTGTTGTCATCTTAAGTAAGACAACTTTGTTATGGAAACATACCATGGTTAAATTGAATTACTTGTTGGAAGCAAGAGAGTTCTAAACTGAGCTCCTCCAACTATGGCCTCTGGATCCCCTAGCCTCTATTTTGTAAATTAAGTTTTATTGAAACATACTTATTCACACACATTCTTTTATGCCTTGCCTAAGGCAGTTTTCATTGTATAATTGCAAGTTGAAGAGTGACCATAGAAAGGTCTATCCTGCAAAGATGAATATATTTACTATGTGGCTTTGTACAGGGGTAAAAAGTGTCTAAGATAACCACCATGCATGAAAAGCACATGCTGGAAGATAATATAGATGCTTTCTGTTAATGGAAGACAACAGAAACTGGAGAAGGAAAAGAGAGTGACAGAGAGAAAACAGGGATTCACAGGCATCCCTAAAACAGATTTAGAGAGCTATTTCTATGTAGAGCTTCAAACACCCATATCATCCATATTTTATTTATTTTTAAAAAAATGAAGCATTTTTTCCAAATTCTATAATAGTAATTCTTTCTGGTTGCCTAGGAAGAGATATTTATTTTCATACACTAAACTAATACAAATACAACTAGTATGCAATATAGCAAAAAATTGTTAACAATTGCATTTCTTTACCAAGTCAGTGAGAAATAGGCTGTTGTCATTTTCTCATTCTCAGCCCCTTTTATTATAATAGCAGTAGTGTTGTTTTGAAGCCATATAAAAGAAAATTGCTACTAGCTGAGATCACAGTATAAAGGTAAAATATACCAGAAATTCAGATCTATTACATGCCACATGTACTACTATTTATTTAAAGACTGAAATTTGTTTTGTTTATTGAGGGGAACATCCCATTTTCTTTCTTTTGAAGAAAGCTTTAAATTTCTTCTGTCTCATCCATGAAAACTCAATGGACAGTGTGCTATTCTAAGACACGAGAAAAACTTAAATTGTGCAGTGGGACAATGGAGATTCTAATTTACTTTGTTAAGCATGCCAGCTATGTTTCTTGCTGTTGTCACAGCTGATGCAGTCTTTGTTTACAAAACTCAATTGATAAATAATAAAAAAGTCAATTTTCATTTGTTACAAGACAATTATTCTTAAATTCTTCTAAAGGAAGTGTGCCTCTTCCCAGTTTTGCAATATATTTTAATTCTAATTTAATACTAGGTTAAAGTAGTAGTCAAATAAAATTTTCATTGCTTTGATATCTATGATATGTATCATCCATTCCATAATCTGGAAGTAGTACCATGGTTCTCACACTCATCAGAGAGATCTTAGAAATGTAAGGAACACAGGGAGCACCGGTCAGGCACTAACTCTCTCTGCCACCAATGTATTATTTTAAAAATAATAAAATATTTTATGCAAATTATTGAGGAGATTCATCAAAATACAGACTGAATCCCCTCATTCAAAATGCTTGGACATGAGTAGTTTTGGATTAAGTATTTTTTCAATATTTATATTTACATAATGAGATATTTTGGAGATGGGACTCAATTCTAAACACAAAATTCATTTGTGTTTCATATATAACTTTTACATAAGACTAAAGATAATTTTTACAATGTTTTTATTATTTTATTGAATTGAACAATTTTTATGGTGGGAAATTTTCTATGTGTGGTGTAGATCAGTGCTTAGCTTTAGATCTGGGAACATTTTGAAGTTTGCACTTTGTATTAGGGGTACTCAGCATCTTTCTGAATGTTTTAATTTTGGATAATCTAAATTTCCTTCTTTATGTTCTATGGATTTCCCCAAATACTACAAAATATGTAATTTTATAATGCTTTTATAAAATAATTTTAAAAGTATTAAAACTACAAAGCACTGATCCTATGGCATATTACATTAGCTTAGCTTTTGATTGTGTTTAGAAACTACTAATTTTCCATTTTGGCCTCAATTAAAACTATATTCTTCTAGCATTCAATTTGTGACTGAGTAAAATATAAAATGTGAGACCATAAATACTTAATTAGATTTTAAGATTGAACAACTTAAATACAGTTAGGTGAATTCTGTCAGTGTTGTAGCATAATGTAGGTACATTTATGTTAAAATCATAAAAATAAACAAGCCATTAAAATAGGGATCTGAATATAATATACTGTTTGGTGGGTCAAGGGAAGTAAGACAAAGTATGGGACTCAGATATAAATTCAAGAGGAAATCACTGACAAAATATGTCAAAATTTTGTCTCTGATATATGCACTTGCAACAACTATATGGTGTGAATATCGTAAAAGCTTTTTGTTTAAATAAAATGGCTTTGAGCTTCTATCTACCAAATCATCAGGACATGTAGATCTCTCTCATAAAACCAACTTTGGCTTTAGATTATCCAAAGAACTCAGCTAAATCTTCACTCACAAAGGATCAGTACTGATTACAAATATCATGTAAAGAGGGCCATTGTCTTTGGGTCACTGGGATGCTGCTGAAAACTCTCCCTACAAAATCATTTTCGACATCTTCAATGTGTTTCACATACTTGTTTATTTCTTTTTTTCAGTACTAGGGATCAAACCCAAGGCCTTACACATATTAGGCAAGAGCTCTAGCTCTGAGTTACAACCCCATCCCATATTTCATATACTTTACCTCCCAAGGTCACAGCTGTTTAATTAAGACTGACCTGCTCAGCTGTTATTTCTATGGCACACCCACTATGATTGGATAAATAAAAGATAGGTACAGTTTTCCATTCTTCCCTATATCTACCCCCTTTTCTAAGTGATTTTATAGTCCCTACCATCATGAAATGAGTTAATTTTTACCCCTTGAATCTGCTGTGTTCACTGTTTTCTGCTTTGACCCGTAGAATATCATAGAAGTTATGCTATACCTCTTCCAAGCCTGAGCCTCAGAAGGCATTACATCTTCTCATTCTCTTAGAACACTGCTGCCAGCATTTAAGCAAATCCCCATTAGCCAGTAAAATGAAAAGTATCATTTCACCCTCATCAGCATACCCCATAGTGAGTATAGCTTTAAGATAAACCACTCTCCATCCAACCCATAAGAGAAACATGAGCAAGTCCAAGCCAAGATCAGCCACCCCTGGTCCAGATCAGCAGAATCACCCAGCTAAATGATAGATTTATGAGCAAATGAGTGTTGAACTAAGCCACTAAGTTTGTAGATGGATTGTAATAAAGAAATCTAATCAATATTCAACTCATCCCCATGAACCTTTAGAATGCTTTAATGGAATTCAGTAGACTAGTCCAGACTAACACTACCTGTCCTTATATCAAGTTTTCTTCTTGGTCTCTTTCCTGCCAATGGGAAGTAATTTATTAAAGAAGTTTTGCTAATACCAAATTACAAAAATGAAGACATTAATATCTAGGTAACTAATTGCTCCTAGCAGTTCTATTTTTCTTGGAAAAATTTGCTAACATCCTCCAAAAGAGTGTGCTTGTTCGTCAACAAGTATTAATATAGACAACATGTTATCATGCCTTTCCACAAAAGAAACAGAAATAACAAAATTTACATTACACTAGATATGTTCCCAAGTTCACCTGGGCATTGAAATGTAGCCTCTAACAAACTGCTAAATTTAAATTGGCCTACCATAAGTACGAGATAAGTGGGGTTATCCTGTTAGTTCACAGAGAGTGTGGTGGGTATTTTTCCTGAGTTCAACATGTTTTACTTGGCCAAATTGCTTACCCTCCCTGAACCCCAGACCTCACCTATAAAATCATGAGGAAAATAGGACATGCTTCACCAGTCAGATAAGTAAATAACTCCCAGTACCAATGTCCCCCTAAGTCCACATCCCCTCTGCCTGTAATCCGTTCTCTCTGGATTAGAATCTATGAGGACTGCAGGCTTTGTCATGCCCCATAGTAATTCAGCTGGAGATATAAGTCCTCTCTGTACTTCTTTTCTATACTCCTATACTTCATTGTATTGTGGATAGAACTGGATGCCATGAAGTCTGTCAACCATGCAAAATAGTGCCTCCCACATAGCAAGATCAAATAGGTGCTTTTGGTGATTATGATTATGAAAAAGACAGCAAAGACAAATACTGGTAGGAATTTAGAAATCACTCAAAATAAAAACTCACATAGCAAAGAACCAAAGGATGTAAGTTGTATAATGCAAAACTTTGAAGCAAAACATAGCAGTCTCTCTCATTTTATGTGATTTCCTGGAGACCAGAGACTGTGGAAAGCCTGGTGGCTGGGGGCACTTGTGAATAGACTTTAAAAGTTACCAATTAACCTGTTGACTTCAGATTACCCATAGGTGAATATACAACTTAAATCACATTAGAAATAAAAGGATTCCAGCAAAAGCTTCCTGGGCTTTTTTCAACAACATCTATACTAAACATCAGCTGACCTGTTGTTTTTGGTAACGAATAAACACAATGGTGGCTATTTTTTCCATTTCAAAATACTTTATGGCTTCTAAAGTGCTTCAACTTTCTTTATCTCACTTTAGAAATATGATTTTCTACAATCTTAACAGAGAAAACTAAGTAATAAAAATGAGATCATTTACCTAATTCATTGAATAAATATCTGATTTAGGATTTGATCCATAGCCTTTAGACCCCCAGGTCCTATATTCTTTTTCACACTATAATATTTCCTTTTATAGCAGCATATTTAAAATTTTAGAAGTTATGCATTTTTCTGGCAATTTAATAACCTAAACCTGTCATTAAAAGTAATATAAAGGGGATGGGGTTGTGACTCAGTAGTAGAGTACTCATCTATCACATGTGAGGTACTGGGTTCGATCCTCAGCACCACATAAAAATAAACAAAATAGGGATATTTTGTCCATCTATAACTAAAAAAAATTTTAAAAAGTAATATGAAAAAAATTACCCAGCTTAAATCTGTGCTAGTCATTAATGAAAAAGCTTTAATTACTATTAGGTCAATTTAAATTATATTAATCCATGAAAGAGATGACACTTTTTCTCTTTGCTGAGTACTTTTTCTTCCCTATTTTCTTAGCAGGCAAATTAAAAATGGTTTGCATAATGATATGTTGGTAGAGAAATGATGGTAAGGCATAATTTCCTCATTAAACTAACTACCAAAGATTGGAATTTATCAAATTATCTGTATCTTTCCATCATTCTATCTACTCATTCATCCATAGATCCATCTGTGTGATTTAATGTGAAATTTCCAGATGGACCATTGTATGAGTATGGTGCATGCTAGAATCTAGAAAATCCTACATCACCTTCTTGATGTACCTAGTTAGAAGTTACCTCTAGTTTAGATGATGATGATGATGATGATGATGATTTTACCAGAGTTTGAACCCAGGACTTTTCACATATGAGGCATGTACTATAGCACTGACCTAAATCCCAGCCCTTTTAAAAAATTTTATTTTGACATAAGGTCTTGATAAATTTCCCAGACTGGCCTCAAACTTGTGAACCTTCTGCCTTAGCCTCCTGAATATCTAGGTTACAGATGTGTACCACTGTGCCCAACTAGAAGTTAAGAATACTGGGGTCCTAGATATAGATAGAAATATTTAGCAAAAAACAATGAAAAGAGACTTTTTAATCAGACAAACCTAAATTTGCTCTGCCACCAACTGATTGGTCATAGGCATGTCTCTTGACTTTTGTGGGTTTCATAAAGGAGTGAGAATTACTTCATACACTGTAAATCTGCAGATACAAGAAGCATAGAAATATATTTAGCATCTTCTATATAAGAACTTTATGCATGTAACCTTCATGATGAATCATTATAACCATGATCACCATTGTTTAAGACAGGATTTTTTTATTCATTGTCATGGAAGGAAGAATTGAGCTGCATTTCTTTAAGTTATTTACTTTATTAAATTCAAATAATATGTCAAGTTAAGACATAAAGAAATATTTTCTTATGAGAAAGTATACAAACTAATATTTTTGTGTACTTATGATATGCCATGCATTATGCTAAAAACTTTGTACTTACCAGGCCATTCAGAATATTGTTGCCATAAGGTCATATAGTGATTAAAGGAAACTTTATTAATTTTTTATACAATACAACTCAGGTTAATTTGCCAAAGTTTTTAAACCTTATAAAAAATAGACCCAGTACTCAAATTCATGGTTGATTGACTCCTCATTTTATGATATCTTAATATTTAAACATCTACGAGGTGCTTTGCTGCATGAAATAAAAACATAAACAAAAATGAAATATATGATAAGGTTCTGACATAATTTTAAAGTGTATACAAAACAATGAGTATCATATCAAATCATTTTTAATAAGAAAATGTTATTTTATACAAATAACATTTTACCTTTAGGGAAAAAAAAGGATAATGACATCAAAAACAAAAGAAAAGAATATGGGGCTGTAATCTCCATAGGGCCAAAGGCTTTAGGAAATAGTGTTTGAATATCTCAAGTGAAGTAAGCCATGACCTAATGATAGACTTAAGAGGATTATAAACCAAGTGTCATGTAAGTTACACACACACACACACACACACACACACACACACACCAGAATAATGTCACAAATTCTGAATAATCTCAGTGAGAAATTATGGAAAATAACCAAAGAAATATATGGTTGAACAAGTAATTCAATAAAGTATTCAGATTATGAAAAGCCAATAAAATGTGAATTTGAAGTGAGAATTGAATGATGAAGACAATGCTAACAAGTACATGGTGTGACAATATATTGAAATTTTCGGTATATAAAAACCTTAAGTTATTAAGGATTATATTTTTAGAAGCCAAAAAGTAATTCCCAAAGGGTGTTTTTTGTGGTATTTTTTCTTTAACAGTATGCAGGCTACAAAGGAAGAAGTAAATACCTTTCATTGAGTACATTCAGTAGGATCTGGTGAGTCTTTTCAAATAGCCAAACTAGAAAAATCTTGCCCAACCCTACAGATATAAAATACAATTTTTAATTAGGGTGGCATCAATTTCCACTAAGAGATGGCAGAGATGGAACTTTTTTTTTAGTAAGTCAGTTTGTAATTTACTAACTGTGCAATTCCAGAAGAATTATTAAATCTTTTTGTCTCTTTATTTCTTTTCCTATAAAATGAGGATAAAAGCAATCCTTAGCTCTTGGCATTATTATTATATCTAAATGGGTTAACATTTTTAAAGCATGTGGCTAAAATGGTACACAAGAGCAATTAATTCTGTTTCTATTGCTCTAATGCTTGATGTGCTGATGAATGATTAGTAACCAGGTAGGTGGGTGAGAGGCTTGACTTATAGAATTTTCCATTGTCTATAGTGTAAATACTTCCATGAGGGCTGATGCCTTCTATCAGGATGTCATGAATGAGGGTTGGGAAGAGATGTACAAAAGCATAAAACCATATAGGATTTCCATCATATAGATACTAACAAGCTCAAAAGCACTGATAATAGCTAAATGATTAGTATATGATACATTTTAAATATTTGTTACTTTGTCTTTAGAAAGAAAAAAAAGATGAAAATAATCACATATAAGGAATTACAAAACTATGGACAGGTTGAGCATCCCTAATCCAAAAGTCTGATATATAAAATATTCCAAATTTTGAAACATTTTAAGCATTGATATGATGCTGCATGTGCAAAAATTCTGCACCTGAACTCATCTGACAAGCTGCAATCAAAATGCAGGTGTATTAAAATGTATTGCATAAAATTATCTTCAAGCTATGTGTGTATATGTGTACATATGTGTATCTGTATATGCAGCATAAAATAAATTTGTACCAAGACTTGGGTCTTATTCCAAAGATATATCATTATACATATGCAAATATTTTAAAATCTAAAAATATATCTAAAATACAAAAAACTTCTGGAGCAAACCATTTCAAATAAGGAATCCTCTGCAGTATTTAGTCTCTGCAAAGCATTCTGTAATTCTAGGTTCTAGCATATCTGGAATTCTGTATTTATGCCCTAGAGCAAAAAAAACATCACTGATGTTCTATGTTATAACTGATATACATTTGATTCTCCATAAGTTAATGAATAAAAAGTAATTATTCATATAGGCTCCTCTATGTCTCAAATATAGTATGTATTTTAATATAGATACATTTTTATGTGCCATCCTTGGAAATTTTCTTGTCATCAAAATATATTATTCTTACTATTAATAATTAACAGCAGCAAAAATTGCAGTTAAATGATATCTATAAGTCAATTTATATAAGAACAGAACTAATTATTTGACATTTCAGATATGCTAAGGCATGGTTATGGCTTTAGTTAGGGTTATCTTCAAAGGTTAATACAAGCTACCCAGCTTTTGTCCTCCCTTCAACTGCCCATGATTGTGCCCATGCTCTTATGCTATTCTAATTTCAATAAGTTCTTTCTTTGTTCTTAATGGGATGGTCACATTCTCCCCATATCATGACCTCCGTGTGTATTGTAAACTTGATTTATCATAGAGGATTCCAATTTGCACAGTAGGGAAAATGTCCATTTTGTGAGTAAATCACAGTAGCCTTGGAAAGAGGAGGTTTAAATTGACCAGTACAGATCACATTTGCTCTGGTGTAGGGGGAGTGGTTTGCTAAAATTGTTAGTTCTAAAGAATACAAGATATGACATTTTAAAGAAAGGTACACTGGGCAATAAATAATATAGGTCTACTATAATTGTGAAGTGAAGGTGAAAGGTAAGTTGGTAGCTGGGGGGAATATAATGCTGAAGCAGAGCACATGAAATAAAATGTTATGTATGAGATTTGTGAATTACCTAAAGCTAAGAGGAACTATAAATATAGTGGATAGAAAGATTGGATTCAAAATGATCTCAATAGGCAGAAACAAGAAGCATAAAACAATATGTAATTTCACAGGAGCAAATATAAATTCCTACATTTAGGTTCAAATCATTGGTTTTACAAAAATAAAAAGTGGAAAACGGGATTTATAGCAGTTCTGCTGAAGAAAAAGAAAAACATGAAGTTTTATTTAGCTTCAAGTTCAACAGGAACTGACAGCATGACACTGTTGCTGAAAAAGGTAATCCAATCTTAGGCTGTTGTGTGGTTCAGAACAAAGGAGATTATAGTCTCCTTGTGCTCTGTGTTGATCTCATTAAATCCAGATTATTGCTTCCAGTTTTGGGTTCCAAACTTTGAGAGTGACACTAATAAGCTCAAGGGGATCCTGAATGAGATGAATAGGGTAGAATAATATGTCTCAAAAGTGACACAGTAAACTGTGTATATTTTTTATTATAGAAGAAATGGCTCTGGGGTATATTATAGCCTCCTTCAACTATTTTCAGATGCATCTGTGGAAATGGAAGATAGTTAATTCTGCTGCATGTAAGGACAGAACTATGCCAATTAGTAGACGTTAAAATAAAATGATCTGGTTCTTCAAGGGGATGACCTCTCTAACTATGAAATGATTGCATCTCATCCCAAGTCATGTGCATCTTTCATTTGGAGGTGTTAGGAAGTAACAGAAAAACAGATTTAATGATATGAATTTAAAAAAATAAAGTTATAGACAATGATCCCTGTCAAAACAATGCAAAAAAATATAATTTAAAGTATATTTCTCCATTATAACCTAAATGTTTGCTTTCTGAAATTTTATTACATGCTACCTTTATATCTGTTTTTTTTAAATCTGATTTTCAACTGCTTTAGTGAGGTGTAATTGACATGAAATAAACCACACAAAAGCTGTACAATTTGATGTTTTGATATATGTATGTGTCTGTGAGACCATCATTTCAATCAATAAAGTTTAACATATCAATCATCTCTGAAAGTTTCCTCTGGAATCCCTGCCTTCTAAAACTTTCCTCACCTCCTGCTGTCTGCATCCTAAAGCAAACATTATTTTATTTTCTGCTACTGTTAATTCACTTGCACTTTTAAAAGGTTTGTGTTAGTGTGATAATATAGCACATGCTCTTTCAACTGCCTTCTTTCACTCACTGTATAGATATCTCATAATTTGTTTATTCACCCATTGAAGTACATTTAGATTGTTTTCAGTTTGGATATGAACATATATACTTTCATGTTTTTGGTGTAAATATCTACTAGTAAAATTGTTAGACTTTATGACATGAATGTTTAACTTTTAACAAAGTGGTAAACTTTTTTTTCCCAAAAAGATGATGCCATTTTAATTTCCAGCAAAAGTTCATAAATATTTTAATATCCCTGTACCCTGGCCACTCTATTCAATTTTAGGTATACTAATCTGTATAGTATATAGTAAATAGTAGTATCATACTGGCTTTAATTTTCATTTCCCAAATCACTAATGATATTAATTATTTTAATGGACTTATTGGCTATTAATTTGTCTTTTATTAAAGATTTTTTTATTGATGCATATTAGTTATACAGAGTAGTGGGTTTCACTGTATGATTGTCTTCTTGAAGTGGTTTTTCCCATTTAAAAAAAAAATAGTTTAATTTTATATTTTAAATTCTGGTCACAAGTTCTCTATCAGATTTACAGTGTATTAATATTTTTCTCCTCATCTGTGTATTGTCTTTGCATTCTGTTTCTAATGTTTATCACAAAGTAGAAATTTAGTTTTAAGGGCTGGGGCTGGGGTTCAGCAGTAATACACTTGCCTGGCATGTGTGAGGCACTGGGTTTGATTCTCAACAGCACATATAAATAAATAAAATAAAGATCCATCAACAATTAAAAAATTAAAAACAAAAAGAAATTTTGTTTTAATGAAAGTAATTCATCAATTTTGAGATTATGATGTTTATATTATATTGAGAAATTTTTATCTAAGTAGTCACAAAGGATACTTTATAGTTTTATAGATTTTACAAGTAATTGTTTTACATATATTACATAGTATGGATCCAAATCCATTTTTTCACACATGGATAAAGCTATGGCTCCAGTGTCATTTATTGAAAGAACTATCTCTACTGACATATCTTTATATCTTTTCTTTGTAGGAAATCAACTGTCCTTGTCTTCTGTTACATTGATCTATTTGTCTATCATTATGGCAGTATCACAGTCATTATAAGAAGCTTTATAGTAGATATTCAGACCATGTAGTGATTGTTTTCTGACATTGATTTTATTCCTGTTATTGTTCAAAGTAATTTTGGTAACTCTTTTGCATTTTTCATGTGAATTTTAGAATCAGGTTGTCAATTTTTACTAAACATTTTATTGGATTTTGAGTGGAACTTCATAGAATAAAGAGATTGAGTTTGGGAAAATTTTTATCTCAACAATAGAAAACCTTTGATCCATGAAGATATTATATTTATTCATATTTTTATGTATTCATATTTTTATGAATTCACTTTCCATAGCATCATTTTGAAGTTTTCACTACAGGAGCCATACATGTATTTTGTTGTATCTATTACTAGTTATTTTACAGTTTTGGTGTTACTGTATGTAGCAATTTTTGTTGATTTTAATTTCCAATTGTGTTGCTGAGATAAAGAAATACAATTCATACTTGCATATTGATTTTGTATGCTGCATACTTTCTGGAAGACTCCATTAGATATCCTATGTATATGAACATATCATCTGAGAACAAAGTCAAGATGTTAGCCAATAGGAAGTTCATAGCTTTAACAGACAACTGTCCCTCTTCACTCATTGTTCAGGACCTCTGTCCCCAAAATATATTATTCTGATACCAAATTTTTAGAAGATATAGGAGAAATTGATGTTATAAAGTAAATGGATTTAAATTTTAAAATAGTAGAAGAGTAAGGGAAGTATAAACACTAAGAAAAGATGTATACTCATAAAATATTATTAAATGATGTAGATATTTTACAGTTGAAGCTTTCTGTAGATACAACCTTACTTTACATTGAATGTGGAAACTTCCAATTATAAATTTTACATCAACTTCATGGTAAGAAGGTAAAAAGACCATTTCTGAGAAGAAAAACAGAGTAAAAGTATTAAAATCTTTCAGTAAGGAATACACAAATACATAATTAAGATCTCATCCTGTAAGCAAATTAAAATTCAATTTGGTATCCATAAATTTCAATACTTGACCAAGGGTAACCTCCTTTGAATAAACCAATAAGGTGTTTAAAAAATGAACAAGATTTTATAAAAACAAAATAATTTTATAATTCTTTTAATTCTTTGCAAAGCATACAGTCCAAATAATTATTTTCTAGCCAAATTAAATGACATTGTTTCCAAAATATGTATTCCTAACTTTTCCTTCTATTTTATCTTTGATCTTTAAGAAATTTTGTCATCTCTTTTTCACTTAAAACCCTTGAACATTTTTTAAAAATATTTTTTAGTTGTAGTTTGACACAGTGTTAGAGTCTGTAAACAAGTCAGGATGGCGCCTGGCATTTTGCCAGGGGGAGTGGTTTGTGAGGTGGTGCCAGTGAGCCATTAAGTGTGGAGATTCCTTATTGGTTGACTGCTGTATCTAGTTTATGTTAATTAAGATAAGCTGTGTGGAATGTATAAATACCCCTCCTGTCCTACAATAAACGGATCCCACTCCTGCTGTATCAATGTACACAAGTTGTTCGTCGCCCCCCCCCCCATTATTTTGCTGCAGCCAGACTGCGGCAACACAGTATCTTTATTTATTTTTATGTGGTGCTGAGGATCAAACCCAGTGCCTCACATGTGTGAGGCGGGCGCTCTACCACTGAGCTACAGCCCCAGCCCATTGAACATTTTTTTTTAAATCAAATTGCCTCTTGCTCTTTCATTCTTGAATTTCCCTAGTTGAGTGTACTGGGAGCATTGATAACTGTCTAAAATAGAGAATATGTACAGGAAGTCATATGGATATTATTTTGTTAGATCAGAGAGTTAGCTTTTGCAATGATGTATAGGAAAACAGATTTTCCTTTTGATCTCATGAAGAAAATAGATTTTACTTTTATATTTTGTAGACATAGCAATCCAAGCCACAACTTAAATCTTTTCTACTTTAGGAAGCACAACATATTTTCAGTATTTTCTTTAAACAATCATAGCTCTGATAGTCCCTAGCACTGATCCTAAGGGTCTTGACACCAGAGATTATATTTGGAATGAATAACAACAAACACTGCACTGTATTGCTTCAAAATAATTTAAAACTATTTTTTCTTAGTGAAATCAATTCTGGTACAAATTATAAAATATGACTCAAATATATCTAAAAAGAAAATTTAAAATATATGTATTTAGCCTAATTCTTTCAGAATTTTTTTAAAAATTTATAAACAATAGAGATTTATTGCCTATGATTGTGAAGACGGGAAAGTTCAAGATCAAGGTGCCAAAAGATTCAGTGTCTGATGAGTGGTCCCGCTCTGCTTTATAGACAGCACCTTCTACCTGTGTGCCCACCTGCTAGAAGCTCAAGCAAGCTCCCTCAGGCATTTTTGTTAACTGACAAATGAAATTTATGATATTTATTGGGTGCCAAGTAATGCTTTATTACAAGCATACTTTTTTTTTTTTGGTACTAGAGATTGAACTCAAAGGTGTTCTACCACTAAGATGCATCTCCAGTCCTTTTTATTTTAAGGCAGGATATCACTTAATTTGGTTAGGACCTTTCTAGATTGCTAAGCCTAGTCTGCCTTAGCCTCCTGAACCACACGCTACCACACCCAGGCATGCATATATATTTTGTAATGTTTGAATCATGTCAAACATCCATTATCTTCTCAAACATTTGTCATTTCTATCTGAAAAATTTCAAATCACTTTCTCCTAGATTTTCTGACTTCTACATTAAATTACTATTATATGTGGTCACCACACTGTGCAATTAAACAACTTGTTTGTCCTAACTATAACTTATTACCTGATGATCAACCTTACCTCATCTCTCCCCATCCTTCATCTCTCCCCAGGCCCTTGTAGCTACCATTATATCTTAACTTCTATGTGATCACCTTTTATAGTTTTTCCTGTATTAGTAAGTTCATGCATTACTTGTCTTTTGGTGTCTGGCTCACACTTAATGTAATTATCTCCAGTTCCATCCATGTTGCTATAAAAGACAGGATTTCATTCATTTTATGATTTAATAATATTCCATTGTGTATATGTGCCACATTTTCCTTATCTGTTCATCATTGGGGGACACAGGTTGTTTCCATTTCTTGGCTGTTGTGAGTAGTGCAGGAATGAACGTGTGATACGGATGTCACTCTGATGTAGTGATTTCACTTCCTTTGAGTATACACCCAGTAGTGGCATTGCTGGCTCATATGGAAGTTCTATTTTTAATTTTGTGAGGAACCTTCAAGTGTTTTCTATAATTTATGTTCCCACCAACTGTGTGCAAGAGTTCTATTTTCTCCATATTCTGCATAGTTTTGTGGTGGTTGTTTTGGTGCTGGCTTAATAGTTAGTAGATGACTTTTTTTTAGATAAAATTTAGTTTAATTGTATTTTCTAATGGTAGAGAATTAAAAGAATGGGGGCAGTAGAAAACTAAGCCTGCTAACAAAGTACCAAATGAACCCTGAAGAACAAATAAACAGAAAAACACCATTATAATGCAGAATAAACCTAAGCAAGTATATAGTTAACTGGATTCTAAGCTATTTTTGTTATCCTCCACAAATAACTACTGTTCAGTAAGTAGATACTAAACCTACTTGCTACACTTTTATATATACCTATATTAATTCATTTATTTAAAAAATCTGCAAAGTAGATGTTATTCTTCCCTTTCAAAAGAGAAAACAATTATAGGGAGGTTAAGTGATTTGCAATTTTGTTATACAGCTAATAAGTGTCGTGGCTGACATTTCAGATAAAGTAGTCTAATTCTGAATCTAAGTTTTCTCTGTTCATCACTTGACATATTTCAGACCCAATTGGCTTATATGTAAAACAAGGAGAAGGATCGGATAATCCTTGTGCTCATGTAGCTTTGCAGATTCTAAAAAGGGAACATCAAATGTCTAGCTTAAAATTATGTGTACATGATATTAACACAATCAGTAAATCAGATTTGTCCATCTATCTCTGTTACCATCTGATTTTCTAGAATTCTCAACACTAAAATATCCGATTTAATTTTACTCATTTAAGTAAAAATGTTTTCTTTAATAATTATTAAGATAGCTAGAAGAAAATTATAGAATTAATTTATAATTCTAAAAAGGTGATGCTGGTATACTCTTTGCTAAGTAGCAAATATATCTTCCTCTCTCACAAGACTTACTTACATTTCTTTCATTAATTTACTATGCAGTTCATAGAATAATGACTTTTACAACTATTAATTCACAGCCTGTCTTCTCAGTTTTCAAGTGAAACTCCCCTAACTGGAAAGAGTGTTTTGCATTAAATTTTATAGGATATGACCCACGGTTTTGTGACTCAAGAATTATAACTCTTATTATCAGTGGAATTATAACTCTATAACTCTATAATTTGTGGTTAACTATAACTTATTATGCTTGATTATATATTTAAAGTATAATACACAGAGATGCAAATATTTTTAAATTACTTTTTTGTTATTGCCAACTCTTCTAATGTGATATTTTGACTACAATTTTAGGAATTAAAATGAATCATTAACAAATTAAGTGACATTAAAAATTGAAGCAAATTAGAAAATGAAAATGATGGAAAATGCAAATGCATTTTCTTGAATAATTATGTAGGGAAGCTTAGAATATACAGATTATAAATATTACTTGAGCTATCCAGCATGGCCTATGACAGTTCTCTGTCACTATTTGGTCCTTCAAATTGCTCTTAGTAATAAATAATAAGCTTTATTTATTAATTTTGATAATATAATAATAGATTTTAAGTGTTTCTTCAAACAGTTGTTTGTACTTCATTATGAATAAACTACTACAACTTTCTGATAACTTCCATTTAGCATCTTTTTTGAACCAACTAGCCCATTTTTATTAACTGAAAACTAGATGCCAGTCACCATCCTTAGTAATGAGTTCTTCAATCATGAATGAGGCTAAGGTTAGCATAGGTAGGTATGGCAGAAAGAGCTTCTCTGGGGAGGCAATATTGGAACTGAAAGTTAAATGTTCACAGTATGACTATGAGAATTTCACACAGAAGGAAAAATAAGTGCAAAGATGCTGAGATAGAAACAAGTTTAGTATATTCAAGGAAGAGAATATAGCCAGTATGGATGGAGGACTAAGAAAAGGAGTGGTAATTTTGGAAAATAATAATGAATAGTATGCAAAAATTAAGCCTAAGGAGACTGTAGACAATAATAAAAAACCTATTTTTTTTCTTGCAGCACTGGGGATTGAACCAAGATTCATACTACCACTGAAATACATCCCCAACCATTTTTAATTGTTTTTTTTTCTTTTATTTTTGACATACAGTTTTACTAAAGTTTCCAGACTGCCCTTGAACTTGAAATCCACCTGTCCTAGCTGGGGTTATAGTCATACACCACTGCATCCATCAAGAGTCTGTATTTGATTTTAAATATATAAGGAAGTATTTAAGTAAGAAATGATTTAATTCAATTTACTTTTTAAAGACTATGATATTTGTTCTTTGAGGAAAGCTTGGTAAAGTACAAGTGTGGAGACATGTTAAATAGTAACTTGGGATCTTCAGAAGGAACTAGAACATGGAGTTGACAGCACAGATAGAAACATACAAGATATATTTTGGAAATCAATCCAATAGGATTCACTGATTAATTAGATTCAGGAAAGAAGGAAGAGATTAGTCAGGGACTTCCCCCAGGTTTTTATCTAATCTTCTCCTTAGTTCCAGTAATCATCATGGGGAAGATAGGGAACTGGTCATACTTCCAGGTTTGCAAAATTGAATGGATTTAATCCATTGTCCTGTGTCTAGCATATTAGGTTTTATGTCACTCTTATTCACCCAAACGAGATATGTAGTAGCCAGCTGGATGTTTTGAGTTTGGAACTAAAGGGAGACATAAAAACGTCTGTAGACAATCATGACTTAACTAAACATAAATAATATTTAAAATAATGATCACAAGAAAATGATATAATTAATAAAGAAGTTAGAAACAGAACTGTAGTGTAACATTTAAGGGACAATAATAGAATGAGTTAGGAAAAGGAACAAAATTACCAATGACATTCAAGGAAAACAGAAACATGTCATTTCATAAGATCCAAGAGTGAAATGTGTTTTAAGAAAGAGGTGGATATCTGTATCTGTGTGAGATGGATTGATATGAGGGCTAAGTAGTGACTACTTTGGCAATATGAAGGCTGCTGATGGGATTGAAATCTCTCTATTTTTTAAATAGATCTTGTTACATTGCCAAGGCTGACCTCAAACTCCTGGGCAGAAGTGATTCTGTTACCTCAGCCTTCTTGGTATCTAGGACCACAGGTGTTCCACCATGCTAGGATATATAAAGAATAGGTGTGATATGAGGGGTATAAGGCATGCTGTTATATGAGAACACTTGAAGTTCATGGAAAGAGTAGCAAAGATAGGTTTGCTAAAGACAGTTTTTTTTCAACTTCATATATCAGTGATGAAAGGTAAAAACATTATCTGTTCTTTGTGCATGAGTTACTTGACATCATTTTTTTCATGATCCTCCAGTGATTATTCAAGTTTTTAATTTGTCAGCCTAATTCTTGATGAAAAAAGATTCCTAATAACATTTGTATACTGAATTTCATTTTATTAAAATTGCAAGAGTTTCTCTCCTAATCTATCATCCTGCATAATGACCATCATTTTTATCTTTCACCTGTTTTTTAAAAATATAAAATGGGGAAATAAGGGCAATTACATTAGTATTTTTAAATTTTCATCATTAATTATATTAGTCTATTCTTTGCTGGGAAAGAAGACATCTGCTGCCCGGTTTTTAGTTGGATTGCTTATTGGTGTTGAATATTTGGAGTTTGTTCTGTATTCAGGATATCATCCTAATGTTAGATGTATAATTTGCAAATACTTCCTCCCATTCTGCAGGTTGTCTCTTCACTGTTGTTTGTTTCCTTTGCTATACTGAAGCTTTTTAGTTTGATGTAATCCTATTTCTGCTTTTTAACTTTTGTTACCTGTGCTTTGAGGATTTTGTCCAAGAAAAAAAAATTCTTGCCCTTTGTAATGTCTTGAAGCAATTTCCAGTGTTTTCTTCTAGTAGTTTCATAGTATCAAGTCTAATAGTTAAACTTTTAATTCAATGTTCATTGATTTCTATAACCTGTGAGAGGTAGGGGTCTAGTTCTTCTTCATGTGGATATACAAATTTCTCAACACCATTTATTGAAAAGACTGACCTTTCTCCAGTGCATATTCTTAGTTCATTTGTCAAAAAACAATTGATTTTAGATGTATAGGTTTACTTCTAGACACTCCATTCTCTTGTTATGTCAATACCATGCTACTTGGATTGCTAAAAGTTTTGTTGTATGTTTTCAAATCAGGTAGTGTTATTTCTCCTGAGTCACTCCTTTTGCTCGAGATGGCTTTGGCCATTTGTAGGATTTGTTTATTGAAGGGGATGGTGGGGGTTACCAAGTAAATTTTAGAATTATTTTTTTATATATCTGTGAAGAATGTCATTGGTATTTTGATAGGAATAGCACTGAATTTCTAAATTGCTTTGGGTAGTATTGCTATTATAATAGTATTGATTCTTCCAATCCATGAACACAAGATATGTTTTCACTTTTTTGTGTTTTCTTCAATTTCTTTGATCAATGTTTTATAATTTTCACTGAATAAATCTTTCACCAAATTTATTTGTAGGTATTTTTGTAGTTATCTATTTTGTATTTAACAACTTTGCTCAATTCATTTACTAGTTCTAGTAGCTTGTTTTTGGTTGAGTTTTTAGTTTTTTTCGATATATAAGTTCATGTAATCTGCAAACAGTTTTAATTTGACAACTTTTTTTTTTCCAATTTGGATGCATTTCATTGCTGCCTAAAATGAAGAAGAAAGGATAAATAATTTTAGCATAACCAGTAATAAAGTAAGGCAATGTATATAACAAACAAGATTGGGTCAATGACAAAAACTTCTGAAATAAAATAAGTGGCAAAAGTATATCATCAATAGTTAATATACAGAATATAAATAGGTGTGCCTAATTTAACCCATAATTTAAAAAATATGTGCCAAATACTGCTAGCATGGTTAATTTTTCAACAAAATTAAAAGATTTTGAAAATAGATATTACTCCAAGAATTTCACTATATTTTTGTCAAAGTTATTATTGAGTTGTTTGCTTGAATTAAATACATTTATTACACATATATCTTCAATCCAAACCTGAATTAAGGGGATGAAAAACTATGATTTAAGTTATACCTATAATGTTTTTTTCTGAAAAGATAACTAGTAAATTATTTCTTTTTTGTCTGCCTTCTTGAGTTGTTTCAAGATCTTACTGGATATCATCTTCTTAAATACAACCTACCTGAATATTTTCAAGTTCTACAAGATTGGTGGGCACAGGTCTCTGCTAAAGAGGGCACTGACAGTAGGTCCTATTTCCTATACTTGAAAACTAACACACAGTAGACTAGCAAATCTATTAGTCATTATTAACCACTTGAAGGTAGATTTCCTGAAGCCACTTTCTGGACACTTTCAAAACCATTGATTATAATTTGTAAAGCTTTTGTTTGTGGCTAAAATGATTTTTTTTTTCAGTTTGGGGTATCCATGTTTAGGGTTCTTTAAACTAATGATTTTTATCCTGAATATCCAAATTATTATCAATTCCAGAATCCTAAATTTTGAGGATCCCAAATTAAAATACCAACATAGTAATTACTCTAAATGGTTTTTAAATTTTTTTTCCTAAAAAACTGAATAGGACTGTCCTGGCTTGAGTCAGAACTATCGATCTTGTTCAAGAAAAGGTTTTCTAGAAAGTCCTTTTGTAGAAAATATTTTCCTCATCCTCTCTGAAAAAAAAATGTTGTATTTATCAATATTTTATCATATTAGTTATAACAGTATTACTGACAGAATTTCCACTTTATAAATGCGAATATCTACAGGAAGAAATTGATATTCCAAGTTCCTGTAGAAAGCTAGTAACCCAGCTTCAATCAGAACCCATGTTTGCAGACCATTTACCCAGAACTCATCTTCCAAGTGCTCCTGAAGTGTCTCCTTATGTATAATCAAACAATGAAAGCAAATCTTGTGAAAGTACTTGTCTTTGCACCAGAAATATATGTAATTATAAAAGCCCTTTTGCTTTCTAACCACAGTGGCCAGGAGATTTATGAGATTCATTGGGAAAGGGGTTGCACTTTAGAATATTGCAATACTCTGTCGGCTCTAAAAAATTAATGACACACACACACAAAAAAAACATCTGAGAGACAAAAAGTAATGGAAACACTCCATCTTTCAATAATCACTCTGGTACTTAGTATTTCAAGATGGAAAAGATTGTTTCCAATGTATCATTCTGCTAAAATGAAAGAGAGCTTTTAGGAAAAGAAGAACCTGAGGGGTTTCTTAACAAGAAATTGAAAAAAGATTCTAATATTGTCTAAGCAGATGAAGCAAAGGCAGTAAGAGTTGACCCTTAAACTGCTTAGTAAGATAGAGTAAAGCCACAGCTTTCTATAATAATGGTATTCAAAAACGCTAATTACTTACTACATGTGTAGCTCTTTTAAGAAACTTTTAAAACATAGAAGAAAATCAAAAGGTTTACTAGTAATGCTAAAAAGAGTGTTGCATAACTTTAGAACAACAGAACCGTGCTATTAAATGTCTCATTTTTGTTTCACCCAATTCTTAGAAACTGATTTACTACAAAATATCTCTGAGTTAAGAAACTAAAGATTGAAAAAATAAAAAGACTGTCAAAGGTTTAGAAAATTGCATAATGTTTTCTCCCAAATCATAAAGTCAGGTACATTTTCTGGGGACAAGAAGTCTCACAGAAATTAAAGAAAGTAACATCTTGCCTGCACTCTAAGATACAACCAATTAGGAGACATCTATTCACCAAGAAAGATAAAATATTTTTCATAAAACCTAATGAACAGGTTCATAAATGCATCTCATAAAATAACTTAGTCTATGAAAATTTTATATTTGATTGTATGATCAATGCAAAACTCATTTGTCTTCAGTAATTTGAGGAAAGTATGATTTCATTAGCATTCTCAGCATAAACTGTGGTTAATTTCATTTCATTTATCCTGAAAATAATTTTCTCAATCTTATTGTGTCATAGCTACATGGTTCTTCCTTATCCGTGGTTTCAATTTGCATTGTTTCAATTGCATAGAGTCTACCATAGTCAGTGAATTCTAAATGAAAAGTTATATATATTATATATAATTATATTAAATTATAATATATTATATGTATATAAATATATACATGGAGAAGAAAAAGAAAGAGGCTATATTCATATGACTTATTATAGTATATTTTTATAATTGTTTTATTATTAGATATTTTTATTAATCTCTTACTGTACCTTATTTATAAATTAAACTTTATCATAGGTATGTAGTAGAAAATAGTATATATAGGCATAGAAAAAATAGTATACATAGGCTTCAGTTTTATCTGTGACTTCAGGCCTCCACTCTTGGAATGTGTTCCCATGGATAAGGGGGCAGTAGTTTATTATTCCCTGCACAAGAGATCCACATGAACAAGACATCTAAAGTGGATAAAAGAATCTGTGAATTTATACACCTATAATAATAAATTTATGTCCTTTCTTCAGTATTATTGCCAATAACAGAAAACTTTATACCCAAAATACAAAATTACATATTTGGAACCTATACTCTTTTCTCCCCCAGGAACTTCATACTTAATCCTCAGTAAGAAATAATGTTCTTTCATGGTTTTCCATTATTATTCAACATTTATTTCTCTAGTCTGCATTTTAGTACAGAAAAAAAGGAAAAGACAACAAGAAACAATATGATCCAGATGTATTTAAGTTTGAAAATATTTTCATTTCAATGACAAAAATTAAGTAATGTATTGTCTTCAGAAGACCACAAATACAAGATGAATTTTTAAAAAAAACATGGTATTCATACAACAGAATATTACTTAGCTTTAATATGGAAGGTAATTCTGACCCATTACAACATGGATGAATCTCAAAGGCATTCTTCTAAGTAAAATAAGCCAGAAACACACAAACACTGTATGATTTTACTCACATGAGATAACTAGAGTAGCAAAATTCATGAAGACAGACAGTAGAATGTTGGCTTGTCAGGGCTGGGGAAATAGGAAGTCACTTGTAATTGACAGAGTTTCAATATTGGAAGATGAAAGAAGTTCTGGATATGGATGATGAGGATGACTGCATAAAAATGTGAATGTTCTTAATGCCAATGAACCATACAGTTAAAACAAGGTGAAAACAGAAAATTTTATGTCATATATATTTTACCACAATATTAAAAAACATCATCAACAACAACAACAAAGAAAACTGGTTCTAGTTGTTTTGGTATTTTTTTCCCCCTAGGAGATAGAGATTCTTGCATAATAGGGAAATAAAGAAATTTAAAATGTATTTTTTACTGCTTTGATCATATTGAACATCTAAAACTTCTTTAACTGCATTCTATTAAAACAAAAAAATTTCCTATGTGAAATGTGTTAGCAATAGTAAATTGTATAGCAGATTTTCCTCAAATTTCCTCTATTATAAATGATTATAGATAGCATGATGAAATACGGGAAATCCAAAATTGTGACTTGTATTCATAAAGTTACTTTCTGGTAAAAGCACATTTAATGTATACATATGCTTTATTATATAAACAGATAGGATAGAAACAACTGTGACCATGTGCCTTAACAGGTCTAATGTGTTTGCTATAACATTACACATTTTACACATAACTTAATATGGATGTAAATGCTAACAAAGGTGCTGGAGCCTTTACTAACTGCTTATTAAAAATGTAATTTTTCCCTTGTGTCAACCAATTTATTAAAAAAAAAACCTATTCATTGTACATAATACCAGTTCATATTAATAAACATTTGTTTCTACTAACACAATGGTGAATCCCAAATTATTGTTTTAATTAAAAGTTTTATTAATTAATGAAAACCACATATAGCAAAGATGAAATTAACTGCCTTCTTTTATCTGAGCTACAAAAGCCCAAAGACAAAAGGAAATTTTATAGCAGGAAAGTTTATAATGAAAAAACAAACAAAAACAAAAAACATGGTGGAGTTTTTATATTATGAAGTCCTCCAGGCGGAAGTTTGCTTCAGAGACATCCATCTTTAACCTACATCTACAAAATACTGTGAAATGCCCCAATATCTTAGAAGGTACTGCTGGAAAGAGGAACACCACAGATAGCCGGAAGCCATTAGTCAAGGGCGTGGCACTTCTCATCATTTCTGAAACATGTAGATTACTGTAGCAGAAAGTAAGGGAAGCTAGGAGTAACAAACAGAAGTGTGTTTGCTCAACTGTAATTGGGTGCAATAGCCTGTATTTTATACCTGTGTAAACTAACCCTACCTCCTGGCCTAGATCCACTCAGAGGACCATGGATACAAAAATAAAGCCATGCTGACTCCAATGACTCACAGTGAATCATAACCAAATTCATCAAGCTGAGCACTACTTAACAATCTCTCCCTCCCTCCCCGCTCCCCCACCACCAATTTATCTCTTTTCTAGGTTCTGCATTCCCCATTTCTCAAAATCCCACCTCTATTTTCACTTTCCTAGTTCTTATATTCCTACTTTCTAGTTCACTGGGAAAATATAAGATAAGCAACTTTCAACTGTCCCAGTCCACTTGTCTCTGTGCTTTCACTTTCTTTCACTTTACTTTTTCCAAAAGATGAAGTGAAGTTTATTACATAGAAAATAGATTACATGGATTTTGGTTGGAACACTGATTTCAGCCATTTTAGTGAAATTTAAGGGTAAAACTGACTTGTGTGTGATTTCTGCCTGCCTTGCTCGCACACTGCAGTTGAAGGGCTGCTCATCTTCCTGTGCACTAGATCCCATAGGCAGTGGATGCCTCACGGGCTTGCTCTATAAACCTCCTGTAGCTCTCATGTTTCCCATCTCATAAAGATTCTTCTTGTGGAAGTACTAAATAAATTCTTATCTTAATTCTCTTCTTGAAGTAATCTCCCCCTCTCTCTCTCCTAAGTGTACTACATTTCAACTATCCTTATAGCAAAATTCCTCTAAGGAGTATACTGCATTAATTTTTAAACACTCCTCACCTCTTGTTTTCCCTTCAGACCATTATAATCATGCATTTTCCCCCCTGTGAAAAATGCCTTCCAGTGACTGCCTTACAAAATTCAGTGATCAGCTAGCTATCTTATAAAAAATGTTCAGCTGTATGGCACAAACATTTCCTTGTGCGTGTGTGTGTGTGTGTGTGTGTGTGTGTGTGTGTGTGTGTGTATTTAGTACCAGGGAGTGAACTCAGAGGTACTTGACCACTGAGCCACATTCCTAGCCATATTTTGTATTTTATTTAGAGACAGGATCTCACTGAGTTGCTTAGTGCCTGCCATTGCTGAGACTGGTTTTGAACTCATGATTCTCCTGTCTCAGCCTCCCAAGCCACTGGGATTACAGATATGCACCACCATGCCTGGCTCTCTTTTGTATTTTCAAATTCTAAATTACTTATTTTTACAACAAATAGACACATTAAAAGACAGATAAAGAAAAAGCTAATGATCTCCACTCCTAGTTTATCTCTTGAGATAAGTAGTGTTAAAACCTTCCTGTGTAACCTTCCTCATTTCTCCACCATCATACAAATTTACATTGTATGTACACATATATACAGTTTGGTTTGGCTATAGTAAAGAAATAAGAACTAATCTGTTTCTCAGTGAATTTAGTGTACCTTCTAATTTATGAAGATCATATTAGTATTTTAATTAGTGGAATAACATTCCATAATATACACTGAATTTCACTTAATTGTTCCTCTGTTGTAATTTCTAGATTTTTTTACCATGAAGAATTCAATACAATTAAAATTCTTTTCATCTATGTCTGTGTCTGAGAAGTAGGACCCTAAAACACACTGTGAAATGAAAGGATTTTGCAGGGACTTATTCAAAGAGCAAGAGGCAGGAGAGTGAGGTAGGAAGGACTGAGTCAATCCAAAAATAAGCCTGGAGTGCCTATTTGTTCAGTCTCTGGAGTCCACTTGAGGAAGTGTATGACTCCCTGGGTAGAGAAGAAAGAAGAAAGCATTTAACACAAGCTCCTCTTCTTTACTCATCAAATATTTGCCCTGTAGGGCATTAAGTGCTGCACACTTGTGGGCTGCACATGCATGAGTTCTGAACTAATCCTCAAACTATGCTCCACTAAGGTGCCAACTGTAAATCTCTGCAGAAGCAGCCTGAACAGTGAATTTTTCCTATTTGTACTTCTCTGTCTTCCTCTTTTATCTCCTTTCCTGCCACTTCCATCTCTTTTGCTTTTATTTTTGTGGTAAGAACGCTTAACACGAGAACCACCTTCCTAACATGTTTTGGAGTATACACCATCGTCATATGCACTATGCTATATGGCATATTGCTAGAAAATATTCATCTAGCATAACTGAAACTTTGTACCTCTTGAATAACTACTCTTTTTTTCTCCACTCCTGGCTCCTGGCAGCCACTATTGTAGTCTCTGTTTCTATGAGTTTCACTATTACAGATACCACACACAAAAAGAATCAAATACTATTTCTCCCTCTGTGACTGTCTTATTTCACTTAGCATGAAATCCGCCAAACTTATCCATGCTGTCGCAAATGGCAGGATTTTATCTTCTTTGGTCATTTTTTTTAGAGTATACTTAATTTTTAGATAATTGTAGAGTCACATAAAATTTTAAGAAATAATACAAAGAGAACTTGTGAATCTTTTCCCCAATTTCTCCTAATGATAGCTTTTCAGAACTATAATAAAACATTATACTCTGGATATGGATATTAATATAATCAAAGTACAGAAAAATTCCTCATCATTACAAGGATCAATCAAGCTAGTCTTTTGTAGCACATCCAATTTCCTCTCACCTCTTTCTCTTCCTCTTCCTCAATTCCTGGAAAGCACTAATCTGTTCTCTATTTCTGTAATTTTATCATTATAAGAATGTTATATAAATAAATTGACATAGAATATAATTTCTGGGGGATTTTAAAATGAAGACTTCATTTTTAGAACAGTTTTGGGTTCATAAAACAAAAATTTGAAAGGACAGTACAAAGATTTTCCATGTGCCCCTGCCCCTACACATGGATATCTTCTCCCCTTATAAACATCCTCCATCAAATGTTATACAAATGTGATACACTTGTCACAACTGATGAACCTATCTTAATTAGCATGCCATTCATTATCACCCAAAGTCCACAGTTTATATTACATTTCACTCTTGTTATTGTACATTGTATGGTTTGGACAAATGTATTATTTCATGTATCTATAATAGCATATGAAGTAATTTCACTGCCCTAAAATATCCTCTTTTATCCACCTATACATTCCTCTTTCCTCCCTAACCACTAGCAACCATTCACCCTGAACTTGTGATTCTCCTGCCTCAGACTCTTGCATAGCTGGGTTTACAATATTTAGAATTAGTTTTCAATGTCCAAACACAATTTCCCCAAATTTTTATTTTCATTGCATTGAATCTACAGGTCAAGTTGGGAAAAAATGACATCTTGACAATACTGAGTCTTCTTATTCATAAATATGTATTCTCTCTCCATTTACTTAGTTTTCATATTCATTTATTTTATGGTTTTATTCATATAGATTTTGTTCATATTTTGTTATAATAATTCCTGAGTAGCTGCATTGGGGGATGCTAGTAAAATAGTAAAAATAGTATTTTAATTTCAAATAACACTTGTTGATTGCTGGGAAATTGATTGGCTTTCTTGTATTAATTTGGTATACTATAATCCTGTTGTATTAACCTATTAGTTCATGTAGGGTTTTTTTTCCTCAATCTTATCAGATATTTTACAGACAATCATATCTTCTGTGAACAATGATAGTTTCACTTCTTTT